>NC_046341.1:13709376-14060553 GCF_000738735.6 Corvus cornix cornix | reverse complement strand
TAATTTCAGAAAATGTTTCTGATATCCTTTCCTCCAACACACCAGGTATCTCAGTTTATCACCTTATGAATGTTTTCAGAATTGATGGTCATTTATTATTTAATCTTGCATTGTCCTGCTAGATGCAGGCTGCTCTCAACAGCAAACCCCTAATTATGTTCCCCTTTGATGCATGCATTCATCATCTGGCTCTGGTTATGATCAAGGCAGAGATTGTGAAAACCATGGGCTAACATAAGAACCTCCAAACAGATCAGGCCTTAAATCCTGTCTCCCACAGAAAGCTTTGCTGGGAAAAGAGCATGAAAACAAAGCAATCACATAATGAAACTTCCCCAGAACACCCTCCTAGTCTCCAAGGATTTGCAGCACAGGCAATTCTTGAGAATGAAGTTGCAGGTTTGTGTTCAATTACCCTCAATGGATGAATTATGGTCAGAATTTACATGAACTTTCAGTACCCACTATGCCCAGGGACTTCTGATACAATGATAAAATGCATGTTTAGAGATGCTGGGGAGAATATTATAAATCTGTGCTTATTATCAGCTTGCTATGGAAATACCTTCCTGGCTGGGGCCAGGGGAGATACAGAAGGCAGATGTGCTTCCAGCTTATTCCTGGGGAATGCTGGACCAGGAGGAGACACAGAAAGCAGCCATGCTTCCCACTTACTCCTGAGGAATGCCATCTCCTGGTGGAAAAGAAGGTGTTGTGCAAATACATTCAAATGGTAGAAACACCGTTGCCTAGAACTTGAGTATCACTCTGGCTAGAATTGCCAGGTTAGCAAGATTATGTATCTGGACATTGTCAGTGCAAATGAAAGAGGTGACAAGCCGGGGGAAACGGAACTTTTCCAAGGATTAAGGAAGAAGGAACTAAAAATGTGAAATAAGCTGCAGTCTGGGTACCTCTGATTTTTGCAATGCTCTCATCACCAATACATTGTTAAGAGATATTTTGGAAGTCTGTCCAGCTCTCATTGAGTGTAACCAGAGAACATTTGGTCCTCTGTAATGTACTTGCAGCCAAAACTGTGATGACATCCTTTGATGCTGGCAACATAAATGAAATTGCCTAAGTGAAATACTGATGCATGAAGTATCCAGGATGGGAAGCACACCAATGCCAAACATGCCAGACTGCTGCACTGGTAATACAGGGTACCAGGAATAACAGGTGAAACTGGTGAATGAATCCAGAAGGAGCAAAAGGAAATAAAGCTATTTGTAGTGCCTATGTTTTGTTACCATGCTTCTCAGTGAGAATAAAATTCTGGTGTAACCTTAAGGCAAATTGCCTATGGGATGACTATTTCTACTTGTTGCAGCCTAATTATCCATGTCCATTAGTTAAATCATATTTCAAATCTCTCATCTGTATTCATCAAAATCATAAGTCCTATTTCTTGACAAATTTTTATTAAGACAATAAAGCCAGACATCAAGGGGGTCTCAGGCTTGTGATATTTGGGTGAATTCCCACGGAATGGGACATGGCAATCATGGCCTCCCCTGGAGTGCACAACACAGAGCAGACCCCAATCACCGCAGGCTGGCTCTTCTTACCTCCCTGATTCTGCCTCTCTTCCACGTGTGAGCACAACAGGGTTTCATTAAGCAGCAAGTCACACTAGAAGAGGATGGAAACCAGTTTCTTGATGTCTGAGCAGGTGACAATGCCTCTCAAACCAAAAGGGTTGCAGTCTGCTTTTTTTGTCCTAGAGCCATTCCCTTCCAAGTGCCTTAAAACTGGGCTGGGATAACTCCAACCAGCTGCTGCTACTGACACCTTCACCAACATCCCTATCCCACAGCCACATCATTCACAGGACTAAGTTCTAGGGGATGTTTCCTCACCAAGGAAAATACCTCTTTAGTAAATGGTAGGTAACATTGTGTACTCTGAAGCAGATGCCTTTCCACTGGCCCGCATCAAACAGTTGACTTTCCTCTGCATGTGTGGGAACAGGTAGAAAATGTGAACTGTATCATATGCAGGAAGACTTCTACAAAACATTAAAAAAAGATGAAGGGAATCAGTATGCAAGCAAAACCCTGGCTGGCAAAGGGTATAAGACTAATAGGAAATGCTCATGGCAGAATTTAGTTTTCGCCATTCATTTAACTAGGATCAGCTCCAACAGCAGGATTTGATTTCCCAGGTGATAAAGCCTTATATGCATTTTCTCAGAGAGTCTAAAAATCATTCTTTTTTCCTGGCCAAAATACCAATCACTTATAGCAAGAGGATAGTTGACAACAACCTCTAAATACTAAATGGGGCTATTAACAAGCAAATATTTCTACAAGATTTGCAAAACTACTAATGTATAGTTCCTTTTAAAGAAGTGAAGGTTCCAGCTATGGCATCCCACTCTTGAAATCTGCAATAATTGCCCTTCAGTTCAGTACAGAGCAAAGCTTCAGTAAAGCTTTGGTACCAGAGAGCTTGTGGCATACTGAGAGAACTGCCCTGCATGTGAAATCTTCGGACTGAAACGAAGTATCTCTGTAAAGAACAACAAGAAGAACATTATGTACAGTGTGCTATTTGGCAAAAGGCACAATGATTTAGCCTTGGGTTCAGATTCAAGCAAAGACCCAATGTAAATGTATTTATTACCTTACTTAACTGTCTGCAAAGAAGATACTAGCTGAGAAGGTCTTCAGCACCCTGTGGCCCAACAGGCTCTCCAGCCAGCTGGAGTGTAACCCCCCTCCACGTGGTTTCCCAAGACTTTTTGGAAGCTGATTTTGGCCTGTTCTGGGAAAAGTGTTAATCTGTCTGTGGCGTGGGAAAATCATTCTGTTTTTCTGTCATTGCTCTGGATATATTCACCCACATATGCTCGAGTCATGGGAAATGGCATTATTCAGACAGCTCTCAGAAATTACTGAAGGATGTCTTTGGAAGTGAAAACACTTATCAGGAAATCACAGGAAACAAAAGTTAAAATTTCAGAACACATCAGTATTGATATGACTTGGAAAAGAACACTACATTTTTCATTATTTTCTTGGGCTATTGTCATTTCTCTTTACTGACTCTAATAATTTATGTTTCTTGCTCTGAGGATTAGAGAAAGATAAAGAACAAAATATGTTTTCAGAAAAAGACAGTAGCTCAAAGGACATTAAAAAAATGCTTTTTCAGAGTAAAAGAAAACGCTTGAAGTCTGGATTTTATAACCTGCTATTCTGAGAGTGCTACCCACCTAATGCACACTTGGTCTCTGGACAGCACTAGCACAGTCTTCAGCAAGAAGTCTCCAAAATGCAGAGTTATGGACTGATGGTTCATGTTCTTAGGAACAGAGTTAAGACATCACCCTTGCCAAAGCAGCAATAATAAATGAGCATTAAAAGGCAATAAAGGTAATTATGGGACTTACTGAGAATCTCAAAATCTGCAAGGAGGTAAAACACTACGAAAGCTACTTCACATAAACACAAGTTTACATGCTGCAAACTCACTGAGCTACTGTAAAATTACTTTACATTAGAGGAGTTAAAGAGTATAGCAGTTATTCACGAAAGAATAAATTCTCCCATGTTTTCCTGGTGCTTGAGATATTTTTCTCTTTTGAGTCTCTTGGCTGACTCTTTATCTTTTATATACCACAACACAATCAGAGAGCAATAAATATTACAAACTTGATCTTGTCCAAACTGAAGTGAATGGAAAACTGCCCAGCTGAGCTCAAACGGTAGAGAAAATGAGTCCCCAAACTAGAGGTTAATAAAAATAACTGTGGTAACAAGCTTCATTGCTCCTTTCACTTTTGTTTTGCATGGCTTTACTTATTTGCTTTAGGGAGATAATGATGTGGGGGCATGTAAAAAGAGTATTTTGCTCACACACGTTAGATATGCAGATGCCGTTTCTGTCTATGGACTGGCCGTATCATAAGCAGTGTAAATTGCAAAATATCCTCAGTGGAGTTCCTGATTTCCACGGATTAACTGGCCTGGAATTTTACTTCTAGCATTGAAAAAGACTTGATCTTTTCCCCTCAGTAGAAGGCCGGTCCACTGTTACCCTGAGAACACATGCTCCAACCCAGACAAATAATAGAGAAGTTATTCAGCTGCTCTTGTCTTACCTGATGCCCATTGGAATAGTTCTCTTCAGAAAGCTGCTGTAATTGCTTCTAAATTTATTTCAAACTGCTGATTTATGCAAATCTTTTATAAAAGAGGAGTTTACCACATGAGAAACACTGGCTGAATTAAGGGAAGATTATGCGTTGGTACTGAGCAAGTTCTGTTGTCTTTTAGTGATAAAGGGGCCCTACCGAAGGCAGCAAATCCCAAAGTGCTTACAGCCTCCACGGAACTCTCATGGAAAGGGAGGCAAAGCCCATCCCTCAATGGCCACGTATGTTAGGGCAGATGAAGATCCAGTGGGTCAAATCAGGAGAGCAGAGGTAAAGCTGTATTTCCTCTTCTGAATTACCCTTCAAGTAAACAAACCTCAGCAGCCTCAGCAGCTCTTTCAAGGGTCACTGTGTCCCCCTCGTGCTCCCCAGGCCGCCTAAGCCATCTTGCCAGCGGCTGAGGGAGGCCCTGGCCCTTTCCTGGCCGCTCCTGGGTTCAGTTTTTGGAACACACCTGCCTTCCGTAGTAAAACTGGCTGACATCACTGCTACAATGCACTTTAAACATTGTCCAAGTCCCTTTTTAAAAGAGACGTCTCAGAAATACCTCATTCCAGCAAATTTTGTGAAAACGAGTCGCCAGGCAGAGCACTGAGCCCTTGTTAGCGCTGCCACGGAGGGGAAGGCTGAGGCAGCCGGAGGCAGAGCTCAGCAGAGGCAGAGGATGGATCCCCTGAGGGCGAGAGGGCAGAGCCCGCCCGGAATGGCAGAGAGCAGAGACCATCTGAGAGCCCCGCGGGCCATGGGGACGAGCTGAGGTACGGCGTAGGAAATGAGTCACAGGAACAAGGCAGGCAACCACGGCTTCCCCGGCTGCAGCTGCGAACGGACTGGGGAGAGACCGGGAGAGACGCTGGGAGCGTCACGGCCAGGCTGGGGAGGGGCGGGCAGCGGGCACGGGGCGCTCCCGCCGAGCCCCAGAGCCCTGCGCTTCAGCCGCGGGCAAGAGTTTAGTGCCGCAGTCCCCTCCCCAGCGGCGCCACCGGACTCCGGAAAGTTTTGCAGACCCGGCGCCGTCCCCAGCAGCAGGTGGCTCGGGCTGGGCTGGGCTGGGCTGGGCAGAACCGCCCGGCCCCTTGCTCCGCCCGGCGGGCCTGAGCGGGGCGGGGCGGTGCTACAGCCGAGAGCCAGGTCCGGGTAGCAGCGCGGGCTGTCCGCCGGCACCATGGGCTGGGACGGGCGGTGGCTCAACCTGTCTGGCAGCGCCTGTGCGGCGGGCGGGCCCTTCCCCGCCGGCACCGCCGCACTGCTGGCCGCGCTCATGGGGCTGCTGGTGTTGGCCACGGTGCTGGGCAATGCTCTGGTCATTCTGGCGTTCGTGGTGGACCGGAGCCTCCGCACACAGGGAAACTTCTTCTTCCTGAACCTGGCCGTCGCGGACCTGCTAGTGGGTGAGTGCCGGGGCGCTGCGGGAAGGGGGCTGCGCTCCGCCCGTGTCACCGCCGAGCTCTGTCCGCAGGCGGCTTCTGCATCCCCCTCTACATCCCCTACGTGCTGACGGGCGAGTGGAGGCTCGGCAGGGGCTTGTGTAAGCTGTGGCTGGTGATGGACTACCTGGTGTGCACCGCCTCCGTCTTCAACATCGTACTGATCAGCTTCGACAGGTTCATCTGCGTCACCAGAGCGGTAAGGGCTGAACAAGGGGTGCCAGCGGGGGCGGTAGCGGCTCCAGGGGATGCCCTTCCAGGCAGGGTGGTTTGCTTAGGTCGCCTGGCTTTCAACGGCCTTGACCCTCTCTCAAACAGCACATGAGACAGGGGTGATCGAGGAGCTCCCCTCAGTCCTGAAAATAGTTCTGGGAGTGATCGGCTTTGCCAGAAAATGCATTTCCTTCTCACTTTTACGCTGGGAAAGGTACTCTACTTGAGAAACAGGCAGAGGCTGTGTCTGCAGAGGGAACAAGGTGTACTTATTTCCTCCTCGAATAAGCTTTAAAAGTATTACCCAGCTGAACCAGATCTGCTCCCTCAGGACATGGCCGTGCCCCTGTTGGCAGCTGATAGCCCACGGCAGCCGAGCCACAGCCCAGCCGTGGCACAAGGCGGAGACCTCCTTGCAGTGGGTATCAAACTGTCAGGGGAATTCCATGTGTACAGCCGTGTCTGGGTCAAAAGTGGCAGATTATAAATTAACATCTTTCACAGGATGCAAATGCTATTTCGATGTAAGAGACACAGAAATAGCTCAAGCCATGCCTGGAGCATGCCAGTTATTAAGAAGGGAAGATTAGACTTTGCACTTCATTTTCACCTAGACCATAAGGCCTAAAAGTATTTTGGATGATGTCAAAATAACACATTTTACCTGTTAATAGGTTTCACACTTCTACACACACTTCCTGATTATGTTCCACCCACATTTTCTTAAAATGCGCATTTAGTTTCGTTGCTCATTGTATATCACAAACAGTACAAAGAGGCTGGAGAATCAATGCAGCAGTTTATATGCACCTTGGTGTTTTACCAACTTCTTTTCGAAGAGGGAGAAATGAACAGATTAATTCTTAAACAGTCAACACTCAGAATTCCTTTATTGTCTAGGTTCTGAATTAGCCATGAATTTTTCTTTCATAAACCAGTCTCTCATGACTATGCACATAGTATAAATATATAAACTAGATGGTTTCAGAAACAGAAACGGAAACTGGTCATAATAAATGAAAAAAATCATCCACTTTAAAATACTTCAAATTAATCCCTCATGTAAAAATCCCTCCCCAAGCAAGAGTACAGAAAATGACTGTTGGGTTAGGGCAATATGAGAACATATGAACAGGAATATGTGAAGTTCCAAATTATTCTCCATCTCAATGAATATAGTAACTTCCTCCAAGACTGCTCCTGAAATCACTTGTATTTTTGTTAAGGACTCCAAAATCAGACCCAATTCAGACACACTCAGGTTTCCTCAGCTTTGTGGCTCCTCTACCAGAACAGCACTGGCTGTGGAGATCAAGGCCCACAGATGGGGGCAGTAAATACGAATCCTGTACAGAATTTCAGGCTGAGGATTTCATATTCCAAACACTGTGCGACAACACTGTGGAGATGTGAAGGGTGAATTCCAAGCCACTGCTTGAGTCCAGTACCCCAGGGAATCAGAACAGAGAAGTAGGAGATCATGACTAAGATTCTGATGAATGCTGTTGCTCATATGGCTTACTGACTCAGTATTACTGACACACTTACTGTTTTTGCACCTTAGCTTCTCTATTTTCCAAATAATGGAAATCAGTTATTCTTCCGTAAAGTACTTTGCAGACCACAACTCCATCTATACACCTTAACTGCAAATAGCAATACTGCAAGTACTTCATGAAAGAATGAAATTAAGTATATCAAACAGAAAAAGATGATGTATATTAAAATTTTTTTGTGTGATTTTCGCATTAAGAAAAAAAGTCTCTCTACAAAGTAGAAAGCAAAAAGCTTGCATGATGTTCTGTGAATTCAAACTGTTTTACGTATTTCAAATGATTTAAAAAGTCCAAATAAAGGGTCACTTTTCCAACCATCCTGTAAACAGGTATCACAGGTAATGCAATTAAATATGAAGCAACTGGTGACAACCAATTCTAGGAAGAGCAGTGGTTATTTGCTTTGAAGGAGACTTGGTTTGCTAGCTTTTAAGATCTGAGCACCATTCTCAGAACTTACTCAGTCACCTTGATAAGGTTTCTTGGAAGGCATATTTCAGAAATAACTTTTCTGTGCTACCAGTAAGCTTGGTACAACCCTCATCCCAAAAACAGTCTCTCACCAGCCCTCACAAGTGACTGAGGGCCATGTTCCAAAGCAGCCACATAACTTTCTGAGATGCATGTAATGTATGTGATTTCTGTCCCTCAGGTCAGCTACAGGGCTCAGCAAGGGATGACCAGAAATGCAGGACTGAAGATGATGACTGTATGGATTGCTGCTTTTCTCCTCTATGGGCCAGCCATTCTCAGCTGGGAGCACATTGCACAAAAGAGCATCCTCCCTGAGGGAGAATGTCATGCAGAATTCTTCTACAACTGGTATTTCCTAATGATTGCCTCTACTATTGAATTCTTTACACCTTTCATCACTGTTATGTACTTTAACTTAAGCATTTACCTCAACATCAGGAAACGCACATTGCTCAGAAATGAAAACCTCTCACCTGCTCAAGAGGACTGTGAAACGCATTTCCAGGGGGGAAAAAGGGAGCACACTATATTTTTTGTAAAGCCAGCTAACAAACACGAGAAGAGAGCAAGCAGCCTCCTTCCCCCAAGAAACGCTCCAAGGCTTCAGGCCACAGCTGAGCTTGGCAATCAGCCATCAAATCTGAATGTCAGTCATGACCTTCCACCCCTCCAGGTGGATATAAATACCAGGCATCCCACAAAAGGCTTCTTCAAAGCAACAGAAAGCCTTTGCCACCCCAGCAGCAAAGTGGACACTGCTAACACTATGGCAAACAGATTTAGACTTTCCCGGGATAGAAGAGTAGCAAAGTCTTTAGCTGTTATTGTCTGTGTGTTTGGGTTGTGCTGGGCTCCATACACACTCCTGATGATCATCAGGGCAGCCTGCCATGGGCACTGTGTGCACTATTCCCTCTATGAGATCTCATTCTGGCTTCTGTGGGTGAACTCGGCCATTAACCCTATTCTCTACCCACTGTGTCACATGAGCTTTAGGAAAGCCTTCATAAAACTCCTGTGTCCACGAAAGGCCAAAATTCATCCTGACATTTTGATGTGAAAAGTAGGCAGGCTGAAAAGTAGTACATTTTGTATTTTGGTGGGAGCACCAAAAAGCAAGTATTGCAATACCTGCAGATGTTTATGGAATACTGGTAAGTAGGCACAAATGTAGATATTTATGAATATGTAAAAATACGATCATCCACATAGCTGGAAAAGTCACAGCAATTAAAAGAAAGGTCATTTCTTAAAGCTCTTTGGGAAAAATAACACCAACAGTATATTTTCTGGTAATGGGGCACTAGTGTTGAAGTGCTAAAAACAAAACATAACTTTCATTGCTAATAATTAGAGTTCAGGCTCTGTCACTTTTAATAACTGTAAATATTACTGGGATTTCATAAAGCATTAATCTTGGATCTGCTACATCTTATCCCAAACCCACTCTAAGACACCAAGAGTCTCAGTTGTTAAGTCTAGGATGCTTTCCCCTCCCCACTTAGTGGCAAGCCAGACAAGACATGACCAATGAAAAAAAGTAAATACAGGAAAAGCATGAGACAGGAGGCAGCACAACAGTGATGTTACCAGAAAAGCTAAGCAGCTGTAGCAGGTAAGGGAGAACTGATTTGAGTGAAAAAGGTGATGGAGACAAAAGAGAGTGGAATATTTAGTTGAAAAAAAGTCCAGGAACAGAAGTATAAAAGGGTTTTGAGCTTTGTAATAGGAGATACAAGAACTGGTAACTTATCCACTGGAAGAGTTTCACTAGGCATTAGCACTGACTTCCTGCCCCCCACCAGGATCCTGCATGGGCAGGAATCTACTGAAGTCAAAACTCTACTCCTTACAGGGCTGAAGGTATTACTCAATGTTTTGCTGTACAGATAGAGTAAGCCTAAGTAGTGTATGAGACCCATGACAGAGCTTTAAGTAAACTTCCAGGAATTTTTAAAACATTTACAGTTGGACTTTTACTACTTCTGGCTAGATTTTTTTTTTTTTTTTTTAAAGTGTTGTTTTCCCCTGCCCCACCCATTGAATCTTTCCATCCAGCAAGTCATTAGTGGTCAAGAAAGTATCACTTGAAGTGTTTAGCTATTTCCCAGGTTATGCATCATAACTGGCATGACTCAAAGTCTGTTACAATTTACAGCCTTCCTACTGCCCAAGAGTGTTTCTGCTATTGTGCTGTCCACAGGAGCAGCTCACACAAACTGATCCTGAGTTTGGAGTATATTTGCCCCACAAGGTGTCACATTGAGCATCACTAATGATACAAGTTTGTTCCACCATCACTAGCACTAACTACATAACCTAACAGACGCTTTCCTTTGCTGACAAGTGATAGTTACTGTACAGCTCTACTTGTCTATTGCCACAGTCAAAATGCATGGTAATACAATTGATCTTAAAGTTTACAGGCAGTATTTTGAAATTGTTTACTTTGTAAACTTTCAATAAAAGTAATTAAGAGCTGTGGAAGAGTCTTAACTGTGTAGCCCTAACAAGTGGGAGAGGGGGAAAAAGCACCAGTCTACAACATTTGGGTGACTGCAGCTGAAACTGCAAAACTTATTTCAAAGACACTTCCTAAGTTACAAGGACTGACACTGAGGACTAAACAAACATGGTTAGCAAATACTGTAAACCAGGAAGGGAGATCCCTACACTACGAATGTATCCACATGAACATCATCATCACATTCTCCTATGGATGTGCTATAACAAAACAGCTTAACAGTTCTACAAGGAACAGCATCAACAGATACAGAGGAACGTTAAGATTTTTGAATTAGCATTAATTATATCCCTGGGGAAGTAAAGCCTTTAAATTATCTCCCCATTCATTCCTCCTCCCCTCCAAACCAGACTATTCATTAGTATATTAATGATCTAATTGTTGTCTGCTCTGCAATTGTTTCCTAGGATTGTATTTGCCTTTTTCAGAAAACAGGTAGCACTAAATTATTGAACAATCCCACCAAAGTCAAATTTACTATCCAATCAAGCCAGGACACATTTTCAGAAAACAGTGGTCACTCAAAGAGTAATGCAATTCAATCAGTTATCTTTAGAACACCACATTCAGTAAAGGCAAACCAGACAGGTCAAAACTTTCAGCAACTGGCATTAACCCATGGACTGGACCAGTTTCACAGGAGCTGCCACTGGCCACGCTCTACTGCTCAGTTTCCTACAGCATTGTCATTTCATTGGCACTCAACTCTCTGGCACACAATCCAGTAGGATTCTTCCTCACTCCAGGTACATCATAAAAGCATTCTGAAATGGGAGCACACATCACCTCAGCATCATGTGGAGAAGCACTGGGTTTGTATCACAAACTCCTACATTAGAAATGCCAGCAGCCGCCCAGCTCGGCAGGGTTAACTATGCCTTGATTTTCTGTCCCTACAAAAGAAAAGTTCTTTTGCTTTTATCAGAAGGTTCAACATTAGCTTTGGGTTCAACAGTGGGCTCTGAAGAGACATGAAACAACAGGTGTTAATAGCAACTTTATTGTTTCACTGGTGCAAAATCATGATACTGAATAAACTTGTGTAATGCATTTTCCCCTAAATTTACAGTAACGAAGGTTATACATATCTATATAGATTGCAATTTCTCTATTTTTCTTATACTATTTGGAACAAAATTATCTTGATAAATATGCCCTGTGCACAGTACTGGCCCTCACTGAATGTCACAGAGCCTTAATATGCAAAATATAACTTCTGTTTTTGAACATGGTACTTTAAAACTCTCCAAACATGCATTAATATATTCTAGTTTTAGGGAAAAATATTACACTTAGTCTTAACTTGCATTAAAAGAAAAGCACAAGCAGAATTTGACATAGAGTAATCCCAAAAATCTGATGCTCTGTAAGGATCAGACACAGTTTCAGCTGACAGTCACTGCCAGTTTAGAGCTCTAGTGCTACAGAAGCAACAGTGAATAGACAGGAGAGAAATCAGAACTGAAGAGCCCTACCATGTCACATGGATTTCAAAGAAAGTCTCAGCCATGCTAACTGATGAAACCTGTAGTTGCTGGTCCACCCTTTCAAATTTGTTAAGAGTACCCAACACAAGTGTTTGAAGTGCCAGACTGAACACATGAATGTTAACTTAACTTGACATTTCTGAAAGGCACAACCTAGGAACCTATCTTAAAAAAAACATATGGTATGTAAATGAAAACAGGTACAGTGAGTGTCTTTCTAAAGAACAAGACCTTCATAAATTGGCCCCTCAGATTCCGGTGATTCCCTCCTCAGACGCAAGTGCTCCAGTGTGTTGTGAAAGTGTTTGTTAATTTGTTCTGTTTCTTCAGTAGACTCAAGGTTTGGGAGATCTTCTCTGATCTTCTGTATAAGCTGATTCAAAACCTGAATTGTCACCTACAGAACATAAAACCAAAGTCATCAACACCACCTGTGTTGCACTAACAAGTGCATAGACATTAGTTTTATCTGACTTGTCTTCGAGCTATTTGTATTTGGACAGTCCTTCAAAATGCTGATAAGACTGTATGCAGACAAACTGCTGGTAACTGCCTCCTCTGGTTCCTCACAGGACCCTTCCAATTTCAGAGTTCTGTGGAAATTCACCCACCCCAGAAAACGTGAAAAACTTGTCATTAGCCTGATGGCTTTGTAACTCTTACAACAGCATTTCTCTCCAGTGTATTCAATACAAATTTTAAAAGCTTCAAACAAATGGCATACACAATCAGATTGTATCTGCATTATCACAATCAGTATATGCACTGTAAGATAATTGTTTCTTACAGAAGTCAGTCAGGATGGTAATATCAGATTTAAAGTTCCTCTTAGAGAACAAGTCATGGCTGCCTACAGGCTGAAGTTCAGCACTACACAGAACACCATGGCACAAAATGCACTGCAGACCACCAGAGTATCCAGAGAGTATTTTTACATCTGCCAAGTGCTTTGAAATTCAAAGCTTTATTTTCATCTCCATCAGATACAGCATCTCCTATACTAGACCACTCCTATAGTAAGAAGCCAGTTGAGTTGTTGGAAAGTCAGAAAATTCCTCAAATTTCCTTAGGAATTCTCTCAGAACTACAGGGTATTCTTTCATGTCTGCTCTCAATCAATGACATCAGAAGAGACACTGATCTCTACTTGACCAAGCACGTTTTTCAGACTGTGTAATTTTCCTAGTTACCTGCTAACAGAAAATGGATCAGGTAACTATCTCAGATTATACACATGCAATTTAAGCTGAATACCTGTGGTGTCATACCTATTTTGTGAAATTAAAGCTTACACCAACCTGGCATAGTCAGCAGTGACCACGAATACCTGTAAAGAATTTTCTTTTCCCTTATGTACACATTAAGTTAGGTACCTCTAAAGTTAGACTCTTACTACTTTCTCATCTGAGTTCCAGTACATTTTAATCTAAAAATATTTCAGGTATACCAGTCTCACAATATTTAAGTTCATAACTAAACTGCAAACATTTTTCCCCCATGTAAGAAGAGCGAAATTTAATCCAACAGCTTTACTAGCACATCAAGACTTGACTCTTCTGTTATCACAAGAACTTGTGCATCTCATGAGAGACTACAGGGCAAGTTGAAGAGAATTTGTGGCATAGGTGTGAATGAAGAGTTTAAAGAAATGGTCCTTAAAAAAGATGCAACAGAGAATGGATTTCCACTCACCGCCTCATTCTCTTTTTCATAAAAATAGATGTATCTATTCAGAATTTCTATGAAAAGCTGGACTTGCAGAGAAGGGTCCATGCACTGATTTGCTATCTTCAGAGCCTTCTTTAGGCATTCCATCACTCTTTTTCCTCCATGAAGCTAGAAGAAAAAACCCCAAAGTTACAAGAAATAAAAGAACCATAGGGAGCTCCAGTATCTCACACAGAGCATTTCCTGGGGTCTGCCACAGAAACACAAAACTACACAAACTGCAAAGAGCAAGCTGTCACTGAAAGCCCACCCTGCCTGACTGCCACCAATATTAGATTTTGTTAAATCACACAGTAACTCAAACAGTTGTTGAAAGCCTTCAATTACGAGATCAATCAACTCAATTTTGTAACATGTACTATAATGCATACTTGTTTCAAACACTGCTCTTTAAAATGACAACAGCTTATGTGGCAAGCCCTGAAAAACACACAGGATTTTTTGATCTTTACTTCAACAACTTGTATATTTAATTTGGAAGTTTAGTAGTTCACATGCAAACTACACTAATGTAATAAATACAAGCAAAGTGCAGCCCAGTCAACTAGCCTTTAACTAGCTGACACCCAAAAGCTTGCCTGGTACTTCCATCCTTAAGTTAGCGTTTTCTCCATTTTTTATTTATGCAGTTTACACTGCAGTGAGTTTTAGAGGTTTCACAAGTTTTCAAGTTATTAGAATAAATTCCAACGAAATCTACTTCACTGATGTACCTACTTTGGAAGTGTCTAAAGAAGAAAGGCAGAACTGTAACTGAGGCAGGATGTGTCCTACTGTTGTCACTTCGTTCTTACCTCCTCTCCATTCTTGTCAGTGTTTCGGCCAGACCAGAACAGATGGGCACAAGTGCTCACAGCTCTGCACTGGTCTGGCTTCTTCAGGAGTTTGGAGGCTGCCAGTGCACACTGAGTCCTCAAAGGCTCGTGGTTCTCCTCACTGAAGCACTTCATCCTCTCAAATGTCCCAATTATCAAGGTGATTGCAGCCAGCTGTGCTTTTGAGTCACTGATTTCATCTTCATACAGAGAGAAGGCCTAGATAATAGAGAGAGCAAGACTCAATCAGAACACATCAGAAAAACAAAAAATCACACCTGCTACTGACACAGCAGAAAACTATCCCATTTTACATTTGTTAAAAGCTTCAGGCAGGAAAAAAGATCTTTCATTTAGAGTGTCAAAATCAAGTTAAACCCACAGACCAGAAATAAGTCTTAAAAGAAATAGTATTCAAGTGGTCATAGCAAACAAGTGTGATCCCACATATAATCTGAAGATTGGATTCTTCCTCATTTCAAGCACCTGTTCAAACACAGAACTTCAGCAGCAGAAATAGTCCTTGAAGATTTGGTTCTTTGAAACACACGAAACAGCAGAGCAGAAGTTGGTGAGTACGCAAGAAAAACACCTGCACTGCTGCTACATGGATGAAGAATCTTCAGAGAATAGAAAAGCTTGAACCATATCTCTAATGGAAAGTACATAATTGCCATGCTGCTCTCATCATCAGAACTGTGCTACAACAGCACCTGATACAACACAGTGAGAACACTGAGCTTATCAGCAACTCTGTTTAAAAACATGCATTTAGTAGCAGTATTAGAGGAAAAGGTTAGGACAAAGCTTACAACAATGGATAAAATGAAATACATTGGTTCTTTATCTGATGGGTAGGAGGAAAAGGTTGTTGCAACAAGTAAGGCTTAAGACCAAGTTACAAATTCAAGTAGATTTTCAGAGTGGTTTATAATAACAAGGATTCTAATTGGGAAAGCCCAGCATAGCAGTTGTGAACACTGCAAATTTTAAAAACTTCCCGAAGAGTGCTTGTGGTCAGGGCAATACCAGCTGGATATCAGGTGCTGGAGACAGAAGCAGTGAAAGAGCATTTTATGCTGAGAAAACTACACTCCTCCAGTGAGCCAACTACACGAGCAGGAGGCAGCATTGCAACATACCACATGTTGTCAGACTGAGTATTCAGATCAGTAGCAATGGAGCTTAATTCCACAGCAGCCTGGGAAGCAAGAATGAAATGAGGAGTTTCTACCTAGTAGCATTGGCTGTCCATCACTTCTGGTGCTTTAATCACACCGGATGGTTCAGTGTTCAGCAAACCTACCCAGGTCAACTTAAAGGCAGCACAGGACACCAACTCCAACAGCTGAACACTCACCTGGGACATGAACTCATAGGCCACAGTTTCATGATTCTCAAAGCCAATCTCTCCCGCAGCCAGTGCTCCCTGCAGGAAGAGTCGGAGAGGCAGCTCTGCCAGTTCTGCTTTGATCAGAGCACTGATGGTCTGATGAGCAAATGAGAAGATCTTCTGGCACTTCTTTTCCCATTTGTCATCCTAGACGAGAAAAACAAGTAAGACCTTGAACAAAAGTATTGCTACAAGGAAAAGGGAATCTGAACTGTACTAAGATCTGTTAAGCGCTCCAGTCTGTTGCCCTCTGATGCCAATGCAGTGCCCAGCCGCACAGTGTTGGCTTCAGTGGGTCTGCACAAAGTATTTATTTGACTTACAAAAATTTCACATCCATTTCTCCTACCAGCTCATAGGAGCCTTCCTCAGAAGCCTATACTGAACTGCAGTTAGGACAGCTGTGCTTAGCACATAACTAAGCAAAAGCCTAATGAGCCAAAGGGAGAAAAATTCTGTTCAGTTTAGAGCAATCAGAAGTGGAAGAGAATTTTAAAACCTTCATTTTGAAGAGTATTTTAACAAACAGCATTTAAACTTATTTCCCCACAATAATGGAAATATATATTTAAGGTAACTATCTCAATCAGAAAGCATTAAAGAGCCAAAATGGATCAGTCATTATTTTAACATACACTTTTACTACTACTGTGTAAGTTCAAAGCAAGTGCTTTTCTTTTGTAGGTTTAGAACATTAAAATACTGTAGCTACAATTTAGAAATCGATGAATTTCAATAGCCAGATTTAAATCACTTTCATGCCATCAGTTCTGGTCTCCAGTAAAGGCACATAATCAGTCACCTCAATGAATAAACAAAACTAGCTGATTTCTGCTTCATCACTTCTCAAGTGCTACAGTAACTGTCCTGGGGTGATGTTATGAAGCCGCTTTATTCCTTAACCACCCGCTCAATGCCCAAGGACACTGTGCCCTTAAGATGGACCCGGGGGGCGGGGCTGGAGCCACGGGGCAAGTGCAGGTCGGTTCAATGGCTCAGCCCAAGGCTCGGGGCTCCGGCGACTCGGGAGGGAGTGTGCGGGAGCGCTTCCGCTGCTTTTTGGGTTTCTTCTGTGTTCCACTAGCTGGAAAAGGTTCTGTCGGTTTTTTCCTTGGTCTTTTCCTTTCCTCCCCCCTTGCCTCACTGCCTCCCTTCCTTCCTCGTGGGTCTGGGGGGCCTGCGGGGTGGCCCAGCTGGTCCAAGCCCGTGTGTCTGTTCCCTCTCTGGCAATTTGTTGTATTTTGAGGTTTTGATTTTTTTTTTCCCCCTGTTCTACCCTGTTTCGTTTTGTGTTAATAAACAGTGTTTTTTCCACTTTCACTTGCTGTGACCCATTTGTCTCATTGGTGGAGACGGAGAGGCCCTTCTCCTTTGGAGGAGGTGCTCATTCCAAAGCACTTCCTCCTAAAATTTTGTCTCCAAAACCCCGAGACAGTAATTTACTATGACTTGATAAAAATCTTCATTAAATTAGAAAGCATTCAAAACCTCAAGCAAAAATCTGCCTTGAGAAAAAAAACCCCAAAACCAAAACTTGCCTTCTGTATCAAGTCTGAGCATACTTATGTAGCCAGACAAAATGCATTTTAAGAAATAAAGCCAAGCAAGCATACAAGAGCAAGCTAGAGGGGAACTTACCACTTTGGAGTTCTCTTTGTAGCGAAAAGCGAGCTGGTAGGCAGCAAAACCAAGGGTGGCAGTGTGAAACGAATGCGCTGGTTCCCCCCTGCCCCGAAGTGCTTCCGGGCAGTGTTGAGGATCTAGAACAGAAGCACTGTGAGCTCAGAGAGTTCTTCACAGAAACAAGCACTCAAGTGAACCTCAGTGCCCGACTCTACATGTATTTTTAGATTAGATGTAGAATTCATGTAAATAACCTGAATTTACAGAAGCCTGTATTATACATATACACTGCGCTAGCCACACTGGCTAATATACTTGGACTAGGGTGTTTGAATTTACATCTCATATCTCTTCCATATAGCATACATAATTTAAAGTGAGATACTGTGAAAATCCCATAGCCTTGGATTTTTTCCTGCTGCTGCTGTATTGTAGAAAAATTTGATGCGAGCATTTGTGATGCTGAGGGAGCTATTAAGCATTTTTACTTGGAGGTGTTAAGTAGCTCACAGAATTGTACCCAAAAGATAATGTGACAAGTCCTTTGATGGCATTTAAAGGTGGTCAATCTGATTAAAGCAAAGCACTGCTAGATGAGAAAGACAGACTGACATTCAAAATCTTTGCAGAAACAGCTTTCAACATCTCTAGCTATGTAAAGTCTTTTCGGGTAGAAACATCAATTTCCTTGATGCCAGCATTCCTTTGAGGGAAGCTTTGCTCTCTGTAAGAAAAAAAAAAAGCCCACCAAAAAAACCTTCCTGCTTTACTCCAGCAATATTCAGGAACAATGCAGCCAGTGACCACAAGGTCCTGAAACACAACTGTCTCCAATTCCTGTAAAGCTATGCTTCTCCCATTACACAAGTTTTATTACACTTCAAGCAAGACTTTTTTATACCAGACCTTAAAGCCAAGCTAGATCAGTGCTAGTTGTCTTATGCATAGCTTGCACTTTATTCTCTTGCTCTATTCTCACTGTTTATACAGTGTGATGCTGCTGCAACTTCAGGAAAGAGTCAGTCAATTTTATTTCAGGCACTAACTGTAACTTCACAGTAGTCCCTAAAGCAGGTCTGACTTGAGCTAACTGTGCCATTTGCAGCAGCATCCAACTTCAGCACAGCTCCTGCGAGCTTCTCCAGTGGACTTGGCACAGACAGAACCCAGCCTTCTACCCTAACACACTTCTCAAGATAGGGAGGTAATTTAAACTTGAAATAAACTACCAGATACAGCAGATTAACAACAGAGACCTACATAAAGCTGCCATAGGTCAACTCAAACCATTACAAGTACCATAATGCAGAAGTTTCAAGGACATGACAAATCTACTGTTAGAGATGGACCAAACAGAGAGGAAAAGCATTTGGAACCAAGCAGCAGGACACCACATGCTGTATGAAGACTCCATCCTTACAGAAATTTAAATCCCTGAGGCCAAACACACTAGGCTGTATTTTCTGAGGTTTTTGCATTCTCTTGGTATTAAAATACACAAATAGCAGAGTACGCCAAATAGCACTTGCTGTATTTTCAATAGAGGGTTATATGAAGTTGTCAGGACATTAAAAGTTCCACAAACTAATACAGATAGTTGCCACCTCATGGGATGGAAACTTTAAATCAACAAATCCTTAAGTCCTCACCTGCTTTTTCTAAATAAACAAGATATCATCCTACCATTAGAGGTGTCATACATAATGTTCTCTACCGAGTTTGTAGTGCCAGAGCAGCAACACCCCAGCTCCCAGTTTCACTCAAGTCTTGTATAGTCAATAATGCAAGAACTGTGACAGTTCAGAGAGCACAGACATTGAGAAGCAGCAGTCACCAACCAGGTACTGTTGGTCAGGGTCATCAGAACGCAGGAGATGAATAAATCTTCCCACAAGACTCTGCTCATCAGCAAAGTCCTCAGGGTCAGGATCTTCAGTAGGCTGATCTGGTTGATCCTGGATCAGGGTGGATACCAAATTCATGATGGCATCAACCTGTTAAAGGCAATATAAGTTCTGTTTAGACTACAGCAGTCCGTAAGCATAAATTGACAGCAGTTGGGAACATCTTTACAGCCACTTTACACTTTATGTGCCTTACACCCTGAAGCAGGGTCCCCCTTAGCACAAGTGGGAAAGGGCAGCACAGCAGTGCAGAGGAAATTCAGATTCCAAAGGCTGTGCAGCCTTCTTTAGGTAATAGATCCAGTTTTAAAGGGATTCAGGATCTTTGTTCACACCTAACAGATTACTGTCTAGGCTGAGGTGTGGTAAATCAGCAGTAACCTCCAGGATGAGGTTAGGTGCAAAGGCATTTAGGAACACAGGAGGAACAATCACCAAGTGGGATAAAGCCTGTGCCAGGGGAGGCAGGAGCATGCAGGCTAGGAAACAAAGCATGCACTGCATGAAGTCACTCAGTGTGCGTTTTCAGGTCTTTGAACAGTCATTTCAGTGAAGTGATATCAGAAATTAAACATATTCAAATGACAGAAGAATTATCATCTGCTTGTGAACAACACAAACTTAATTTTGAGCCAATTTCCACCCCCTTGGTCACTCACCTGTCAATTAAAGCAATAATTATATTTTTCACATTCACATATAAGTTAACTTATATCATACCTGTTCTTGGGACACAATTTCTGTGTTATAATCCAATACGTTGCTAAGCACATAACAACTCATGCTCTTCCTGGACTCATAATCAAAGTATTCAAAGAGCGGGTGAAAATGTTTTAGTTTCAGAACTGTCAGGATGTTGTTGTAAGTATCAACAGGGATTTTCAAAAGTCTAGTCAGCTCCTTTGAAACAGCACTGCTTGTTGCAATACTAAAAGAAAATATATGCAAAAACCCACAATTAATCAATAGTTCACACATGTAAACAGGTTTAAAGTCTGCTTCAGAATATCAATTCTGAGGTATACAACAACTAAGCAACCTGCTGCTAGGGAGAAAGGAAACAAGTATCAAAACAAGTCAGATCTTGCTCTTTGGGACATACAGTGACAAATGCATGTTTTAAGTTGCTGCCAGCAGAAGCAGAGACTGTGGCTGCAAATGCAGCAATAGCAGAACTCTAGTGTGCTGGAAGGGATGCCTACACAATGCACACACATGGTGTGGCTGTACAGCACAACTTATGCACAGGGAAACAAGTCGTGGTTAGTCAGGAGTTTATCAGGACTGCTGCAGCTCGGTCCAAAAGCAGTGACCTTACACATCCAGAGCATGGCTCTGCTATCTTACCAAACATGGTGAAATGCAGAAGGCCTGATTTTAGGGTATTAATTGCCATGCCGAAGAAAATGCAAGAGACACTTACTGTTCCAGATTAAGTTTGTTGAATATTTCCACAGTAGTCTCCAACACCTTGTCAACATAGTCCACTCGATCTGGGTAGCATTTCATAGCCAGGTTAATGAGAGAAACTTGCAAAGACACCACATCCTCTGAGGGCATATCCTGCCGAGACTGAAATTTAAGACAGCATGAAGTTGTTACTAAAACACAGGACTTGGCAAAAAAACACCCTCAAAACTGCATGCAGGGATACCAAACATACCTGTATAACAGTAGCAACCTGCTGTGAAAAGATGTCAAACAGTTTGATATCTGCTGGGATACCAGGTCCATCTTCACGATGTGCAAATAAAGCTAACCTGGTGACAGAGCAAGGAAAGTAGCTTGGTCAGGATAGCTTTTCTATTCCTCAAATACAGACCAGAAAGAGGTACTGGCAGAAAAAGCAAGTCCTTTAGGTATATTTGGAAGCTCTATTACAAGCAAAAAGGAAATTAATGGAAGTCAGAAGCCTTATGAGCAACTGAGCCTGGTAACTATTGGTCCTGGAAAAGAGTGCTGACAGAAAAGCCAAGGTGAAGAAGGAACAGGAAAGACACTCCATAATTGATGTTCTTCAGCTAGAAGCAAGTGCTCTGTTTTTTCCAGCAGATAAAGAGGTATAGAGTAGGCTGACAGAAGAGCAAATATCCTGCATTTACTCAGTGATATCACTGAAATTAGACGCCCAATAGCATTCTCTACAAAACAGCCTCCAGAAAAAAAAAAAACCCACACAGAAGAAATACGCTGACTTAACTGTTCTTTGTCTCTAAAGACACACCAACATGTTTGGAACTTACACTATTCGCAGAGAACAAAATACAAAGAGAACTGAGAAGAACAGATAAGTGAAGAATACTTTTGGGGGGAAGGGGGGGGTGAGGAGCACAAAATTGCTATCCAGCAAGCATTCAGGAGATAACAGGTATTTCTATCTGTAAGAGGACAAAGTCATGCCAGCCATCATTTCTGCAAAAATGAGACACAAGACAAAAAGCATCACTATCAGAACACTAACACCTTACCTAAGTTGCAGCTTAAGAAGCTCAGCACTGCTACCTTGACTTTCTAATTATTGAGATTATTCTACTCTAAATTAGAGAAAGAACTACAAAAATATTTAGGAAAAGGCAACATATTAGAATTTTTAAAATTCTTTCTACAGGGTTTCTAAATTTTGATTCTGAATGAACTCTGGGTCTAAAATAAAGAGATAGATAAGAAAAGCCCAAAAAACTTCAGTGCCAAGAAAAATAAGACATTGAACTACTCTTATATTTGATTAGGGTGGTAAGAAGCAGACTTTCTAAAGCCAGGAACAATCACTGCCTTTTCTCAGAGGCACACAGCAGATTTCCTTGGCAACAGCTGGGTGTAAAGCCAGCAACACTACAAGGTATGAACAAGCTGCAGGCAGATGGCAGCATAATTAAAAGCCATGAATAGTTTAGTAAGGCAACAAAGATCCCAAAGCAGCAAGACTACTCGCAGAGATTCCTTTAGCAGGAAAGCCCCACAGGAATAAGGATAAAATTTTCACAAGCTTCTTCAGCAGTCACTGATGTTCACATTCAATTACTCAATGCCAGCTGAAACGAAGATGAGAAATGACAAGAGGCACAACCTTTACCAGGCTGCTTCACATCTGTACTACACAATGCTGAAACTCTTGGCCATTGCTGCTACCAGCTCCAACACAAACACAAGAGCAACATCCTCCCTACATGCATGGATTCCAAGGACAGATCCACTCATATGCTCCAACACTTGCAGTAACATCACAGTCAAAATCTCAAGCTGCCATACTACAAAGATCATCATGCTGCCACCCTTCTGTCCTTGTTGTACAGCCCAAAGAGAGGGCTCTGGAAGCCTTCAGTGGCCCAACAAACCACAGTGGTGGTACGTCTGGGAGGACAGAGGGTCACTACTGGTCAGTCACTTACTGGTGTTTGTAATAGTAAGAACACAAAAAACTTACTGTGGAGGTAATACCGAAGTTTAACACGACAGCAAAAGCTACACAAGGAAAGCCTTCTCACAAGAATGACACTGCCACACTCCAATGTAAGAGCCTAGTAAAAGATCCCGTGACCTCTTTTAAAAGTAATCAAGAGAGTCTCAAAAACCAGTTACAGGCAACATTTCTTGGGATTTGGGGGTTTTGTGGTGTTCGGGATTTACAGTTTTGGGGGGTTTTTTTTAAGCTAACAAAACTATGAAAAATCTGAGCCACAGCATGGAAGTGTGGGAAACCAATCAACTCCTGTGAACATCTCTATATGAAGTATGAAGGCAGCACAATGTCTCTGACAAATGCACAAATACTGAAAGATATTCCAATAAAAACCAAGTCTTGAACAAATCAATCTGACATAACCTGGAGAAAACAAACCACAGACTTGGTAAGTAAACAATTCAAGACCCTAAGTTATACCAGTCATGCCCAATACACACAAGTCCTCTCCAGGCATTAGAGATGGTACAGTAATCCACCCAATGCCGAATGCCAGGGGACCCAAGGTCCCTGGAGTAACTGAAGCCCATACACCAGTATATGGACCAGATACATGAAGGTACATGTTTGTGTGCAAAGGCAAAGGACAAGGCTTTTCTTGAGGCTGAGAAGCCATGCAAGCACACTTCCTTTCTGCAGCAAGAAAGTGCAGGTACTCACTGAAAATCTGTATTTCCTTTCAGCATACAAATTAAAACTTCAGTTTGACCTTAACAGTTTTTTCCAACCTAAAGAATTCTATGATTTCTCCCCCAAATCTGACCTCAGTGCAAGCAGTTTTAAGCAGTTCCTCCACAGGAAAAATGTGCTTTTGGAAGAACAGTCAAGATGTTAGCGGCAAGCTAAGAATTAAGAAGGTAGTTCCATTTCCTACTAGCTCTTCTCTGAAGAAGCACTGTTATGGTCTCTGATCAAACCTGCAAAGTAAAGTATCCCTAATATATGATTTATCCATTAGGATCTTCAAGTTTTCAAGAGGTACCTATGAGTGATAGGGCTGTCAAAGCAGGGCACTGCTGTCACTTCAGTTTAGAAGCGTGAAACTGCTCAATACCAAATGGGTTGTTTCCTGGCTTAATCTGTTTACGAGTTTTAATCAGTCCATAAAGCAGGTTTCATTGGAAGCTGTAAAAGCAGAGTCCAGAGAGTAGAAGCTACAGAAATAATATTCTTCACAGCTTTAATTACAGCTGATAGAAAGACATTGAAACAGTGAAGTGGTATCAGAAATTAAACATATTCAAATGACAGAAGAATTATCATCTGCTTGTGAACAACACAAACTTAATTTTGAGCCAATTTCCACCCCCTTGGTCACTCACCTGTCAATTAAAGCAATAATTATATTTTTCACATTCACATTTTGGTGCAGCTCAGCACAGGCTCTGAGAAATGGGTTCAGGGTTTGGAGGTGAAATTCATCTGGGAAAACCTGAAGTTTTAGATCAATAGTCATCAAGTTATAAACTGAATTTGCCCATTGTTACACAGAAGTAAAATGCAACAGAATAATTCTAAAGCAGATAGCCACATAGTAAATACACTCTGGCCTATGAAGCTGACCTTGACTGGGTAAATGCATGAAGCAAGAGATGTAAGACAAATGGGTAACTTGAGGGCCCGCCTATCTATTACAACTCACAACACAGGCACTGCTGCTCAGATGCTTACAAGCTACTGCAACAGAAGGAGCATAAAATGGACCCATCTCCACTCTGCCCATCTGGTAAAAAATATAGGACAAGCCACTGTGCACAAGTCCCAGTGATGAAGTTTTCCAGTCCATGAGGAAGATGTGAAAGCTGCCTGAATCTGCCTACGCATATAGAAGTGTCCCTGTGTCCCATCACTGCAATTGAATTTAAGCAGCTCACCTGTATGATGCACTCCATGAGGTACTCCTGAGCTAAAGCATCTCTACAATTCACAACTTGCTCCAGTATTCCAGGCAGAACAATCTGGAATGGGGGGAAAGTCTTGCAGTGATCTTACAATTACCTTCTAGGTTTATATTCACACATGCATTTAATCGAAGCAGAGCAGAATTTCGAACAGTTCTCAGCTGATTCTCTACATAAAAGCTTTCTGATAAAAAGTCCCATTTTTCTGCAGTTCCATCCTTTGGAGAAAAAAAATCTACTGATGTCAGAAGTCTGTCCTTTTCATACATTATGCAAGCTCTGATTTCTTAAGTCAGTGCTACTGACTTTGCTGGCACAAACTCAGGGTCTCAGCAGCACCACTCAAAGTCATTTTCAGCAGCTGTACTGTAGAACTTACAAGGGACAGACTTAAATAATACATTTCCTTCACTGTCATTTCACACAATAACAGTTCTCTTGAATGCTTTGGGAAGGACAGCCTCACAACTTGTGAAGTCTACCTAAGAACACTGGATGTGTACACATCCCTTAGACCAACCCATTATTCTGCAAGGAAAATGGGAATTGGGAAGGAAACCTTTAGAGCTTCTTGTCACTGTTACAGACAGACTTACAGGACAACGCGTGAATCATGTCCTTGGCCTGAGAACACACTGTATACAGTATTCAGAACTTTTCCTCAGATGAAGAGTTTGAGGAGCACTTGGATTACTGAACTTTTAGCAAAGCTATAACACTTCCAGCTGCTCATCTGGAAGTCCAAACTAGTTTAGTTGCAAAAACGTTGGCAGAAGTCAGAAAGAATGGACAGCCATCCCACCTGCTTGTATCGCTCCACATTAACCCCTTCCAGCTGACTGAGGCGAACCAGGTTTGTTCCCACGAGGATCCTCAGCTCCTGCCTCTCACGCTCCCTTTTCTCTCTGTCCCGACTGTGGCCCTGGTGCTGCATTCGCACCCAGAGTTTGTTCATCTCAGCAAAGTTCAGCAGCACAAAATCCATCGAGTCACTGATGTCTCCAGTGGTTTCTTCACTGCAATTGGTGAGAGGTTAAGAACAGAAAAGCTTGTCAGAGGTATTCATCCTTCCAGCCACTGGTGAACATACAAGTTTTAAGAAGATTAGAGGGTGGGGAAGTGTGAGGTGGGATTTCTGGGTTCATAAGAAAGGTTCATATCCTCACTTGTGAGAAGCTTTAGTGCTGGAAGGGAATTCTTAACGGACAAAACACCTGTCAAGTCTATGGAGTTCTAGCATATCTACTTCTCCCATATCTGAAGAAAGTCAACAGAAAGTTTAAATAAGCTCTATTAACAGTAATTTTATCAAGTTATAGCCCATCCTTCTTACTCTGCTTGCTCGCCTTCATCTGGTAAGATATTCCTGGTACACTGCAGGAGATAGTTTCTAAGAAAGAGGCCTCTAAGAGGATGCTGCACTCCACGGCACATCTCCACCAGGTCTTTCAAAATATCTTTCCTGGACTGTGGAAACGACTTGACATAGACAACACCTACTGTTATCAGCAGATACCTGCAAAAGGCACAGAGTCAAACAATAAATTATTAAGTAACAACATCACACTTAAAGGCAACAGTTCCTTTTGTTCATTATGGCAGGATTACCAAAGCACAAAAAAAAGCAATAAAATTATCACCTGGGTCCCGTAATTTTGCATATTTAGTCAGCTTTCAACTCCTATTCTCTGCTACAGAGCACAGCAAGTCTGAACAGCCACTAAACCTCATTACAATGCTTGATACACTGAATGTGTAAATGCTCACAAAGCTCTGAATGCTCTCAGACTAGCTCATTTATACTTCCAGCATCCCACCACGCTGGAAAACAGCTCTGGCACACACAGATTAGTAACCTATGATGGGGAAGTAGTTAAACCTCTTTCACACTGTACTCTAGCAGGATAGGAACTACTCGCTTTGAACTCATTCCCTCAGCACCTCTGCATCAGGTAACAGGCAGCAGGAATATGTGAGATGCAGAAGACTGGTGCTCCAGTACATTTGGACTCCCCTTCAGCTTAGAAGACAAAAACTACAATACTCAGAACCTACAGGTTTAGAGGCCTCACCCCCTCCCTGCATGTTCCTCAGCCTCATGCATAGGACCTCCAAGAAAGCACCACAAGTTTCACCAGAGAGAACCAGAGTCTACAAGCAGACAGGAAGATGACTCTGATGGTTACACACAGGGGGAAAGACATTGTGGTAGCCATCAGCCAACTCCAGAAATTGCATGAATATGCAGCCTAGTGTGTCCAGAGCCTCTTCCTGGCATGAACACAAGGTCAGGAATGAAAAACTTCAGCACCAAGCAAAATCTAAATCTGACTATGTCAAAGATGTACTGCAGCCCAACGGTCACATATTTAAAGATAAGCCTTACAGGCCTTCAGCATCATTTCTGGCGTGCTATCACTTTGCAAAAAAAAAAAAATATTCAGAAACACAAAGACTCTAAGAGTGAAGTCACAAACTTTCAGCTTCTTCCCATTTCTCATTCTCTAAAAAGGCAGAAGGCTATGAAGTAACTACTGTGTGGGAGATGCTAAGATCTAATCCTCAGGTAACACAAACAGTTAATAAATGCATAGTCAATCTCCCTGATCAGAGTGTGGTACTTGGTTAATCTTCCACTGACCAGTTTTTTACCCCAAATCCAACTTGACTCCAAGATTAAAGTGCTTTCATTTTGGTCATGTGCAAAATTAACACACTGACAGGAACAACTGCCCTTCTGCACCTGCACTCTTGGCCTAATCCCAGAAGTTTCACAGTAATCCACTCTTAAGACAAGCCGAAATACTATTGACCATTGTAAACTGATTGAGAAGTCAATCATTTTCTGAACCCAGAGTTGGACAACTACTCACCAGTTTAAAAAAGAAAAAGCAAACAAAGCCAGACACCAACATATACACACTTACAGTCTTGGAATGATATTTCCAGCGTACTGTACTAGCTCATAAAGGTCTGCCACTTTCCTGCCTTTGGCAAATTCATCTGTCAGGTAGACTTCCAAGTAGTGCAGCTCATCAGAAATTGCCATGTCTTTTTTTCATAGTTAAGGATTTTAAGTTAGAATGTCTACAACATTTTCATAGTAATCTGCACACCCAGGAAGAAAGATGCTGTACCAAATACAAACATGCCCAAGCAGGCAGTACTCCTGAACCAGCAATCACTATTGGGATAAGTGTGCAAGATTAACCCCAAGCCTTCAATCAATTTTTAGCATATTAGAAAAGGGAATAAAAGAGCTGTTTCACAGAGCTGATAATTTTTTTAGAACTAGACTCCTGAAATTTCCCAGAGGAAGATATTAAAGACAAAAAAGACTTGCTTTTACCAGATAGAAAAAATGAACTTACACAGTGAGCAAGGTATATATTCTCCTGCGATATATACACGTAATTGAATACTGAGGAGAAAAGTGCTAATAAATATCTGACACAGGATACCATTATACCAAAAAAAGCAGATGAACATCCCATTCCAAATTCAACATTTCAACTATTAGTTTCCTCTTGAAAGGATACAGAGCTCATAATAGCTCTTTGGAGATAACATAGAAGTCCGCAGCTCCCCAAGCATGTTGGAAGCATGTTTCAGAGCATCCATGAGCTTGTTCTTGTCCTTCAGAGGAAGAAAGAGAAAAGTCTGTTAGAAATGAAACTAGGCAACTGCAGGATTTTTCACCTATTAAAAAAAAAAAAATCAAGTGATTTAGTATCTAGTTTGTACTACACCACCCACGCTAACTAAGTGAACATTTTACCTGAAGGCAGTAAGATGATGCCTCTGAAGACAGAGCTACAGTAATAAACTGCAATACTAATGGTAGAAAAATCTAAAATCATTCTGCTTATGCAGCAATCTCCACCCAATACTCAGATTCTATCGAGTAAGCAAAAAGGAAAGGGTTCCCTTCCCCCAAATCTGGTCTGTCATTTGCTCAGATCTCACAGATCTCCTAGAAACCCCTAGGAGACAGACAATACACACTCCCATCAACACCCTCCCCTACTTCTCACCACAAAAAACACCTCCCTGAAAGGCACCACTTACTAGTCTGCATCTAACTTACACTTCTGATGCATTTAGTCAGCTGGCATCACAGGATACAACCACAGACCTCTACTCTACCACCTATACAGACTTGAGCAACCCATCACATGCAATAGCAGTAAGTTTTGAGGGAGAACAAAAAAGAATTGCTAGTGTGACCCACTTAGTGTATTTATACTGTCACTTAATGACAGATAGCAGTGAAAAGTTCAGCTGCAGCTACTTAAAAATTTCCAAAGCATTCCATTGAGTACAAAAGTGGAAGAGGTGTTAAATTTCTTCCTACTGTCATTTGGCTGCAAACAAAGTTCCCACATGAAAAGAGGAGTATTTAAGTTTTCAATACAACTTTAAGCAGTTTCTCCTAATAAAAACAGAGGCTTCTCAAACACAAGAAAGCTATGTATGATTACATAATCTGCCTGAATTGGCTACAATTCCAAGATAAAAATCTCAACACACCACTAGCCAGTGGTGTTTTCCAGTCACAGAAGAATTCACACGTCCCTCTACAGTTAATCACTACAAAATTGATCCTATGCAGCAGGTAATTCATCAGCAGCCTCTCAGTCTGACAGTCACACCAAGAAAAGGCTACATGAAAAAAACAACAGAATGGTGGACATAAACAATCTCATAGTAAAGTTCATCTTAGGTTTATTTAAATGCAAGCACATAAATTATAAGGGTACATCTTTAAGTTATCTTGTCAAATACTGGAGCAAAATCAGGAAGACATATTCAAAGAATACCCAAGGCTCATTCTCAATGAGCAGCTGCCTCACTTATTGGAAAAGGGTCTGGCACAAAGATGCATAAAGGGTTAATTTTCCTCACAGCACTAGAGGTTGGTATTGATTTACTGTTTTATTCCTAGCAGACAAGAAGCTTCATTGCATTTTTAAGTCACATTCTTACCAAGCATCTCTTCATCTGGAACGACTGCACCTTCACAGCCTGAATGGCTTCATCCAGGAGCTTTTCCTGTTCATCCTGAGGAGATTGCTGTGTTGTTGGCTGGAGGAAAAAAGAAACCAAACAAAACTGAATTCAATTATTTTTATTAAGCTGTTTATGACTTGACTAAAACTGGATTCCCACACTTTAGAATGCACTGCAAGTGACACTGCAGTGTGACCACTCAAGAGTTGTCAGCAATGGTTGTGTGACATGTAAGGGAGAAAGTTCAAGTGCTCTGCAAAAACCCGAGGGGAGGTTACAGGTAGCCTGTGAGCACCCCTGCTTCCTGGAGAGCAAAGCCATGGGGACAGAGCAGGGCCAACTTTTCCTTTCTGACATTTAGAGGTCAAGAATCCAGTGCAAGTACATGAGAAGAAAAGCTCCAAGAGAATGCAGAGACATGACTATGCTGAGAGGAAGCACTGTTATTACTTCTGTCCACAGAGCTTCAAAGCAATGCCCAGACCACACACTGCAACTGCACAGATGCTTTCTGCGCTCACAAGTCACAAGTTCTCAACTGCTATCTGAGCCATGTCATTCCATTCAGGACAAGTTTCAGATAAGCAAAGGATAAAGTACAGTTAGTGCATTCCAGAAGGTAGAAACTACTTGCAGACAGGAACAGAAAGCTGAAGAGAAACAGCAACTCTTCATGTCTCCTTGTCCCAGTCACTCTGTCACATTGTCAGAGTGACTCTCGTTTCCCCTCGGAGAGGCACATTCTAGGCCTTCAACTGAAGTTTTCACCACCTTCTGACTTTCCAAGGTTCATACTGCACTTTCTTAAAATATTAAATAAATCCATTGCTTACATCCTTAGATTTCCCCTCAATCCAGCTACAACAGGCCTTCTCCTTCTGCAGCTGCTCCCTTCCCTCTACCCGAATAATGAGATCAGTTTCTACAAGCATCTTTAAGCTATTTGCTAAGATGTCCGAACTGACACAGATCAGAACCCCTACTGCTGTCCCCACCTGCACCCAGCCTTCTTCCTAAGACTTTACAAGGAAACACTGCCATCCACCTCTTGTTCGGGATCAGCCTTCAACACCTCCACTTCTCTCAATCTTGCCGTTTGTTTTCAGATGAAATACTGTGGGAGATAAAAGCACTGATGTGGTATCTCAGCTACATCTTCTCTAGTCTTGACAAATACCAAGCACACAGTGATTTAGCACAGCAGGTTCTCTGAGCCTACAGCAAATTCTCAGCTATTTATACTTGTTCCCTTCATCCACTGTGCTCAGAAGGTCCCTGGTCTCCTCTTTTTAACTGCATTTCAGAAACAAGCTGGAAAGCCATGAATTACATCACCCTAATGTTTTTAAAAACTCTGTCTTCAGTACCAACTCCCACATGCCCCATGCATGGAGTCCCCAGAAGTATCTGTTGAGGACTGAGATTAAAATCGAGGCCTTCATTAAAACACAGAAGTTTTACTTTAACACCAATTTAATGGTTACGAAACATTTCATACCCCTGTTATTTCCCATATTTAATTGAGTTCTTGTTCTGCAGTTGAAATCTCCCCACTATCCTCTTCCACATACAGAAAACAGAGAGTGCTCTGCAATCCTGTTCTTGCCTTGACCATGCCCTAACAGGCAGTGAAACTCCGCTCTTGAAGCTCTGCAATCACCCAGGTGGACAAAACCAAGGCTGATCTGATCCAACACTGGTGACAAACCTGCTTCAAGGAGGTTATATGAGATAAAGATTCCTTCCAACCAACACTTCTGTGACTCTGTGCCTCAGTAATATTCCAACTATGGACAACAACCAACTAAGAAGTGTACTTCGTCCACAGAAAAAGCCATCTCTGCTAGTTAGAGGTGCTAACTGCACCTCTTACAAAGCTCTCTCTACATATAATTAATCTATGTGCAGGTCTTCTGAAAATGATTTAAGCATAAGGAAAAAGCAGTAACCATGGCTAGATGATCCTATTTCCCCAGCAATTCAATAGCTACAAATCCTCAGACAACCTCAAACTGTGAAACAAGTATGTTCTGCCAGCAGAAGTTTGCTGTAATTGCTAAGCTTTAATTATTCAATGGAAGATCAGACTTTTAAGGAACGTCAAATGACAGTGCTGGGACTCGCGTGCAGTAATCAATACCAGAACATCACATAACAGACTTGCTGAATTATGTCTATACCAGAATGTTGGCTACACTCTACAACCCCCTGAACCCATACCAGTGCTTTAGAGAAAATGAATCACTACTGAGCTGAATGTCCTATGTTCCGACCACATCAAATCTATATGAAAGCACAGCTAGAAACAATGCAGCAATGCTAACACTGACCACAACTTCCTAAGCCCTCTTCTCCTGATGGGCATTAAGTTTACATAGCTACCAGCCCTGCTCTTCCATCCCCAGCTGTTCACGGGGCCAGGTAGTGCTTGGAGAGCACTTAAGGCTATAAACCATCAAATAAGCTGTAAGACAAGCCCAGCTGATTAATAGATTACCATTCACCTAGTTCAGCCTAAAACCATACCAAACACTGCAAGCGGGGCTGTGAAAAGAGGGCTTTTTAAACAGCAACACCAAGCCAAAGCATTTATTGAAACATACACTTACTTGCTACAACCCCAAGAAGTATTTGGTTGAGTCCATGTGCATTGGTTTCCTTATTTTTGGTGTGCAAACATGCTGGTTATGGAATCATGGCTACAAGTTTGGGATTACTGCTTTCATGATACCAGCTATGAGCGCAGCAGATACATCTGTATCTTCTTACAGAACTTTAACCGCTGTAGTTTAGCAGCAGCTGGGGAAAAATTGGGAGTTTCGTTCATTTATAGTGTCAGCTTTACATCAAACTCTGTCTGCATTAACAGAAGACAGAATACTTCCATTTCTGCTCTGAATTTGAACAGTCAGGGCCCACACTCTATTCAACACTAAGTACTGAATTCATCAACAGAAGCATTTTCATGTTAACAGGAGATATTAACTTATTTCTTCAGTATCTCTTCAAGATATAGAGAATTAAGAAAGAGGGAAGTTCAATTTGTATCAGTGCTCATTTGAAGACTGAGAAGGCCATCAGTCTAAACAAAGATGTCTTTACTACAAGGACACTACATTTCATGTCTGAAGTGGCACCCGTAGCAAAATAACCTACACTACTGTCAAAAGCATACAACAGGAGCAGTCGTGTTATTTGAAGGGTTGTTTGTATCAGCTTTACTTCTGTAGGAATAGAAAACATCTTAACAGCAGCACTACTGAAAAAGTTCCAACTCTTTCTTACTTTTCAAAGTCTGAATATTCATCAGCTTACCCCTTTCTTCCAACTTCAGAAGGCGAACTCTTTCAGCTTTAGAACTGTAGGGGTTCCCAAAAATAATCTGGTTATTATCAAGTGATACACAAGACCACATCAAGACACGTATATCCTGCTAACACATGCCTGAAGTTTGAGGATGTGGTGACAAAAGGCAAGTGAAGGAAAGAGAACATACAGCAAAAGCCTACCAGTGACATCCAGCCGGGCACACACTGAATCAGAACACAGTTCTGTCAGATTCCATGTTGAATAAAGCTGTTTATGTTCTGTATTTTCCACTTAAATTACCAACCTAGTAACACAAGATGGTATTTCCAAGTATCATTTCATTAAAAAAGCAACCATGGAGTCCTAGGCACATCTACAAAAATAATCTTGAACATAAGCTTTTGAAGTGGAAGATGCTTTGACACTGGGCAAAAGCAGCAGTACTCTGTAACTGAGGCACAAAATATCCTGCCTGGTCAACTACATGCACAACAAGGTATAAACCCCTGCATGAACACAAGAGAAGCAATTTACAACGATTACACAAAATGTCTGAGCTATACCCACACCACATACACGGCAATGTTGAAGAAAAAAAATACAGTTGATGAGAAGAGTTTTGCTTTACTCATTTTTTCCTCTGAAGCAACAAGGATGCAAGTGAGCAATGCAGAAGGGACAGAGGACTGCCTCTCCCAGCTGCACCAGCAGTTTCTGCACAAGAGACAAAAGCCTTTTGCTAACTTTGAAGATAAGGCTAGCATAAGTTACCACATGCAAGTTATGGAAGTCAAAACTCACAGCAGATGAATCTAGAGGAGGGGGGAAATCTGGCTTTTGGGTTTTTGAGCTTTTTGGTGTGCTTTTTTTGTTCCTTTCAGGTTTTGTTTCTTTGGTGCTTTTTTTTTTTAATAAAAAGGTAAATTGTTAAGTAAACTGTAAGCTACTAAACTGTAAGTTGCCTTGGAAAACAATTTTTTTAAACCCAAGACAGCTTCAAACCAGCTGACCAGAGTACTTAATACAAGTTATCCTGCAGATAACTATTAGGGAAATGTATTATTGCAGCAGCAAACATTATTCTGGATCATGCCTATCCTCATAACAGCAATTACTCCTGAACATACAAACCAAACATTGCACCTACTGTGTAAGATTTACTCATTTTCCAACACTCAGTTCCATGAGACTCATTTTTAGCTCTGTATTTGACACTAAGCTGCACTCTAGAGATGGCCCAAAATAATAACCAATGTGCTGACATATTTCACTTGAAAATCTGGTACCTTGCAGTACTCAAGAATGACACAGTACTGAGAGCAGAGTTCAAGGGAGCTTGTTCAAGCCTAAAAGCTCACGTTCTGACACACAGGTACCTTAAGCTACATGCAAAGTATAAATAATAATGAGTAAAAGGTTTTGCTTCCATTCCATTCTAAAGTGCATTGTCATCTAATCTCCAGAAGTCCTTTTCTTTAGCTAACTGATGTGCTTACAGCCTATTCCACATGGCACTTCCTTGTATTTGCTCCCATGCCTGTACTGAATACCACAACAAATGACATTTACCCAAGGAGGTTTTCCTGCCTCCTCCCAGCTGGATATTATTAAGACCACCTACCAAAACATCACTGTTGAGACATTTCAAATTACTGCTACCCAAAAGAGAGGATGGGTGAGCTACAGCAGCGGGTCAGGACACTGCCAGCCTACAGCGGAAGCCTGGATGCACACAGTGCACTGCTGGGTAACATATTGAGGGAATTACCCAAAAAAAGGCATAAGCATTTGATACCATACAGGAAGCTTTTCTCTGCAACACTGTGGGCTTCAGAACTTCTATTGTATCTCACAGTATAGGAGCTCAGAGATAAACCAGAGAGATAAAAGCATTTTTCACATGTTGAAACTGGTACTTACTACCACAGGAAGCCACAAGACACTATTAAGTATTAAAGAGATGGACTTTTTATTCAGGGTATGATCAAAACCAGCCAGAGCCCTCTTAAAACAAGTCATGTTAAAGGTACTTAAGCATTCAGCTTCAGGGTTTAAACCAAGCTCAGCCACAGGAAATCACAGGGGAGCTTAATCTGGTAGAGGGAATTATCCCATGTTCAACACCTGTGATTATCCCATGTTCAACATCTGTAACTTTAATTTTTCTGAATCACCTGACAACAGCTACTCTTAGAAAGAAGCCACAAGACCAGACAAGTCTCCAGCCAGTTCCCATGGAAATGACAGGCAGAGAAAAGCAGTTTCATTTCTGAATTAATGACTATCACACAATATTTGTGTGGGGGACAGAGACTGAGGGCTATATAGATTTAGAATTTTTCATCACCCAATTCAGTATTTACCAGTCTTTCAAGTAACACTACAGGTTTTACCCACTCCCAAAGATACAGACATCAACATACATATAACTTTAAAAAGAAAGTCTCTTCTAAAAGCCTAAGAACTGTGCAATCCCTTCTTTATAAAGCATTCAGCTATTTTCTGCCTCACTATATACTACTAGTACTGTTTACACTCCACACTTAGGCTAATAACACGTTATGGTGGTTACAGCAAGTGCTACTTAAAATTTTGTTGAATATTACACGCCGCTGAAGGCACATTAAAGATATTTGTGTTTTACTAGGAAACCTGACTGTCCCCTTATTTTCATTTGATTGAAAAGCATTTCTCAATACACATTATTTCCATGTGGAAATTTCAGGTTTCACAGAATGAATGAGGTTGGAAAGGACATCTGAGATCGAGTCCAACCTACGGCCGAACACCACCTTGTCAACCAGACCATGGCACTGAGTGCCACGTCCAGAGTCCAGTCTTTCCTTAAGCACCTCCAGGGACCGCGACTCCACCACCTCCCTGGGCAGTCCATTCCAATGTCCAATCACCCCTTTTGTGAATAAATTCCTCCAAATGTCCAACTTGAACCGCCCTTGGCACATCTTAAGACCCTACCCTCTTGACCTATTGCTAACTGCCTGGGAGAAGAGGCTGACCCTCACCTCGCTGCCTCCCTGCCTAACAAACACCAACATTTGCGGCAAAGAGCGCTAATGAGCTGCGCTTACCAATGCGAAACCACCTCTTCTGCCGGAAAAGAAAGGAAGTTTACTCGGGAAGCCTACGACAGCAGTCTTGGAAGGTCAGGAGGGACTGGAGCACAGGCTGCAAGGCGGACAGCCACGGCACACGTGCACAGCACCAGCAATGACACAAGCCCGGGTTTAGCACAGGGGCAGCACAGCAAAACAGACCGAAACTGACCGCTGGTACGGCCGCGTTTCCCCAGTAAAAACACCACTTTCCTCTGCGCCCTACGAGCAAATGGGCTAAACGCAGCGAGGCAGTGACCCGGCCCAGGCCGCGGGCAGCGTTACCACCGACACGACGGGCCCAGCCCGCACCTCAGCCCCGCCCGGGCCGGACGGTGAGGCCTCCGCGCCCGCTGCAGCCCCGCACCCGGCCGGGCCCGCCGCGCCGCCGGCCCAGAGCGGGCCGCTCAGGGCGCTGCCCCGGGCCCAGGCCGGGCCTGTCCCTCGGCCACCGGACCCTCCATCCCGCCGCACCCCTGCCCGCGGCAGCGGCTCCCCGCGGCCCCTCGGCCGGTGCCCCTCACCATGGTCGCGCTGCCGCCGCCCCCGCCAGCGCCGCCCCGTCATGTGACTGCGCCGCGCGCGCCGCCCCACCCCGCCGCCGCGCCGCGCACCGCCCATTGGCCCGCTCCGAGGAAGAGCCGCGCTGCGCGCCCATTGGCGGAGCGGGCGGTGATTGGCGGCGCGGGCGGCCAATGGGCTGCGTGCGCGCCAGGCGCGGCGGGCGATGGAGTGCGGGGCCGTGCGGGCCATGGCGGCTCGGCTGGGCCTGGCCGAGCCCGCCGTGCTCAGGTACCGCCGGCCCTGCCGCGAGGCGCTCCGCGCTCCCGTGCCCACAGCCGGCCCTGCGCTATTCCCGCCCGGGTCAGCGGGTCCGCCCGGGCGCGCCCCCCCCCCCGGCCCGCTCTCCCCCGCGCTGACTGTGCCCGGCACCGCAGCAGCGCCACCGCACCCCGGGACAGCCGTGCCCGCCTTGGGTCTGGTGGATGTGGTAGAAGTCCCAGAGCCGTGGGCTCGATGAAACAGCCATCGCCAGCCCTGCAGTGCTGAGCTGCTGCTGCTGCACATCATCAGAGAAGGGGCGGCGTTGTCCCTCCAGCACCCCCGGCTCTCAGGCCGCGCTGCAGCCGGACTGCGACACCTTGGCTCGAGTCCTGTCGGGCATTCTGTCTTGTAGCTGTCGTTTTGCTGACGAGGGCTTTGTGTTCTGGGTGTTTTGCAGAAAAGCTGAGGAGTATCTGCGGCTGTCCCAGGTGAAATGCACGGGGTTAATGGCTCAAATGACGGCGACAAGCAGTGCTGTGATGTGCCTGGACCTGGCGGCGAGTTTCATGAAACAACCGGTTGACAAAGTAAGATAAGAGTGTGTGGCTTGGCTGGTTGGTGCATTCTGCCTGACTCAACAAAACCATTGTTCTGTAGTGTGTGTTGGGAGCAGGAATGGGATATAACAACTAACTTTCCCCTAGATCCCGCAGTTTGCTGTGTTAGACCTTTCACTGTTCAGAGTTTGAAACAGCACAAATTGAGATCAGTGTCATAGTCCCTTCACAAATTGAGCTTGCTTTGGTATAATTTCAGCTTAATTTCTACTCTTGTAGTAACAAATAAATTACCAGCAAGGATGTTAAATTTAAGATCTCTCCTTTTACTGTGGGAAGAAAGCAGTTGCTCCAAGGAATCTGTCACTGTGGGGGTACCTGTAAACCTCCATCTGCAAATCTGTCAGGTGAATAGCAGTGACCTGTCAAAATAATGCCTGATACAACATATTCATGATTGTCCATTTACAGCAGAGGAGAATTTAATTGGGCCTAACCCCATGAAGATGTTGCTTATGTCTTCAACTTGCCCAGATTTTGGTAATTTTGTCGCTACCTACCTTGTGATAAAGGGGCCATATATGGACATGTCAAACCTCACTTCCAGTGAAACAGTCTAAAAATATCACTGCATTAAAAGGTGTGGCATTCCTAGGTGGTTAATCTTTTTGTGTGCAGTCAAAACATACATTATTCATTGCACAAACTTGTTTAATGTAGCAACTGAACTTTATGGTGTTGTGTTGGTTGCCTTATTAAGATGTCAGGAAGGAATCTTGCTAATTCTTGGGGTTTGTCTTTGACTTCTTGACAGAGCTATTGTGTTAAACTCTCTGGTTTGAACAAGACCACCTACCAGAGCTCCATGAAGTCTTTGGAATGTTTGCTAGAGGTGAACCAAAGGCTGGGGATGCGAGACTTGGCTGTGCAGTTTTGCTGCTTAGAGGCAGTGAACATGGCTTCAGAAATCCTGCAGAGGTGAGGAAGCTCTCATGAATACACTGGGAACCACAAGTAAGGTTCTCTGTTCTTTAGATGTATAAAGAGCTTGATGTTTGAAAGGGTCAGATATCTCCTACTGATTGGAGCAATGAGGTGAGTTCTCAGCACTGATGATCCAGCCATGAGCTGGGCCACTTTTTAGAAGACCTGTTAAAAAGATTTAGTCTGTGAATCTCAGCAAGTCATTGTCCAACCATGAATTCTTCATCTAGGAATAGCGTAAAAAAATAGGACTCCTAATCCCTGTATTTGCCCATAGAATCACACTGTCATTCATTTAACTGCTGATCATGGCACAGTTCAGAAGTAATGCTCAGTGGAAATAAATCCTCCCTTTTGGGGACACAGATCTCTTAAAATGCACATCACTTGATCTGTAAAACCAATAGGTAGAACACTTCAGTGGAGATTCAACAGAGTTAACTATAATTTTCCATTCTGTATCATCTGCTTTAACCAGAGCAGTCCCTGAAGAGCTCTGTTCTGCAGTGCTGTCACCCTGACAGCACATGTTCAAATGCTGTTAGGTCAGAGCACAAAGGCTGTGCTTGCTTGGTGGTGCTTAATACAAACTGGAAAAAAAATAGCCTGGGGCAGGTGGACAACAAAAAATGACATTCTTCAGTGCTGCACATCCACTGTGTCATTTTCCATATTTAAGCCTTCCTCTGTGTAACATACATACTGCAGGAATCAAAGAAACGGTAATGCTACCTTCTATTGTAGGGATGGATTTATGCAAAGCATCTCATTGTAAATTTTAGATCTTAGGAAGAGCTAAAAGTGGTGTGTGGATCAGGAGCACAAGAAGCAGATTTTCTGACATGCCTTGATCCACATCCCCAGTTTAAAATACCTCTAATTCCAGAAGAGGAGATCATCTCAACTGCCTTCTTTTCCCTCATCTCTTTTGCTCCTCTGAGCCAATAGCAGCTTCTCTGTTTGACTGGCTTACAAAGGCCCAGGTGCTCCAATAGACCTGTTCAGCTGCCAACTGCCATGCAACAGATGGATTTCAGCAGCTTCAGTGAGGCAAATACACTGTCCAACTCTCACTTGCTGTTCCTCAGGTATGAATGCAGCCTCTCTGAAGCACAGCGAGTGGACCTGGATTTCTCCAAACCCCTGTTTATAACAGCTGCGCTGTGCACTGCATGCAGGTGAGTGTAACCTGGGAGACTTTTGACAGGCTGAAATGCCTGCTGAGACTCCAACCAGTGCCAGCATTCAGGGTCTTGCTTAGCATGTCCCGCTGCCCTGCTTCTGAAAATGGAGACAGCTGGAGCAAACCAAGCCTTTCCTCATAGCGAAGTCTGGAACGTGCACTGCACAAAGCAAAAACTTCTATGGCTTTTGGTGAAATACTGCTCCATGCAAGAAGGGCTTCTGAGCACCAAGAAGCAGCCATTATGAAGAAGGAAAAACTCCAAGCCCTACACCATCATGTCCTGGTGCTCTAGCCTTTGGGAGATGGCTCTGATAACTGTAGGCCTGTGTCAGCTAAGAGAGGTGTGTGACTCAGCCAGCACTTGGGAAGAATTTGCTTATATGCAAAGATCTTCCTCCCTCAGCATTACACCTTGTGACAGTCTTATTCAGCAGCACAGGTGCTGTGTAGTTGCACAGCTCCTGACAAGGGCTCTCTTGACAGAGTGACATTCAGCTTTTTGCTGTAATGGCATTTTATCCTGGTTCCCTGAAAATCTGAAAAGTCACCTCTTCCTTATACAATTCCTTATGTAAGTTGAACTCACCCTGAGTTTCAGTTGAGCTCTATTAACTGAGTAGTGTAGGGGTCTGGTTTTTAAGCAGATTTGTTTCTGTGGGAGACAAGGATAGATAGGACAAAAAGGCCTGCCTTGCTCATGTCACAGGCAGTGTTGGTACAGTAATTATCACCTCACCTAAGTGATAGTTGCTGGAATGTTGCTTTGTACAGAGATAACTTTCTCTTGTAGGTGTTTGAAACAAAAAGTGGACAGAACTAAAATGTTGGCTACATCTGGAGTGAAAAAAGCAATATTTGACCGGCTGTGCAATCAGCTGGAGAAGATAAGCCAGCAACTCAGCAGTAAGTGTTTGGCTTTATCCCTGTAAGACAGCACACCCATCCCATGGCCTCACAGTGCCCCATCCTGTTCCACTGGTGATTTCAGTCTGATCACTTTCAGCTGTCCCCTTTTAGCCAAATCTGCCCTCCATTCCAACATGTTTCCTGCAGCCCAGTTCCCACTCACAGTCCTTGCTTCTGGAGAAGTTGCAATAGCTTAGCAAGGACGAAAATAGGAAAAAAGTGGCAAGGACAAAAATATTTTCCTCTCTTCTTGAATGCTCACTGCTCTTTACAGTCTCTGCTGCTGCAATTTATTCCTTGCTTCTCCCATACTACCTGACCTATCTTGGATTCCTCCTGCTTGCTTGGTTTCTGCATCCTGTTAACATGGCAACCTGACACACGAATTACCACAAACATCTTCCTCAGACTGACTCACTCCTGTGCTTTCCTTTCCCCCACTGCAAGATTAACAAGCATAAGCCTTGCTGTTCTGGTACCAACTCAGCCATTTCCTGACACCACCTCTCCTCATACATTGGGCAGATGTCAGGAATATTTCTTGCCCATTGTTGAGCCTGCAGCTCTCTCTGCTCCTCTTTATGGGGGAGAAAGCCTGAAAAACAATACATGCACTAATGTCCTTGTATTTCTGTTGCTTCCTCTTTCTCCTTTTTCCTTTCTCAGGCTTTCATTCTTACTTTCCCACTGAAAGTTACCCCGCCTCACTATGTCTTCATCCCCTGATGTTTTCTGCAACATGCTGCCTGAATCTAACCCAAAAGCTGCTACTTTCTCCTAGGTGTGTGCCCTATAAAAACCCGAACAATACCCCAGCACTAAAGCAACTAAAGGCAACTGGGAATTGCCATATGAATTCAGGGAAGAGTGTGCATCTGCATACCTGGACAGCTCCCTGCATGTTGTGGGTATCTATAAAAATTGTGAGAATGGAATCAAAGGGAAAGAAATAATTGATAATCCTGCCTGAGTTACCTAGAAGGGTAGCAGTGTGGTTTTGGGCAATGAACATGGTGGATCATTGTGGTTACCAATGCAGCAGCAGCTAATTAGCAGCCTGCTAATTAAAGCAGCCAGTCAGTCCATGCCATACTTGAAGTGCTGGCACCTCTTGTATCACTTGTACTCAAGTATCAGTCTGGACCAGGGAACTGCTCTGACTGGACAGCACTACTTGTGGAAGGTGGCACTGCTGTCAAAGAATTACATGTGGCCACCCTTGGAGCCCCAAATACCATTCAAAAGTAAAGCAACTTACTTGTTTTTTTAGAAGATGTTCCACTGGCTGCAGAGACACCTGACAGCTTGCAGACTGCCCTGGAGCAGTGTGAGCAGGAAGAGGGTAAGTTGTGTTTATCTGTGAATGAAAATCACCTCACTGGAGTAGTTCTGAGCTTTCTTGCTGCTCCATGTTTTAGTTGTGTGATGGGCCATGATGCTGCAGTTCACAGCAGCTCTCTACATCCTGCAAACCATGGGCTGTGGAAGCACAGAGAGAACCTAGCAGGACAGTGGAGTTTATACTGAGTAGTCCTAGAATTCAGGACAGCTGTTGTGTTCAGACACAGAGGTGAGGAGGTGACTGTCCCAGCAGGTGAGGGGAGCAGTGACCACAGGATTAGATAACAGGGACAGGCCCCTGCTGGTGTCTGAACATTTGCTCACTGCCTGTTATCCCCAGCAGCATGTTGCCCATGGTGGCCTCTCATGGGCTTTCTTGTTTCCTCACAGGCTCTGAAGAGGATGAGGAGATGCCATGTAAACGACCAAAGACTGAAACAAAGCAGGACTATGAAGAATGGAAAAAGAAAATCCTGGAAAACGCTGCTAAGGCACAAGGGACAAGGAGTACTGACTCTGTAATGCCACCCAGTAATGCAACTGCTGCTTGCTCTTAATTTTAACTCTCCCTCTGCTCTAACAAGAGATCCAGTAGCATATGAGTGATGGCTGCCTGGCAGACAGCTCATTTTATTTAGGTTTTAAGTATTTAAGAACGTTATTTGTAATAAATGACACCACGGATTGATAGGAATTTACAGGAAGCCTGTCTGACTATTCAGCAGGCTGTGGCATTAGGGGTAGAATAGCTTCATTCTCCTGCTGCAAGAAGCAGGTAACATTCTAATGCTACTTTAAGTGTAAATAAGTTATAAGTTACAGGCCATTGGGCCCCTGGCTGGAACCAGTCAGTGAAATAAGAGGGAGGGGACTAACAGTGCCTTGTTAAACTGCAATGCCAGCAGAGAAATGAAGCCTTATTTTTAAAAGGTTTTTTTTAATAAATATTGTTTAGTCATTGAATTTGACTTATTTTCATGTGTATAGGAACAAAGTCTCTTGTGCTTTTGTAAGAGGTCCCAAATATTCCAAGAAACAATAAAAGTACTGGAAGGAAAAGCTTTGTCTTATGATATCATGTTCTTGGCACACATAGTTGGAATGCAAAATAGAAAACATGAAGGAGATGCCTGTGCCTTAAGAAGGAAGATCTCCAGGGGAAAAGGACTGGGTAACAGGTTTTTTTGTGCCTTGCAGTCATAAGCTTAGAGAAGAGGTCTGTGTTCCTTTCTCTTGCATATTTTCTGCCTGGGCTGTATCTCTGGACCTACCCAGAAATACTTTCAGGTGTGTTTGGCAGCAGGGCTTAAACCAAAGTTGATGAATAGGCTTGTTCCACTTTCATGAAATTTATTAGTATTAATTCAGAAATATACAGACCAATGAATACAATGACATTCAGCATGCAGAAACACTGTGGAAGGAAAACATGAACAAAAATGGGCCTTCATAGAAGGTGATAAATTATCAAGATTCTTCTCTGTCCCAATTCTGGAAATGCTGCAGAAGTCGGGACTATGCAAAGTGAGAAGCACTTGAGTGGAAAAGATAGCTAGACTGGGGTAAGCCAGTCTTACAAACCTCATCATTAGCAACCAACACTTCTGTAAATTCAAGGGATGTTAAAGTCCGTAAAGTTCAAAGGAGCTTTATAGGTGCCTTTGATGGAAAGCTACTTCTAGTAGTATTAGTTTCCATTTTTCCTAGAAGGCATCCAGTTCACACTGAGTTTTGCAGAATCCAGAACAGGAAACCACAGGTTTAATAAATAATGTTATACTTTTATCTGAGAGATGGTAAGTGGCTCCCACTCTACACAAAAGAGTTTAAAATCCAAAATAAGTTAATATTGTGAAGAAAAGGTTTAATGTTCAAGAGCAAGGTGAGGGGGGGAAAAAAGGGCTTCAACCTCCTAACTGGACTAAAGGCAGAGTCTGGCAACACTGTTTCCCTGTCACTGAACCTATTAGAAATGACACCTGTTTTGCATGTCACACCATACCAGCTTCTCAGACTTCACTAAAATTTCCAGAGAGGAGAAACAAATCCTCAAACTAAAACTTAGCAACTTAAGTGCTGCAGTCACAGACAATGAAAAGCACTTAGAAGTTTTAAAAACATAAAATCTCTGGAAATCTCCTTTTCTCTACAACATGAGATCTTTCTGCATAGACCCAACAGTCATTAGGTGATTTGTATTCATGGCAGTTTCACATATCTCCTTCCAGAAGTTCAATCAGTTTATCTCAATTCAACTTGCCATAACAAACAGCAGCAAAGGACCAAATTAATTTGCTTCAAACCAGTTCCTAACTATGCAGTGACTATTTTTTAAAGGAGAGAGCAGAACAGTAGCAAAACAAAACCAAAACCATCCAAGCTGGAGTTGCACTATAGCATCTTCATGTTGTGGGGAAATTACCTTTTTGAAAGAAATAGATAAGATAACAATGCTTGTATCTTTTGTTTTAAGTAACAAACACCTGAGGGACAAGTTGTGCCACTCTTGTGGCAGTTCTCTAAAGCTGGTAACATACATACATCAGTCAGGAAAAAAGTCTTTAGAGATCCCATGGTTGGTGTGAGAGACCAGAAAACTGCCAGGGGTTTTCTGCTATAAACACACCAATACTCTGCAGAATCAAAGCCTTCAGCAAGAAGTCAGCCCCTGTAACAGCCACGATTTTCCTCCGCTATATAGAACAACTAAAAACTTGTAAAAACAAACAAAGTAGCTTCTGCTTTTAGAAATCTTGTGCCTCTTCCTTAAGGCACTTCTGGAACCGTAGCACTAACACACCAGATAATTGAGGAAGACAGTCCCAAAACTTTATGTTATAAAACAGGGATAGAAATCACTGGAGACACTTGAGTCCTCCTTCCACAGCTTCATGTCCATCTCCAAGAGTGGTGGAGCTGTCACACAAGCTCACGCGAGCTTGACAGACATACTCTGAAATCTCTTCAGCCTGTTAGCAGCAGCCACCACATAGAAGTGTTTCTGTGAACAGAACAGAACAGTCCAAGTGTGAGCACAACCGAGGCAAAGGAACTTTGCTGCAGCTGACAGGGATTTTTCTTCCAGGTAAATCCATTTCCTTCTAGTGACCCCCAGCTTGTGTGGGTTGCAGTGGTTCCTACACAGCAGCTGGGGCTGTGAGGTTCTTCAGTTGTATTAGGAATTGTATAGTGATAGGTCTTTAGATTATGTCATCTTTAAAATGCAAGTGCAGAACTTTGCCACCAAGCAGTTGCAGTGCAGGACTGAATGAAGTGTAAGCCTCTGGTTTAACTCCTTGGCAAGGAATTGCAACTTCCCAATGACAGAAGAGAAGGAAATGGTCGTCACTGAGTTTGCCTTACAATTCTTTTTAACAAGATCACTGTGTTCACCTTTTAGGATCAATTATCTACAATCAAATAGAGACTCAAACACAAATTATTATCTTTCACTTCATAAAAACTTAGTTCAGAAGGAGCCTGGGGTCATCAGAAAGATCCTGAAGAGTTCTCTCAATGGGTGTAAGCCTAATTTTTTTTTCTCTCTCCCACACTTCTATTCTGCAGTGGGAGGCACAAACTGCCTAAAGTTGTATCCCTACTCCATAGTGACAACAGATCCATGCAACTGTTACCAATGGAAAGAGTATAAAGAGAATGAACATTTAATATAAGGCAGCATCAGAAGCCTCTGAACATGTAGAAAGAAAGTATATCTTTCTAAACTTCTAAAACACCAATCAGAAAGAGTGAAAATTGAAACCAAACTTGCTAGAAACAGAAGCAATATCCTTCTGCAGGACAAAACAACTTACAGGTAAAAATAGACTTCACAACTGGTATTTACAATCAAGAAGCCTGTGGGCACAGTGAGCCCACACACAAGGGGAGGGAATGGCTCTGCCTGTGTTGTGCTGATGTTCCCTGTGGAAGCAGATTTGCCAGCCTTTGTGTATTTACCTTCCATTTCCTGTGGGCCATGTAACTCTGCAGCAGCAGCTGGGACTTCAGGCGGAGCTTGGACTTCTGGGCCTTGGCAGGGAGGTTGTTGAGCCACTCGTGCTTCAGACACTGCGTCGCGCTCATCCGGCAGCTGCAGGGGAGGAATCTGCCGTGAAAACCCAGCCCCCTTTGCTCATTTCCTCACTGCCCTGAGCCCCTCTTTATTAGTGATAAGGAAACTGCCTCAAATGAATGAACACAGTGAAAATGCTGTTCATGCCCGTGCATGGGATCCTAATGGCATCCTGCACTCTCCAGCAGGAGGGGCGAGTGGGATGCTGGTGGCTCTGCAGTGGCTTGGTTGAGCTGTGGTTAAGTTCATGAGGTAATGTATCATTTTATGATGCAAATTCAGAACTTTGCTAACAGAATAACGTTTGTGGTGTTACCTGTCTGCCCTGACAGCACAAGCCCATTCTGTGCCTCATATTTAAAAAGCACAATTGTCTATTCACCCTAAACTTGGATGAAGCTAAGCATACTTTATATCCTGACATCCAAAAATGGGCCAAAATGCCAGAGGCTATCCTAAAAGCTTTGAGAAATATATGGTAATAGTAGAAATCTTGAGGTACAGATGTTGAGAAAGAAGTTTAATTTGCCTTTTTTCAAATCAAAAGCCTATGCCCAACTCCTGAGCTCTGTCTGAGCTGTCACTGAGATGATGAGAAGACAACTCCTGCCTGCTCACCCCGATTTCAGCAGTCAGGGGAGGGGGCTGCAGATCTTGCACAAGGCCAGACCCACTGTCCCAGTGGGGCAAAGGTGCCTGGTCCGCAGGAGAGCAGGGGCTGCCACACTTTGTGAACAACTGGGCCAACTAATCGCTGCTCTCTGCAACTCACTGATAACACTCTTCTCTCACATGCTCGTTTCATTCACAGCTTCTAACCAGACCTTGCAGAGTGTCCCTCTGGAGACCCTAATCCCATTGCACAGAAAAATTGAAGACTCCAAAGCAAAGTTTACAGTATCATAGCAAATCATCATCACAGTCTGAGAAGAAATCCTTACATTTCTCCTGCTGGCAATATGCTAAATTTCAGTTAATTCTTTGCTTTTCATAGGAACCTATTGTTTAAAATGTAATTAGTACTAGAACTGATTTGTCTGATTTAGGCAATGATCAGAAAGTTGTTAATATTCTAAGCACTCCTTTGAATTCCCCTCAAACACACAATCTGTTTTACTGTATGCATCATTTCCTGGTTTGATTAGTTTTGTGTCAGTACTCAGCAAGAGAAAAATTTCTCCACCCAGCCAACCCCCCAGTCGTGGTCTGACATCAATATCATCCTCATTCTCTTCTTTGTTTCATATGTGCAATCACTTTTTCTAACAGTGGAGCCAAGAATGAGAAGCCACATGCAGAGTTAAGTCCCAAACACTCCCTAATATCTCCCAAAAGCCTGTAGACCACTTAAGAAGAGAACAATGCACATTCTCACAGCTGCAGCTTCCATTTATCCTCCATGGCATTCAAGCGGCATTTTTGCAATTTGTGACAGTCCAAGCTAACAATAGAAATAGTTTTTGCTCAGAGAAGCAAGAGCTTTAGAGACCGATTCCTATACTGCAAATTCTTCCAGATTCTCAGTGTTCTGCCTGTATTGATGCTACTGTGAAAAGCAGCTTTCCTCAGTCAGGGTACATGGACACTTTCCTTTAAAACAAGGGCTTCTGAATCACTGAGGAACTGCCCAGCAAGCCCAGAGACAGCACACAAAAATGTCACATAGTAAGTTGTCATTGTTGGCTACAATCCAAACAGCTGCTTGGTAGGAATTTAGTATCATTGGTGCTACTGTCCCCACAATCAGACACAGCGGTACCTTTTCTCCTTCACAAGTAGCCTGGAAATAAAGTCTTTGGCTTCCTCCGAGAGCTGTTCAAATGCTTCTGCATCAAAATCCCAGCTGCAATTGACTACATAATTCATTGTCTCTGCATCAGTCTCTCCCAGGAATGGGGACAGGCCACTAAGCCTTAAAAAAAGAAAGAAGGGGAGGGGAGAAGAGCAGTTATCATATGCAAGATGTGTTTTTTTCCTTCTATGAATCCTCTGCTTTATTACTGTTGTTATGTTATGGGGGGGAAAGGCTCCTCTCAGCTATGGAGGATTCCACTTCTCAGTCCCTGCCATGATAAGGCAACAGTCTGGGGAAATAAATTCAGCATTACCCCCTAGCAGTTCACTCAGGTCAGGGAGCAACATTAATAGAACCCCAAGGCATGGATTCAGTGAGGATTTAGGTACATCCTTCAGTGTCTTCCCAGCTAGAAAAGCTAGAGGGACTCAAGAGCTTTCCCAAATCAGGGCCCGTACCCATATGTGGGTTGAATTAAACAGAATTCTGAACAATAGATTACTTTTTACAATTAGCCTCTAAGCCCAGATTTATTGCTTCCATCATCTATTACTTCATTCAGTTGGGTTTTGGCTAACATACAAATTTAAACCAGAAATTTATCCAGTTCACAGAAAACATATGTGAAGGATTCTGGGATGCAAAACAAGCTTATCAAAAGGTGGAGACTTTGGACAGACAAGCTGTCCATGGTTGCCATCCAGATATCAGAGAAAAGTTTTAGCCCTGTTCATGACAGGTCATTTCTTAGACCCATGGCCTAACACAGACAATATTAATTCTCCTGTGCAGATGCATACCAAGTCTAAAATCATAAAATTATCAGATTACAAATTTAAAAATTAATTCAAGTCCTCAAAAACACAATCAAAATTTAAATTCTCACATATTTTGGGCAACTTTTCAGGGTTAAAAAAAAAGACCTGACCCATTTTACTTTGCTGAATAAGATGATAAGGGAGAAGAACATTTACATATTTATCAAAAGGATCATTTGCTGTTTAGACACTCTGGACACACAGCGAGGTGCCTCTGTATGAAAAGCTGGGGGGTTGAACAGAATTAATTAGGAGGAGTCACAGCCAGATGGGCTCAGTGGCTGCTGCATTCCTGCCCTGCAGGGCCCTCAGAGCCACCACACGACCCCTGGCAGGGCCACTCACAGCATGTACGTGATGACACCCACGCTCCACATGTCCGTGGGGAAGGAAACAAAGTCGTAGTTCACCACTTCGGGAGCCAGGAACTCCGGTGTCCCGAAATTCACCTTCAGCTTCTCACAGGGTTTGTACCTGTACCAGGAAAAGAGCCACAAGTGAGGAGCTGGGGAGTTCATCTCACCAAGGGAAGAGCAAGGTTTTTGGGAGCGTGGCAGCAGAGCAGAGCCAGGAGGAAGACCAAGGACACTAAACCTTGCAAAGGGCTCTCCCAAAGAGTGGTAGCAGCTTTATCTCTGCCAGGCACCACAGGATACCTTCCAGCAGATGTTGTCCAAAATCCATAAAATATAAAACAAAGCATCTTTGTTTATACAGGATTTGGAGAGCATTTGATTAGTGGGATGTACTCAACTACAGCTCAGGACAGACATCTGCATCACAGATACGAACACAATACAGCTACTAAGGTGGAACTGGAGAGGATTAGAGTGTCCCCATATAGGGGAAATTACTCTGTTCTATTGCTTAACAGGGAAAGGTTATGAAGCTGAACCAGTAACAATTGACACTGATGGCAGTTGGAGTAACATCTGTGTTCAGGCAGAACAAGCCACTAAAGCACTGCTTTTAAATCTCTTTCTCCTGGAGGATCTTGTTTGCAAAACTGCTTCAGCAGAAGTTTGTATCTTTACCCTCCCAATTTAAAAAAACAAACAAACAAAACCCCAAACTCAACGTACATTTTTTTTTTCTTTCTGAAGTATTTTATGGAAACAAAGTCCTTGAACAGATACTTATATACAAACACATAAATATATATATATATATATATAGGCATGAATGTACCAGCTTTTAGCTTAAGAAAAACCTCAAAGGGTTTAAAAATAAATAGATAAATGTTATTGTCTTACTGTCATAGTAACAGAAATAATTCCTTTTTATTCTAGGGCAATGGACTCATGCTCTCACAGCTTTTCCTTAACAAACTCATGCAAGCAAAATAAAAGAATGGAGAGAAGTTCTATTTCTCTGAGGGTTTCCTGTTTCACATGGGATGGCTCAAACATGGGGATTTTTTTTCTTTTTTTTTCCTTCAATCAACTTAGCTACTTAAAAGAGTTTAGCAGATAATTTCTACAATTAGAACCTGCACCATGAAACCCTGCAGTCAAGAAGTCTCTGGGAGCCTTCACAGTGTCCCAAGAGTAAAAGCTCTACATGGGGAATAATTTTGAGATAATTAGAACAGTAGTATAGCCTTATCCAAGAGAAATGTTATTTGAAAAAGTAATTAGATAATTAATGCACACAGCAGAAGACTCATGCCTGCAAAAGCATAATGCTCAGCTCCCTCACACAGAATTATTACAAAGCCATCAAAACACAACCCCCCACCAAAGAACTACCAGAAACATGTCAGAGGTTTGTGGGTTTGATTTGGTTTTGTTTTTTAAAATAAATTCACAACTGAACTTTCTTACCTCCTTGCTAATCCAAAGTCAATGATTTTAATCTGGTTTCCTGTGTGATTTACACATAGTATGTTTTCAGGCTACAAAAAGAGAAGATGGTATTTTGAGTTAAATGTTTGAGACAGAGATCTAGCAAAAGATGGATAGTATAGATGTCCCTCCATAAAAAGCCACACAAAACAGATCAAATGCACCCAAGGTTTTTTTTCCCAATGAGAATATTTTTCAAGGTGGGGATGAGGGGTTGATGGGATCCAAATGTATTACAACTGCAGAACTGTCTACGAGTCAACCTGGTCTAATATCATTTGTGTAAGGTGCTGTGTAAACAAGCAGGAAAAAAACAGTTTGTATTTCTGTTTAAAAATTATCAGTTATTAAGGGACCATTAGGAAAACATTGCAATTTTGCTGCAGGTTGGTTCCAGGCAGTAAAAAGCACAAACTATGGAAGATGATTGAACAGGTATTTGAACACGGTTACCAAGGGATAGGGGAAATGGAGGGAAGACTGTGGGCACTTCTAGCCAAGGAGGTTTTGGGTGGGGCTTTTTGTCACTGATGACAAAAGGGGATTGCTTAATCTTACAGAGAATGAAAAGCTTCTGATTTAAGAAAGGCAAAAGCCCAGAATCCTGATCATTTTACTATTCCAAGCAAGCTACTGAACAGACATTGGAAAAAAGTAATGAATCTCTAGAGCTCCATTCATTGTAGCTATTAAGTCTATTCCTTTATGACGTGAGTCCATGAAATGAGAAATTACTCCTCAGTAATTAGAGACTCTGTAAACCAGCACCACTAAAGCACGAACAACTGACCTTCAGATCTAAGTGGAGTATATAATGCTGGTGCAAGTAGTGGACTCCTTCACAAATCTGTTTGGTGAACAGGATGGCATCCAGCTCAGTCAGATGGTAGTTTTCATCTGTGATCCGGTCAAATAATTCCCCACCATCAAGACTAAAATTTTGACATAGAAAAGCATTAAAAACCCTAAAATCTTGCATTAGCCCAATTTATTTTCGAATTGGGAATTAGACTCTGTAATCGAGGGTCCTAACGAAACATCCAATATTAAGTGTATCAGTAGCCTCAACGACTTCAAGAGACTTACTTCTCTTGAAATTAAGTATCAATCTAAATTTGAAAATGGAAATGTTGTCACTAATATTTGAGGGGATACATGTCAAACCCAAAGCCACATGACCTGGTGATCCTATGGGACCGGGAGAATCTACAGGGAGTACTAAACTATATGTTATTCACTCATCTTATTAGTCAAGGCAAAAAAAGTCTTCAACCTACAAAATTTACTAAATGGAACTTCTCAAACTGAAAGCTGTTTTACACGAGCTGACAACTGAACTTAATTCTGCACGGAACTTAAGAGAAAATTAGTCAGAGATAGAGCTCTGACAAGAAATTACCTTTAAAACATTGTTATTTCCTTCTGAAAGTGAGATCAACTCTCTCTCAGGCTGGGAAACTACTCACCTCTTCACAGCTCAGAATTATCATTCCCTATTTCGTTTAGTGACCTGAGAAAACCCAAACATCTGACAATTCCCAATATCATTTAAACTTACTATTCCATGATCAAAGTGATATTATTTTTGGCTTCAAAAGCATCATAAAGCTGGATCAGATTCACGTGATTTAACTGGTTCATGATGTTAATTTCATTTTTTACTTCCTCCTGAAAAAAATAACGAAGGGACAAAAAATGAGCAAAATGCACTCCTTAAATTTCAACATACCAAAACAGAATTATTTGTAAAGTCCAACAACAGCTACATCACAGATCTCACAGGGATTGGACGTTTCATCATGAATACAGGAGATGATGAAGATTGACACCAAGCCCAAGATTTTGCAGTATTTGATGGTACTCAAGGATGAGCTGCCCCTCCCAGGGCAGCTTGGGGCAGTGGCGCTGGGTCTGGCAGGGAGGGCAGGGTCAGGGCTCCCAGCAGTGTGGTTACCTTCTCCTTGGCTCCTTTCACTTTTATGATTTTGGCTGCCAGGTTGAGCCCCGTCGATATTTCCGTGCACTTGTGAACTTGCCCAAAACGCCCCCTGTGGATGCCAAGGAAAAGATGGGAAACCAGCTCAGCAGAGCTCAGCACAGAAACCTCTCCTACGACTATTCTTATCATGAGCAAAAATAGCCCGGTACAAAGTGAACGGAGTCGGGTGGCCAGCAGCATGGAGCTCCTCTTTCTCTCAGCTTATGAAGGATTAGTTTTATCTTTCCAGCCAGTTGTTCAGTGCTTACATTAAAATATTAAGCCCCCTTGGTCCTGCTGAGGTATGATGGCCTGGCCATGCTCTGGCTCCCTTCTGTAACTGGACCCCCTCGCTGTCCTTCAGGGATGTGGTAGTGGGTATATTAACAAGGATATTTCTGTCCTGATCTCAGAACTTTTTAAATGAGCATAAGACCAGTAACTGTAGCCACTCCGCAGACTGCATTTCTGGCGTGCTGTAAATTCTACCCCATGTCACGCAGATACGTTAATGCCCCTTGGGATGATTTCTAAACACCATCTTCCCTGCTGTTGCATCACATTGCTTACACTTATTAAGCCATATTTGTATGTGGATCAATGTGTAAATCAAGCCTTCTTGTCACATAAGTAAGGATACAAGAATACAAAAGCTGAAGCAGCTGCAGACTTCCTATGAGTGAAAACTAAACATAAGGTCAAAATAATAACTCTTCCTCAGTTTTCTTTAATATGCAGCTCAGCATAGCAAAAAAAAAAAAAAGATTTTGGAAGTTGCCTGACTTAATGGGCTTTGTTGATATCAGATGCTCTGAATCTGTCTGCCTTAAGGGTACAGGTTTTTCTCACAACACTGAGGCCAGGATTATTGTAACAAATGAAAAAACCAGTCATCCAAGATGGCAGTCAGGCATCTGAAAATGGAGCTGGGGCAGAAACCAGCCATCTAGGGCACACCCTTGATGTAGGAGCAGCTGTGATGGCCCGAAGGGCTCCAGGACGAACCCCCTCCCTCTGGCTGCAAGGGAGCTGTCTGTGCCGCTCACACGCACACCCTGGGGCCAGCTGTGGAGCTCTGCAGCTCCCTGCATTTCCCCAGCAGCAGCAGCACAGCATGGGGACAGCCACACTTACCCCCCCAGGACCTCGTGACGACACACGGAGTAGCACGCGGTCACCTCTGCTTGCTTGACGCTCACGATGCGGTGCTCGAAAGGAGCCGGAGGAGAGGGGCTGTCATCTGCACAGGGGACAGGCTGGTCACTGACACCTCTGCACACATCACTGCCCTGTGTCACCTCCTCACACCACGGATTTCACCCCACTGGATGTGAGGGGCTTTCACTGCTAACTCCCTTTTACAAATGAGGAATAAAGTCCCAGAACTGAGATCAGGATCCCACCTCCTGAATCTCCTCTCTGTTTTTAACACAGTAAACCCACTGGACACCCTTAGGAGACCAGCATCTTAGTTTATGCATTAACAGAAAGGATCACTTGAAAAAATTATCTGAAAGCTTGAAAAAATTATACTCGATCATCTTTTAATCGTTACATGACAGCCAGAAAAACCAGCAAAAATACACAGCACTGAGGAATGAGGACAGTGACTGATAAAATCATGAGGTTCCTCTTAGCAGCAAGAATTTTGGAGACAATTTCCAAATTAAAGCTGCAATTATTAGCATTACAACTATTAAGTTTAGTCTGTTTGTGGTAAGCTAAATTAGTTAACTGCGATTACTTAATGTCCAAGATTTTCTAGGATAAATCTTCATTAAACCAATTTTTGATGTCCCCCATTGAAAGCAATTTTATAATTAATCTCCAGGTATGTCAGGCTACAAGTTAACATGTTTTCAACTCATCTGCAGCCACTGTTCAGAACGCCAGAGCAGTCAGGTCATCTGCCCATGTCTGTACATTCTGGAACATACACATGTATATGCTGCCAAGAGAGAGCACTCCCTGAGACACTGCAACCAAGTGTCCCTCAGGAACCAAGAGATCCATGGCCAATAACAAAATAGGCCATGGTAAGAAACATTTCCTGCAGTACTTTTCGGTGCTCTGGATCTCCAGTCCAGAGTTGCTAACATGCGCCTGGTTTGCACACTCTATCTGAAGGAAAAAACGCTTCTTCTAAAGAAAACGGATTTTTTCAAAATTCAAAATTTCAAAATTCTCATCTTCTGATCACACATACACTTCACCCTATTTTATTTTAAATTTTTTTTCCCCAAAACACACTTTAAAAGGAAAGTTACTATTTAAAGAATCTGTGAATTGTTATTTACATAGTCAAAGGTACCCAAGGGAAAATGCTCTTGAAGTGTAAGACATGGGGGCTCTACTGAGCAATACTCCTGCTCTTATTGTCTATACAACAGGCACAAAATATATAGCACAAAATCCTCAATGTACAAGTTTCAAGAGTAACTGTGAACAACTCACCGATAATTTCTCCCTGAGTGGGAAGAGCTCTGCCAGCTTCCAGAGCTTTGGTCTTCCCCGGTGCCTCTCCTGTACACTGCCGAGTATCGTGCCCGCTTCCCCCCGGAGATGCAGACTCAGATTCTCTCCTCTCAGGCTTGGTATCTGTTGAAGATTTTTCTGCTTTTGCTGTTTCTTGATGGATTTTCACTTCTACCCCTGCACCTTTCACAGGCTCCTTTGCAGAGGTATTCTGTGAGGTTATGGGCTTGCATTTTAATTCCGATTTCTCTTCAGCCTTTTTACCTGGTTTGGGCTTGCTCAGGAATGGCTGTTGCTTCCCTGTTTGAGGTGCAAGTTCATTTTGCTTATTGTCCCCTTTAACTTCTGAATTTGGCTCGGAGCTGATGTTTTTAGGGCTCTGTTGAAGTTTTAATTTGTCAGGCAGCTGTTTGACTCCTTTCAAGTCTGCTGCTGTGGATTTCACTTTGGGACCTTTACCTTTGTTGTCACTTATGTTTCCCTCCTTGGCCATCTCAATCTTTTCTTTCATGTCAGTCATATGTACACTGATGGATATCCTGCAGAACAAACAGGAGAAATTTGATATTGATGCAGGTGGCCAGCCTGGTTTTTGTAACTTTGTGGAGGAAGAAAAATCTGTAAGTTTCCAAACCCACAAATTTCTACAGCATTGATAAAACCTAACTGTACCAGTCTTGCTGGGAAAGACTCACAAACACTAAGGGGAGAGCACCAAAAAGCATACTGATTCTTCTTCTGTGTCCTCATCTCTCTACATGTCTGCCCTTCTGCTGAACAAAATGTCTCACCCTGCAAAGGGTTAATCCCACATTTGAAAGCTTAGCACTTTTTGCAATTATTACAGTTGGTCTAATAAAACACCACTCATCTGGGCAGAGATAGTGATTGCCTTCCCAAATTACAGGCTGATTATCTAAATAGCTGGCTGCTCATATGGCTCTACAAATCTGATGGTTTGCATCCTCTTCCAGCTGGCTGACCTGCACACTCAGCCAGCTGGGTTTGGGTCTTCTGATGTGATAGCATTCTTTCCACAGCTTTCTCTTAAAAATCTAACTTTGATAAACTTTCTCACTCTATCAATACAATTTTCCTTGGCATTTTAACTATTGGAAAAGTTTAATGATTTTTTTCCCTCTTGTGTTAGAACCAATTCTCTGTGCTCCTAAAGTCCATCAAAGGCATTTGTGTGATAATGTTTGAGTCAACTGCTACTGCTCCAACCGTCATGAACAGTCTAATTTTACCGAGGCTGAATTGAAACTTTTGAAGTTGTAAAGTAGATTTTATACAATGGCAAATGAAGACAGTTTCTGATGTCTGGGAGAGAATGTATCTCATTTTCACAGAGGTTGTTATTGCCTCTTTCAGTGGAGGAGCCTCACTACAAAAGATGTTATAAAAGAAAATGTTTCTGCTTTCGTAAAATAAGAGTCTGAAATGTCTCATTTTCTGCACCTTTAACACCCGTGTGCTGTGTTGTGGATCTAAGCTGCTCTGGTGTGAGCTATGAGAGCAGCTGAACGCAGCTCTGAGCAAACACTTCCTCTGCTATCTAGACAAGCCTGAACTCAGTGGGACTCTCGGGCATTTCTCCAAGCTGGGGAACACAATGTTCCTTTGACGCCTCTGTGTGGGCTTACAAACTTCATTAGAAGTTGCATCCATTTTAGAGAGGCGTTTACCACTCTCATGTGACTTCACACTCCAAACCGTGACAGTACCCTGGGCAGGATGGCTGCAGCTGCCCCTGGGGTTTACTCCAGCTTCTGCCTTCCAGTTACCTGCTGACCTCCCTCATTCCCCAGCCAAAATCTGGGGCTCAGACGCCAAATTTGTACACATGAAACACAGAGAAATTCCCCACCCAACATCATACATACACACGTAGGTGTGTATGGATGAGTGTGTCTATCACCCCCCCCCACACATATATAAACCACTTTATAGCCACCCACCCAGACAGAGAAGGCATTGGCAGTTACAATCTGCTACAGAAGTTCCATTTATTGGGGTTTAGTTGGCAGGAGTCTTTTGGTTGAGGGGTTTTGTTGTTTTATGTTGTGTGGGTTTTTAAAAATTTAAATAAATGGGATTAAAATAAAATCCTAGATAAAGAATTCCAAGGAAAATGGACTATGAAACACCTATATGAAAAAATGAACAATCTTTAGATGACCAAGACACTGAAAACACTGAGGACAACAAACACAAGTTCTTTGGTTTTGTCATATACTAATAAATATCTCAAATTCCTTTCACCCCCAGCAATAAAGGAAGGACTAAGTGGTTTATAACTACTTGAGCTCCTCTGTTGTGGTCACCTTTCTATGTCAGTACACAGAATGCTGATACGTCAAACCCCTCCCTCCCATCTGACTCCTGGGTTGCACAGAACTTTACACAGGGCCCCTTGAGCCTTCTGCCTTAATCCTCATAAAGTCTCCCCACTCCTATCCCCTCATGCAGGAGCTGCCTCCTTTAATGGCCTGGCTTTCCTTCTTTCCCTTCTAACACATGAAAAGGTTTCAGGTCACACAGAAAGCTACCAACAAGGCCATTACCTGGTATGTGTCACTTCACACCCCGTGTCAGATATGGCCCGGGATGTGGAGGGCACAGCTTCCCGGGATGCCGCACTCGGTGCTGGAGGTTTGTTTTCATTCTTCCCCGGTTTCTGATGAACAAGCTGCCTGTGGCACTCATCAAGGCGTGGGGCTCTATCCATGTTCTGTGCTTTAGCAGGAGCATTTTGGCTACCTGCATGATCTTGATGTACGAAGGGAAGACCATTGCGTTGATTCAAAGCTTTGACACCGACGTCCTTTTGCTGTGGAGAGCTCTTAGAGCTCTGTATGTTGCCAGCACTTTCTACTCCTTGGTGCTGTGCTGTCCTCTCTTTAAGCTGTGGTTTGGAATCAGCTTTGTGGGCTATAGCACTAGAAGAGTTCACCTTCTCACATGCTCCCTTGTTTTCATCCAGCTTTTTCACGCTTTTTGTCTCTGAATAAAATAATCCATTACTAAACTATCCTTGGCAAATGTGATGGTAAAACATAGAAAGAATAAAGCAACACACCTCTCAAAATAACCTACAGAGTTACACCTGAAAAGATAGCAAGAAACCCTCCAAAAGGTTTAAAATCTTTACACCCTCAAGCTCGAGATACTACTAATGCTCATGGCTTAAAACCAGAGATTTACCTGCTCTGTGGCTTTCCAGCAATGTCACAGATTGAACTTGGATTCCTTAAAGCAAACGAAAACCTGCAAGGCTCAAGCTCCTTGTATCTAAAATCTGAAATCACTCCGTGGGCAAATATAACGGGTAGTTAAGGCACTGTAGATCCTGCAGGACCCCTCCTGATTCCAATACACCCTCTACCCTTTTAGAGGGGTAGAGACACACCCAGCATTCATCACCTTCCCATGACAATGGCTGTGACTATTAACATTCAGCATGCCCAGACCACCAGCAACCAAGGTTTGCTCACAACTCTGTGTAGCTTTTGAGTCAGAATTGTGACCATTTGCTTTGTTTTTGTCACTTCCAAAGCGATGAAGCTAAAAAGGAGATTGCCCATAATGCAAAGGATTCACTGACAATTTGTGAAGACAACGGCGTGACAGGGCCTGCTCAACATCACATTCACCCCTGTTGCAACTCCACAGGCATTAATAATGGATGCAACAGGGCAATGCCCTGAGAGATGCACCCTAAATAGGAACCTGGCCCTGACATGCCAATGAAACTTGCTGATCAAAAAAAGATATTCCCAGTGTCAACACGTCCCTTTTACAGAGAGGGTGAACAGGGGGGCTGCTTCAGATATATTAATGGAAAAGAACTTACTAGGTTTGCTATGTGATATGGCCACTATCTTCACAGTATCTCCAAACAAGCTCTGCTCTCTGAATTCAGCTCACCAAAACCCAACTCAAAAACCCCCACCTCTTCAGCTAAACAAAGGTGCTCCTTTTAATTTCTGTGTCTTCTAGCTTTTTGTGGTGCCTGATCCTGGGGATAAATCATCATGTGAAGGTGGTGAGAACAATTCTATTTTCCCAGTACTGAGGGGCAAAGTTACTCAGTTCCATTTGAGTAATTCAGGTAGTGGGAAATAGTAGGCTATTAATTTCCAGTTTGTCTGCTGTACATTCTAGAGTCAAAGCTTGTAGCATGCCTGGAGGGATACATACCTTCCAGAGGCTTCTTGCTTTCAGTCTGGGTTCCTCTGTTACTAAGCACATGCTTAGGTTTTGCACCACTCTCCTCAGACTTATCTTTGGCCTAAAAATGACAGGGGAACACAGAAATAACAGTTACAGCCGAGAGTGTCTATTTCCCACCAGGTTCCTCCAACTATGTAGGCATTCAGACTCTGTAACATGGAAAGTAACATCTCTTAACTTATGAATTATTAGTCACTGCTGTGTTCACTTCCTTCTTCCAATCTCCCCCTGCCCTTGCAGGCAGGCATCCTTTTAAGACAACATAACACAGATTAATACATTAGCTCACTGCCTTCCAAAATTTTTACTGTCGCAGTTTTTGCCTCCTGTCATCTTTATTCCTATTGATTAACAAGTATGACATGTGAAACATGACACAGTAGAAAAAGAAATGCCACTGTATTTCTGTAGCTTTTTAGCTAGAGACAGAATGAAAAGTAATGTTTCTGAATGTATTTGTCAAAACATATTTGTCTCAAGGTATCTAAAAATTTATTATTTGACCTGATAGAGGTGATACCAAAAAAGAGCCTCTAGCTTTATGGTAACTCTTGTGTATGTACTTGACATTTCACATGTCACCTTTAGAATGATTAAAAACAGATTAAAAACGGAAGCAGATTTTTATTTTTAAGCAGTGTTTTTCCCCCAATTAGTTTGAGAGGTATTTTGTTATAGGACCACTAAAGACTTCACACAGCAATACATGTGAAATCAAATTACAACCGAACACTATTTAGCAAAAAGCATTACACAAAATTAGGAAAAGGCATAGTATTTCCTGTGGTTGGCATATAGTTAAAAAATCTAGTGATGAGCAGCCTCCTATCCTGATTTGTACAAGCAAATAAGCACCATGTAAAGTATTTCTGCAGGTAACTGATTACAAGACAGCTGCACATCAGCCCTTCACCTGTTAGTAAAAGCAGTTAAGGATTTCATGCACCAACCCTACAAATTGCACAGAGCCTCCCCATCTCCCCCTTCCCAAAAAAAACTCAAAACACCCAAAGAGTAAAAGTAGGAAAAAATCATTACCCTTTTTATTACAGCTCTAAGCAAACCTGCAACAATGACCAGGGTGAACATTATTCTTGCACAATCCTACATGCAAAGAAAGCCTTGGGTAAGTGACAGTTTAATGCCAGTGTGTTTTTCTCTGGTTTTTAAGTAAGAAGTTAGAGGTTTGGAACATAAGAAGCTCAATTCATAGTCTTTTGTTGACTCCAACCCCATAAAACTTTTCCATAAGCATTCCCACGGCATCCCTGGAATGCTGTCAACAAACAGCTTCACCCAGAAACGCAAACACAGCCTCCCCACTCCCAGCCCATCCCAAGCCAGCCTGTGATAAGCAGCGCCCTGTTACAAACAGCAAAGGCTGGAAAGCAGGAACAAGCAGGCAGCAAGTTCTTTTTCTGTGCTCCCCCTGCAACTGTGGAGCTCTTTGGCCATGTCTGTGCTGCTACCACACAGCAGGCTGCAAAAACCAGACCCAAGTTAGCACATGGCTCAGCACAAGGTAATTTGTTCTTAAGTTCACCTGTGCTTTGCTCCACATTTTCCAGCCAGGTCACGTACACACACACAGAGCCTCACTAATTCGAGCCTAGTTCAGATATCACTCAGCAGTCTGTGATCAAAGCACAGACTTATCTTAAGGTCTTATAACTGACCTTACGCTCCAATTTCAAAAAGTGTTCATGACCAGAAACAAAAAAGGAGGACAATGATGGTCATATTGCAGTTTGCCATAAAACTGCTCACCCAGTACACCCTGACTGTTCTCCAACCAAGGCACAGGTTAGAGCCTGGGACACAGACCTCCACCCCATCCCAGCCCACCAGGTTGTCACCAGCAGGTCATCTCACCTCTCAATTTCTATCTGCCCATGCACAAAATCAAGCAAAGGACAGTATCTGTCTCCAGGCATTTTGCAGTGACTGCAGACAGTGACTGTAACAACACAGCTTTACCCAAAACATATGAGACTTTTCCATTTCTCCAAAAACCTGTAGAACTGAAGTTGGAACTGGAAGTATGAGCTTTATCCAGATTTAAGGTTGATAACTAATGCATGATTTATTGCTCTCAACACTCATTGAAGCACTTTATAAGTTCTTCTGTCTCCTAACAGCCAGCTCACTTTAGCCGCTGGCACTTAAAAAAGGGAGAGCACTGAAAGCCTGAAAAGTTACACTGGCATCAAGCACTGCCCTGTTCTTCTAAAGGGTTAGATGTACCTTCCCATCAAAACATTTTAGTTTTGGTAAAAAATATTTGGATTAAGATACAAATGGACATTTTCATTTGAGCTAAATTCTCCTTACTGTAATCACATCTCTACATACAACCAGATTCTTGGAATCAATAAACATATTCCAGCTCTTGCAGCTTTCCTCCCTTTTGTCCCCATGGTGGGATAGAAGCCATAGTGAAAAATGGAAACTCCCATTATAAAGAACTAATTCCAGATGCCTGTAACTTTTAAAAAACAAGGCTAATCTATTTCAAAATACCATATCAGTTAAGTATTGGCCTTGCTGTTTCTCCCTCCCTGTCCTCAATAATTAAGAAATGCTTAGGAACGGATGTCTGGGAACTTGCAAACACAAGAACTACTTGTTTTCAGGAGTGAACCATGTCAATGGAGTTGACGAAGTCACAGCTGCATCAAAAAAATGTAGCTAAGGACAACTAAGATGTCTAAGGACAACATAAATTTCTCAGTAACATGACCATAGGTCAGCACAGGTTTCAGGAACTGGTGTGGATTCAGAATTTGTGAATGAACAAAGAAATAGAAGCTTCTCTCAAAAAAAAAAAAAAACAACCCAAACTTCTAGTATGTTACTCATTCTTTTCTCTGGGGCCTCAATTCAGTCACTAATTTGGGTGACATTGCTGAGCTCTGAGCACTGGTAGAAGCTGAATTTTCCTTTACAGTAGCAATCTCCTTCTCACACTCATTACAGGACTGCCCAGCACCCTTCAGGAACTTCAGACACTGTTTTGAGCTTGCTCCCTGCCTTAAGAGCCTTGCAATTTGAAGGTCCCAGCAGTAACGTGTAGCAGCAACACAGAAAGGAAATCTTGAATTAAACATCATGCAAGAGATTGACAGGAGAGCCTAAAGCCCTGCTATGTCATAAAGTGAAATGAAGAACAGTAAAACTAAACCAACCTCAACAGGGATTTCCAGCAGACTCCCCTTCTTCCAGGGCACAATGCCTTTGAGAATGAAATCCACTACTTTAGAATTTTTTAATACTTCTCCCACAAATGTAATAACTTTATCCAGGGTATCAACCCTTTTCTCTATCTTTGCCAGCCTCTCCTTATGCTTGGAGGCATCTAGCTGGGCAGCTTTCATCAAATTCAACACTTCTGAGCATATGCTCTGGACGTCAGCTTGGGCAGCACTGTCCGGTACGTTCAGGCCCTTTTGCATTGCATCTGTGTCATCAGGAGCTGCTCGGGATACTGTGAGCTTGTTACTGCCATTTCCTACATCAGCAATGCTTCTGTCAACTTGCTGCAGTTTGCCTGTCAGGTCTTCTTGGAAATGCAACAGTTTGTCCATCTTTTCATTCAAGAGATACAGTTTTTTGTCCACCGTACTTAAACTGCTCACTTTTGTAGGCTGAAACTTTGTCAGGGCGTTTCCCTCTGCGAGGTCCAAGCTCCCCGCAGACATTGTGTCCAGACAGCAGGAAGTCAAACAGATTAGGCTGGCTTTTCATTAAGCATAAATTAGAAAATGAGGCTCTGAAAGTTCATCTTCTTCAGCTATTCCTATACCAGACAAGCTCACTTACTGGAGTCACTAGAACGTATCATGAGATAGCTACTGCACAAAAGATTTATTTCTGTGTTATCTATTTCTTACTGTGGGCTTTCAATGATGGAGGCAACTTGGCACCAGACTATGTTTTCTTGTGCCTCCTTGACGTCACAAAACCATTTAAAATTCTTTCTCGAGTGGCTGTTGATAGGCAAGCATCTTAACAATGGCCAATGCCTGCACAGGCCTCTGGAGGGAGGGGAATTGTTTTCATGACCGATTTTAGTTCTGTGATAATGAAAAGGTGCTAGAACATTTCCCTTCATTAAACAGGAAAAACATAAAAGTAAATTGGCTGGCCTTGTGCTTCAGCTTGGAAGAATTCAGCTTTGTAGCATGGATGCAGAACACCCAGCATCAACACAGGGTGCTCTTTCAGTTGGCTGGCAGTTGAATTTAAAAATAGAGTACAATGACAATGATCTGAAATACGTACCTAGCACCAGCATGTCTTTGTCAACTGAAACTTCTAAAATTAAATCTTTCTCCCCGGTTATAAAAATGAACCAAGTTAAAAAAAAAAAATCATTATGAAGGCACAGCAGAATTAGTCAAACTATTAGCAATGAAATCATTAAATCATAAATCTTAAACGATTTGTAACTGACTTGCTTTTCACTTCTGAATCACAACATATCTGCTACACAAATTACATTCCCTAGAGAACAGAAAGAGTCACTTCACACTGCACAGGCTCGACTGCCACAGCTCTGAATGCTTTAGAAACATTAATGAATGCACCCTTACAATACCACACAGAAGGGGAGTCAGTTCCCTGCCACAGAGGATGAACTGTGGCATCAAGAGAGAGCAGTCTGTCCCATGCCAGATGTGACACTGTAACACGACAGTGTCTGGTTTTCCCGGGTCCGTTTGTAGAGCAGGGAGGAGAACAGTGGGGAAACCCTGCTGCCACAGGAGTCCTGACAGCAAACAACAGCAAAGCCCCGGCCTTTGGGATACTGAGCATCCCTCTGTCTCCAGTCCCTTCCTCATTTTTTGTAAGGGGCATATGGAAAGAAAATGTCACTCTTAAAGTGAATTTCCTGTATGAGATAGGACATCCTAGACATTAAAATCCTTCCCACAGAGTAGCAGCAGCATTAAAATTACCCTCTCAAGACAATGTTGAGTCCTTGCCACTTCCATAAGACAAGAATTTTTACCTTTACAGTAAAAAAAGTGTTACATCTACCAAGGCCATCATATAATTATAGCCAACCTGGTGGTTCTGTGACATTTAGAGGCCAATAACCAGCTTTACCAAACACAGCAAAAGCTGTGAGACTTGGACTATTCATCATCTTCACGGGAGAGTTTGAATACCAAGCAATGACTTTAGAAGAAAAATTGGCATTTCATGCCATATCACTTCTCCTGACCAAAAAGGTATTTTAAAGTCACTGGTGGTGGGGATAGAATGGTGTAAGTTTTGTGATATCCCATACAACACAGTAAAATATACAGCTCTATCTTGAAGGACACTGGCAATGAATGCCTTGCAACTCTACTACTGCGTTTAAATAATCAGAGTTTTTAGCCAAATACCTCCAAGTAGTTAATTCTTTCAAGACTATAAACATGCTTGATGACAAAAGATAGAAACAACCAATATAATTCACTAAATCTAGAGTACCTGTTGAATGTTGTCCTCTTAGGAACAAAAAGAAAGTGGTAGAGTCATTAGAGTGTTGTATTTAAAGTCAGACAATGCAGAGCAAATACTTCAACAAGGAAACAGCCACAGAAAGTCATCCCCAACTGCACACTCAGAACTCAACTTGCCACCACCAATGTGCTATTCCAGGCACAGCACACGGCCAGGAAACAATGCAAGTACAACCAGCGAGCACAACTGGCCTCTGGGCATGCTTGGGGGCAAACAGGACTCCTTCAAAACCTGGAACTGCCTTCTTAGTTATTTAACAATTGAGAGCAAAAAGCATGAATGCTGCCCAATTGTTATTAACTAGTGTTATTATTCATGTAACTGCTGATTTAATCCTCCTCACATGCAATGGACTAGTGGTAAATGTTGTGTAAAGCAAAAAGTGGGGCTTCAAAAAAAAAAATCCCATCCCTTTCTCCTCTGGATTCAGCCACACGCACTGTGTATTCCAGCTACATGGAACAGATGTCACCACCCAATAACTGCTCACACAGCGCACTTAGAGATGTTTGAGATAATGCTCTACAGAGAATTCTTGCTAAAAATATGCAGCAAATATTCCTTGCCAGTGTTGTCTGAGGAACAGGGAATATCCTGCCACAACTGCCTCCTACTCAGATACAGCTGTTTGACTTATTACACTACTTACATCAAACTGTGCATCCATAAACAACTGCAAAATTACAGATGGGTGAAGGACAGAGAAAGAAACCTCATTTGGACCAAAGTGAAAAGTTTTAAACATCTGTCACAAAGTTAAGGTCAGCTTTTCTTTTTTGTTTTCATTTTCTCCTCCACACTCTCCCCTTTTGCACTGCTGGCAAACACAAACAGAAAAAAAGGCTCTGGCAGGTCTAACAGTTTGTCTTGCCTTCAGGACGATAATAAGTTGGGGTCTCCCCCCCTGCCATGTGGTCCTGGGAGAGGGGTCCTGGGGGGAGGCACGGTGTTTCCCTGCCCCTGGTCAGCCTCGTTCCCCATTGGTTTTTTGTGTTCCCCTGCGTGGGCAAGGACCCTCAGTCCCGGGATTGCAGCAGTTCCTCAGCAGATCCTCAGCCATTCGGCTGGAGAAATAAACATCTCTGAAACATCTAGCAAGAATCTGTCCATAGATATTTCTTTTCCACGGGGCTCGTTGTCTGATACACGTGCTGGCAGTATCCCCACTGTAACAATAATATGCTCAAATACTGGCAAAAACCCTTTTATTCCTTTTGCTTTGAATTACAATAGGAGGCAATTGTTGTTCAGAACATTGATTTAGTGCCCAGTGTTCAGATCTTGCTTGAGCAGCCTGGAGAGAGTATTTATTTCCACTGCCAGTCCCAAGCCTTTCAACAGTTACCAAAAAATAAGGGAAAAATCCTAAAATGCCCGACATCACAAAAAAGCCCAGCTGTTGTGACAAGTGCCACAGCCTATTAAACTCACTTTTTCTTTGTTAGGAGCTACTGCTTATAATGACATTTTGCACTTAGATACCACAACACACGGTGCTTCATCTTCAACCCCCAAATTTCACAGTGTGTTGTATGAACAACAAATACCAGGGAATGCTGCAGGACTTCTGCAGAGAGCAGAGCTATGCTCAGTCACCCCAGCTGGCATTGCCAAAACTGGTTGGTGACCCACAAGACTCCATCCCAGTCTGGATGTAACTTGAACAAAGTTTCTGATGACCATTGGTCTCCTGAGGCTTCCTGTTCATTTCTTCCAGGTAACAAAAAACGAGCTCTGGGATCTGAAGTGCGCAGGCAACTGCCTTGATTCCATTGTCTGCTGAACTGAACTCTGATCCCTTTAGAACACCTCCAAGGTATCAGGTATCTCAGGAATGCAGAGAAAAGGAACACACATGCTGGAGAAACAGAACTACAAGTGACCTTGAACCAATGACGCCAAAGAGACTTCTATTCTCAAGGGGGAGAAGAGTTTATTCCTCTTTGGCTCTCACCTCACACACACTCTCCCAGTTGTGAGAGAGAGGTGTCAAAAAACAAGAGAAAAAGTCACATCTAACCATAGAAAATCTATCATATAGCAGTTTAGTTACAGTTCCTCCCTGCTAAGTCTGACCCAAAGGAAGGAAAAAATCCTCAGACATGGAGTGAATAGAAAACAAGAAGTAAAAAAAAAAAAAATCTACACCATGTACTGAAGTGACAGCAGAGACTTAAACCCCAAACAAGAAATGTCACAGAGGTTAAAACCAGCTGCTCAAACAGATCATCTCATTAGATTGTTGCATTGCTTCCAACAACATTGTAAAACTGGAGATGGCTGACAATACATAGGAAAATGAAAAAATAACTTTTTATATGGCCTATAAAAAGCCAAAACTTAATAGAGAACTTAAAGGCTTTGGGGAAAGTTTGCAGTGCAACAGAGTTCTAAGAAGATGGAGAACTCAATGTGGCAAAACATCAGGAGCTCACAAAAGGAATAGCCAAAGCAAATAAGCTCAGAGCAATCTGGCTACATCTGATAAACACTGCTCAGGCAGAAAAAAAATAAAAACACAACAAAAAACCTAGCAAATATCTTTTACATATTTAGAAACCAGATTTCAGCTTTTTCAAGTTATAATGAAAATCTACTTAATCTACATCTAATTGCTGCAGCTCATTAACATAAATTTCCTACTTTTCCCCCCAGCAGATGAAAGGGTAACTGAACCTTTCTAGGGTACCTAAATTTTTGAAACATTAAACCTAGTTTCTCATGAACAGCACAGAAGGTAAACTTTTTATATCCACAGGGTCATGGTGCAGCAACAGACCAATTCTCACAATGGCAAATACAAAAGAGGCATTGGCTCTAACTCAGAGGAATAACTTCCAAAGGCAGGATATGCCATACAGCCTGGATAAATCCATCTAGTCCAATGGTTGGCTTTCCTGCTGGGACCAGATCACCCCGGGAACTGGGCCATACCAGCTTTAGAAGGCCAAGAAACCCACGTTTAATGTACCACTCATGTCACTGTTGGTTGAAATCCACCTGCCCAGTAAAAGGATCTGTGGAACACTATTGGTATCCCCAAGTGACCCTGGCATGATACAACTCAATATTATCTCTGTCACAACATGACTGTGGTGCCAGGTACACTCAATCTTAGCCACCACTGTAGAAACTTGGGGTTTCTATGTATTTAATGACAGAAAGCTGATAACACAGTAGATTAGGAAATACCCTTGCAAGTCCTGACTTCCTCCCCCACTTCCATTTCATTATTTTTCAGACAACTGAATCTAAGGAAAAATCTCCAGGCAGCAGCACAGCTAAGGATAGGTTACTGAACCCCAGATCATGTGCACTACTGTAATGCATCTCAGTCAGGCAGCTGACAGCAGAGAGCTGAACAGATCAATTATGACATTTCATTTACATCAAAGTGATGAGATTTCTAGATAACACTGTTTACCATTTGCCTGCAGTCCTTCCACCAGGTTACTCTGCCTCTCAGGAGGCCAAAAGTGCACCTGTTGTCCATCCACATTCACTCACTTGACCCCAGAGCTTATTCTCACCACCAAGTCTGTTACTCACAGAAACTACATTAAGAAGCTCATTACTTTGAATTTTCATCCTTTCAATTTATTTTCTTTTTAAGCAGCTATTAAACTATTTAACTAACTTGGAGCAGAAGAGTGGCAACTGAGAATGTTTCCCTGGGATAGTGGTAAGGATTCATGCTCCCATTCCTCCACACCCTCCAACAACGACCTCTCCCTCTGAAAACTGAACAAAAAAGTCATGCTGTTCCTGCTTTCTCTGAATTTCAGCAGTTTTTTATCTAATGCAGTCAGTTCCTCATAAAGCCTGCTGATTTAAAGCCACAAAAGCTTCCCCTAGGATTCAAGAAGCATCTTATTTACAAGATGCTTTCTCAGTACTACTGGGAGCTCAGCAGAGAGCTCTGAGGCCCACTTGACACCTGCCAAATGCTCTTGTGTCAATGGCAGTTTGTTCAGGTACAAGTAATTCTAAGTCAGTAGGGATCTGCCACAACACAGAAGAGTAGCCCTGGCTGTGCAGTAATGCCAACAGGAATAAAATCAGTAAAAGGAAATTCTTGTCACTGAAGCAATGGGATAGGGCTCTCATGATAGACATATAGGGAACATACCTGTTGCATAAGAAGGGGTTATTACTAGACAGTCAACTTTTCTGGAAAACAAACTTACATAATCCAGAGTTTGCTCCAAAACACATTAAAACCAGTACAATTGTTCTTGCTGACTTGAAATTTGACTGGCTTCAAATCAAATCCCTCAGAAAAGCCTCTGCTTTGCCAGCAACATGCTTTTGTTTGAGAAGATGAAAATCCCCTAACTGCACTGTGCTTTCTGCACTTCTGCTCCCTTCCTACTTCAGGAGATCTTTTTAGCTTCAAATCTGAAAAAAACCAACAAGAATGCACACTCAGAGCTGTACTAACTTGTTAATCATTTCCATGTTGTAACCATCATTTCCAACTTCACCTTTCCCACCACCATGACTGACAATTGTTGCAAGAATATATTACACTACTTTATTTGCTTCTCCACTTAAATTCCCATGGTTAAAAGGCAAGAACTCTGTCCTCCAGCCCCCCCCCCCCCCCCCCGCCCTTCATGGATACTTACTGAGGTATCATCACCTCGAGCACAATTTTACACTGCAGTGGTTTAGGTCTTTGACAGGTAAAACACACAAGCACCTCAAATCATGCTGGATTGCACTGGAATTAAGTGATGGAAGTGTTCACAGGCAGCCTTGCAATAGGCAGCCTCCAGCCTCCCAAACCATCCGACTGGACTCCAGCATGCCTTGGCTACTGCCCCACACCCTTGGAAACTCCTCCCAGGTGGCGCTTACAAAAGCAGCTGCTGCCATCATGTCGGGCCTTGTGTAAGCTGGAGCCTCAGTCACTGAATTTTTTCTCTCACTTACGTTCCCAACTGTGGTACAACAAGCACCAAGCACTGTGGTCACTGCTCCTTGCTAATAATGGTCTTTACAGGACCTTAACAGCACAGGGATTTTTTTAAGTAAGAACACTCTTTGACATTTCTACTCCCCACTAAAAACCAAAACACGATGTTAAGGAAATTCTAGATCAAGTAAATACTTATCTGCCCTATAATGAAGTCTGTTATGTGCTGTATTCACTTGCTGATTTAGATCTGGCTGATATTTTGCTTTGACATCATTCACAAAGACAGGAATAACCATCAGTTCAGGCTTAGTCTAGACACAAACTACTTTGAAAAAGATTCAGAATAAAAGAGTTTGTGTACAAAAAGCAGTGGTTTTGCAAACTCTTCTCAGTAATTAAAAGCTCAGATAGAAGCCACTTGCTCTCCTTTAGGTGAATGTTTCAATGTCTGGCAAAAAGCAGAGAAATTGCTGCATCCATCTGTGAAAAACATCTCCAGCTAAACTTAACAGTAGTTTTCACCAGGTTGGAAGAAGTATACAGGAAACAAACAAAAGAATGTGATCTACAGAAAAGCTTGCCTATAAGAGCATTATATCACATGCCAGTGGAATTGCAGAAAGCAACTAACAACAGGAATCAAGCTTCTCAGAGCAAGGAATGAGAAAGCAATTTTTAAAGTTTATCTCTGTAAAGCAGATAGCTTAAGAACAGCTGGGTGTGAATGAGAAGCCTTGAATTAGGGCTCCAGGGGTATGATTAGCACAGTGATCTATTTTTACATCTGAGGTTAGTATCTCAGTACAAATATCCAGTAAAAACAGAAATCCAGAGCACATTTGGTACAGCCATTTCCACTCCCAAAACACTAAGTACCCCCCCAGTGCCTCTCTGCAAGGCTTCTATCAGGACTCAGGAAGTTTTGCTTCTGAATCACCTTGTTACCTTAAATCAGCCGTCTACAGACTCCAGAGTATGAATTTTCCTCAGCCACACAGACATTTCTCTGCACTCATAGGAGGCTCCTGAATTAAAACTAATAAATCATCGATTTTGGAATTCTGCTATTAGATCTCCAGCTGCATTGCAGAGACAGCTGTAGTGTAAACACAGACACACTGATTATCAGTGCTAGACTACAAAAACAGCCCCAAGTCCTGGCACCATAAAGCCAAAAATCACTCAGAGGAAAGCAAGCAAATAACAGTGCTGATAAAAGATCCAGGATATAAATTGTTTGGATTTCATATTACTTGATACCGTGAGTATTTGTCACTAACAGGTAGTAGGGCAGTGCCAGCCAGAAATCCAGTTACAGCACAACAAGATCCTCTCAGTGCAAGAAATTAGGAGAGGAGTTAAAACACGGGGCTGGATGCTGGAAAATACTGCAGCAATATTCCGCAGAGAGGTTAAGCAAGTTACAGCTGGCAAGAGTCTCTTCATACAGTCCCTGAAAACAGTGAAATACAGGGGCCTCTTGCTCTTGTTCCACCACAAAAGAAGAAAAGGGAAAATTCTGACAAAGTTTGTCTAAACTGAATCCAGTGAAACGTGGATTCTGTGCTGACCATAACACAGATAAAAGTGCCCACAAAAACAAGCTCCGAGGCCCACAGCAATGACTGGCAGCTTTCTACCTGCCTTACCAAGACAAGCAATCCCTGCTGGCCATGGTGACAACTGCCTCATGCAGTGGGATGACCCACAACCATTTGGTAGCTTGTGCCAATGTTTTCTGGCCCTAAACCTGATAATTCTGCATAAAGCAAACCCAGAAACAAGAAAGTCGGTCAGTCATCAAATCTGTAGCAAACTGTTTTCTTTTTATAGCAAGACAGGTCAAGGAAGATGTGATTCAAGCTGTGCTGATTCCTAAAGAGGTGCTGAAAATTAACCAGAACCCTGAAGCTTCCTACACTGGGCTCCTGGGGACTTCAGCTGAAACTGGGAACAGGAACCCACCAAGAAAACTTCCAGAACAGAGTCATTTATAGAAAAAGGGCAGTTCTTTTCAACTCTACCCAGCCCCATACAATACCAGTGAACACGCAATGACAGTGCTGGCAGGAATCAGGTCTCTGAAGGGAAGCATTGGGGACCTGAAATCAGAAGTATGCCTAAGATGGGTCAGTCAGAAAGCATATGGACTGCTCAAGCCTGAACAACAAAACAAGGACACAAATGAGAGTGAAAGGTGAGCCACAAATATAGAAGACAACAGCAGGAGGACCTGTTAGCTCCTGCTGTCTCAATTCAGCCATGGAGAAGGTGAAAACAAACCTGGATTGTAATGTCAGAGACTATATATAGTTTACTACTTTAGTTTCTGGGATATGAACTGTCTGAAAGGATACTCAGTAGAGTATATTTAGACAGCAGACCACTATGGTGCAAAATTTAAATTGGAGCACGTGACATCTTCCTCTTGAGTTCCCACAAAGCTTGGGGAAACAGCGTTAACAACTGAGATGGTCAGAAATTTTCCAATCATGTATTTTTCTAAAAGTCCCAAACCTTCAGAATGGCTTCCTTCTTCCATTCATTTCTTTCAGTCTGTCTGCCTGTCTGTGAGCTCTCCACAGCAGTGTGCACACAGCCTGCCAAGAATCTGGACCCTGGGAGGGCTGTTTGGGCCCTGCAGTACATGAACTGTCCAGAGCCTGGATCCCAGAGCTGCTCTGCTGAGGAGAGAGAGGAGTGACTTCCCAGGTAAACAGGAGCCTGAACTGCAGGTACCAAGGCCTGGTCTCCATCAGCAGCTCTGCTGTCCAAGCATCCACAAAATGGGAGACAACTGTTTAAAGAGATTAAAGCAAAGGTAATTGTTGCACAGTGCAAGACATTTGAAAACAATCACACGAAGTTCAAGATGTGAACCAACACTACCTGAGGAGTTCCAAATAATTCTACACATGACTCAGAAAAAATAACTCTGAGTATGAAAAGCAGCAAGATATTAGCCCCTCCAAAAAACCCCCACAGAGTGGGATGCATACCCCCCCCCATAAACATGAATGAGGAAAGGAGCATCAAGATTAACTTATGTGAATGACTAGGTAACTTCAAATATCTCATTAAGTGTCTGTGTCCTAAAAGAAGAGTTAGGTCCAGCAAGTCAGCAGAAGAAAGACAGCATTGCCACCAAGGCTAAAAGGATTGATGTAGGTGAACATCAAAGCTGTTCAGTTCTGAAAGGAAAAGCCTGAAGGAAGTACAGGCGACTTGATCTTCAGGCACATGTTAGAACACTCCTATCACTGCCTCTCCTAAGAGCCCAATTAATTTCAGAGACAAAAAATGCCTCATCTTATTGCTTGAGCACCGATTTCCCCCTCCACTGTACCTCTGAGCAATAACAGAGTTGCAATCAATCTGTAAAAACATGCAGGGCACTGTTACAGAGCTGCCTGGGGTTGTGATCCTTCCACAACAGCCCAGTCAGCTGAGCCAGCCACTTGTTGGAGCAGCAGCAGGCAGATCCCCAGGTACTGCACCAGGAGACTCCAGCCCACAAACATGCAAACAACAGGTTCCCCCCTGCAACTACTGACATCAAAACTGTACACACACCCAGCAGATCCTGCTGGGACAGTCTCAAACCTGACCTGTAGGCTGGCACTGGGAGAAGAGAGCTCTCACTAGGGTTAATATTAAACTTACACATTAGAGCAGTTCTCACCAGCTTTACTGAGAATTGCACATGTGGTCCAAGACTATTCATCCTTATATGTTCTCTGCTGGTCACATCCTCCAAAAGCATCCTTCCCTTTGCAATGTTCCATGAATTTGAGTACTTGCTTTGTGAACAAAACAAAGAATGATTTTCCAAGAGATAAACATAATGAGTTTGGTAAATTGGCCAGAGCGATGTAATCCAATGTGAGACATCCAAAACAAAGTTGGTTTTGATTGTTAGTGCACTGAGAACAAGGAAAACCAATGAATCAAACTAAATCTAAGACAACTTTTACCTGTGGATAACTTTTACCTTAATGTGCTTCCAGAAGACAAGCACCATTATCACTAATTTTACGGAAAAGGAAATTGAAGTAATGAGTATCAAAGAATTACTCAGTCACCCAACAGATCAATTACAGAGAAACAAGACATTCTGAATCTCATTATAGTCTTCATTGCAAAACACTAACTCTGATCTGCACAGAGCCAAGCCAGAGAATGCTATGGAGACAGATAACTGCAGTACTGACTTATTTTCCCCCAAGACACGACTAGTCCAAAAAACCCTGGCTCATTTGTTTTTATGGTTCTAGGGCCACCTTCTGTAGTCCTTCTGAAAATATCTTCCATTTGCACTCCTTCAGAAAAAAGCAAGAGAAAATTGCATGTATTTCAGGCTATTTATTACCTTTAACAAAAAGCTGAACACAAACAATTTAAACACATCATTATCTCTTCAACATGAGGAACAGATGAGTAGTATATTCAAATTAATAGACCAAAATGTTTTTCTGCTATGTTGCCATAAATAGACAACAAAACATGCAGTCACTGGGATATGAAAGGTGTCTGGTCTTCTGAGCCATTCTGTTTCTTATGTAATATATGATAAAAAAAAATCATATTATACTCTTGGCTATTAAATCCACTACATGTCATTACATTAGAGGAATTTAAGACTTTGAAACAATACCTTACTTTTTGAAATTAGTAGAAATTTTGTCCTTTCTTCAACCGAGCCAGAATTTGGTTTATTGCTGTTGATTTAGTTCATTTACTCCACTGGCTCTTTAAAACACAAAGATAATTACAAATACAAGCTCTTTAAGAAAACCCATTACAGCTGTCATTGAACAAAATACATGAAGAAATCCTTTCTTCAAAATTTTGAAAGAGAACAGTTTTAAAAACCCCACAACAATTTGATCTATTCTAATTTAAAATGCAACTACTACAATTATTTTTTTTTAATTTCTTGAAAATTATTATATGTACATGGAATTCTTTTTAAAGTTGCTTAAGTACATTTTCTGCTACTGATCTTTTCAGCAGCTCAAAAAGTAGGTAAATGCAAACAAGCTGCTGAAACCTAGACTTCCTACCATGGTAGCAACTAAAACTGAACTTCACAGGTAGCTTGAAAATACAGTGGGTTTTAACGAGTAGCTTACAAAGGTAGAAAAGCAGATTCCCATTCTCTCTTCCACCAGTGGCGTCTGCACGTCTCTCTGCGCTTACAGGGTCTGTGCTCTGCCCATCAGCTGAAAGCTTTGGACACAGCTCTCTTTTGCTTTGTTCCCTCAGACCTTTGCACAGTGGGGTTCTGATCTCACAGCTTTCCAGGACTACCCCAGAGCACCCTTTGAAGCACTGAGTGCCCACCGCTCAAGGTGATTGCACTGCTTTTACCACAGGTCAAATGGGCTAATGCAGAATTTGGCTGCTCATTAAATCACCTCAGTGTCAGCCTGCCCAACAGAGTCGTTGTCTTAAAACTCACGTATGTCACATATATGACAACCAAAGCAAAAAGCTGTAACAACCAACCTCCACATCACGTGAATGTCAGTCTGCCATCCTATACAACAAATATTCCAGTCAGAATTAAAGTTTTAATATGCCAAGGCTAGTAAAAGTAAATTTATTTACGAAGGCAAAGCCGCAGTCATCATTTCAGAAACACCTCCTTGACACTGGCAGGTGTTCTGCAAGCCAACAGGCTGCACAACCTGGCCAAGAATGTCAGACACACAGAGCATGTTATAAAAGGCACAGAAACCAAATCTGTGCCATCCAGAAAGTTTTCACTTTCAAACCAGGTTTACAATAAAGCACTAAGGAGTCCCTTACCGTAAATCTCTTTATGTAATCAGAAACACAAAATCCTCCCATGCTCAAACGTAGGGATCTGTGCAGGGCAGATTCTTGATATAAAGTCCCCATTCTGTTTGGCTTGTCTGGTGGTCACCCTGGTAGCCTGCAGCCTTTTACTGAATAAAGCTGCAGAGTCTCCCTGGATCTTGCTAGAATTCTGCTTGCATGATAAACCAGGCATTTCATCTTATCTGACACTACACCAGGCATTTCAATCATTTCACTGCCTTATCAGCAGTACTAAGTTCTATCCATATTCCAGCAGTTCACTTCCTGAATCACCGATAACAGATACTCCAGGGCACGGAAACAATACAAGATGACAGCCAGACCTCTGGCGTCACTGAACAGTCCCTTCTTTGCATTTCTTTGTTCCTTCGCTGATTTTCATCCAATTTTACTTTGCTTTAGCTGTAACTTAAGGACAGCACCTTGGCTTCAGCCAAGCAATGACAAGACTGCCATTTATCCAAGTGCTATTCTATTTTTCAGTGACACTGATAACTGCTGCAAGTTATTTGCTTCAACACAACGGGAATATTACACATTGGGAATTTCTTGTGTTTCCAATTTCTTTAGCACAGGAATTGAGGGAACAGTGGATGGACACAAAAGGACCATTCAGGAGGGTTCATCCTCCATCAGAATTCACATACCTATTTATGCCTTAAGCACTGTTTCTACATCTGATGCTATGCACACAGAGCCATTCACTTCAGTCTGTAAAACACCTTACCTACTTACACAAGTGTACATTGCCATGAAGTCCATGTAGGCATATTTGTGAAGCCCTAGATCTAGGATCTTTTAATTTTTTTCTACCTACACAGTTAAATATACAGCCACAATGCACCCAAATTATGTTTCTTGTGCATTTGGTCCTCAGCTAATGAATTCCTTTTTATTTTGCCCTGTGTAAAATACATTTTCTTTTAATAGAGTTCTGACCCATAAGTTTGTGTCCATGGAGGACAAATATACAAAGAGAACAGATACCAAGACGCTGGATGACCTAAGAAGGAAATAAGTTCTAGAGAAGTAGAAGCAAATCTGTTCTCAGTTTTAATCTGTGCCTTCCTTTCCCACTTAGCCAACAAGCTGTAATAGAATTATCTCTGATTACAAGCTGCAAGCGATCTAACATTAAGCTGAATCCATGAGGCATGGGTACACAAAATGACAGCCTCTCACTATGGCCCTGCCTTTGAGCAGGTGGACAAGCACCTCAGGCAGCCGGCCCAGGGCCTGCCATGGGCCACGTCTTCACTGCTTCAATCACAACAGAAGTGCGTTCTACCACAGGATGGGTGCACGTGCACTCTCCCCTGAAACAATCAGGTGAGCAATGGAGATAAGATACTGTACCTTAATCATTATGATCTAAGAGATGTCAGGTCCAGAGGTGTGGGTACAGAGCTGGCTGCCCCTCTCACAGCAAAAACAAGTGTTGTGTTTCCAGCTGGGTTTGTATAGCAAAATAACAAATATGCTGTTAAAAAACAGAATGAAACCAACATAAGTACAGACAAAACTAGAAACAGGTGAGGAACTCTTGCAGGGCCAAAGCCATGGAGTACGTGGCCATGCTTGCTCTGCTGCATTTTTTACTGCCAGGCAGGGAATGTTTTTCAGGCTAATCAACAAACAAGTGAACAGGGGGTGCCTGGAGTACAGGATGACTTGAGCACAGCTCATACAGGCGAGATAGTTCTACCAAGATGCTGAAAGTGTAACATTCTGCTTAAGGGATATAGGCAACCCGAGGCTGCCCCAGATGCTGGACTTAAACCTCCAGAAATGTGAGACCAGTCTCAACTGTCAGACCCCTGCATAATTCCTAACTCCTTTTTTGTGCCTTGGCTTTCCCACCTGTAAAACAGAGTTAAACCTTTCCTAGCTCATAGAATATTTTCATAGCTTTAATATTTATTATTACCATTCTGCCCTTTAAAAGGGCAAAACTAAACCATAAATTCTAGGTCAAAACTGCCCCAAAATTTTTAAGACACATGAGCTTGGTGTATGCAGTGGCACAGGAACACTGGTGCCCTCTGAGTTGAAAGCCCTGCCCCTGCTGCCGAGCCGTTCCACATGGAAAGGGCACAAATGCTGCCAGCCTTGTGGCAGCACCTGAAGCAGCATTCCTGGTACTGGGAACACCACCCAGCCACTCTCAGTGGAACAGGAGACCATCCACATGGGCATCAAGCTCTTGAACATGGCCTTCAGCTTTTTTACTAACACATAACTGTGGGAATTAAACACCCCCATTCCAGTACCTAAGAAAAGAACAAATATTAGAGCTTTTCAAGAAGTGTAGGGCTTAACAATGACCCTAGACCCAAGGGAGGGAAAGAAGTATTTTTATATATTTGTGACTTATTCCAATAGCACAAATAACCATGCAGTTAGTGTAGATTTAGTAAAGAGACAGTATTACTTAATGTGGCAGCAAAGGCACGTACAGCATGCAAGCACTGTGCCATGGGGGAAAGCTTGCATGACAAAGAGAATCCTTTAGAAACTTTGGCAAGAACTCTGGAATGAGCAATGCTCAGCCTGCAACCTTCCATTAGCAGATCTAAATACAGAAGCATAGTGTAAAACAACACCTTCCTGCAGTATTTTCATTAATTAATATTAAGAATATAATTATTATGATGAGTTTCACTGACTGCTTTTTTTCCCATTTAGTTTCCGAAAAATAACTTGGGAGCTTCTCTCTCCCCCAGTGTAATTTCCAGTCTCACAATGTCAGTTCTGGACTGCGTGATTCTGTGAGTATTAAAGGCAACAAATTAGTAGCAACTATAGAACTTTTAATCCACAAGGAAATAGTCCATTTTTCACGAAGTTAAATGTATTGCTGTGACAATGGACACAGCTACAGTTTCTTCTAGTACCTGGGTAAAGTCTAATGGATTTTACATATAGGGAAATACAGAGCTTGGTGCCTTGACCTAAAATACTGTGAGCTCGAGGCAAGGAAAGTGATCACTGAGTATAGGCTTTGTAGGTGTCACGAGACACCATTTACTTATAGAATAAATGCAGAACTTTACCAAAAATCATGCACGTTAACATCCAACAAATGAAATCAAGATCAAGGTTAGTACTTTGGCTTTTAGAGGAATTCTTCAAGTCTGCTATTCTTACACTCCAGAACTCCTCTTCCAAACGAGAGAAGTTAGCAGCCCATCAGTGCATTTGGAGCACAGACCAAGACAAGGGAAGAGGTAAAGAGGTTATCAGAACTGGATTTCCCAGCCAGCTGCTGACACATTTGCCAATTCCTGCACTAACTACAGAGTAAAGCGAAGCGGCTCAGCATTTTTGAGGTGACCTCTCTCATCTCCCAGCACCAGCCTCTGTGAATTAGGAGGAGGTGTGCTGGCCCACAAACATCCCATTTCCAGGAAATTTATAATCTAAACAACATTCCTTAGATCAAATGGTTAATACAAAGTATCTTTCTTCCTGAAAATGAGGGGAAGCTTTAATCACTCGGCACATTTCTTTTACACACACTTAAGGGCTATGAAATCACTTAAGTATTTTAGAACCTTTTTTCATTAATAATCAGGGACAGGGAGCTACTAATACTGATGTCACCCAGCCTAAGTCACCGTGACTATGCCCTAAACATCTAACTGAAGGTTCCCAGTTCTCTTCCAAAGGCACTTCCAAACTGCACTGATAACTTACCCTTTCATTACGCTTCCATCCATGCAACAAGCTAGAGCTGGAAGCCAGCATACAGGAGTATCCCCAGGGAAATGCACACAGAATCAGCAGGCAGGATATTGATACCAGAAATGTGCAGATGCCCTTCTGTGTCTGATCAGGACAAGTATTCAGGAGCCTGTGAAGACTTTGACTGATGAGGCATTTCCTAAGAGCAGTCAATTCCTGGTTGTCTCTGTGCCAGTATCAGCTCATTTCTAGAGCCACTCCACTCACAATGGATTAGTATTAAAGGACAGGTCTGCAAGCCTCCCCACCTCATTAATATTCATTTTATGTTTTAAATTCCAGTTACAGAAGGACTCATGCCCAAGGCTAGGAGCCTCATAAATTATATTCCATTTTTAAACCTGCAGCATTCGCTCTCATTGTTTCAGAAGGAAAACACTAGCAGAGACAGCTTTGGGCAGGCTGCTTTCGTTTAAAAGAATACTATCTAAGGCCCTACTTTAACTTCATTAGCCCACAAAGATTTGCACTACAACGAATCCTGCCTACAAAGCACAAATACAATTGCCAGCAAATTTTTATTCTTTCATTATTCTGCTTTTGTTCCAGCTGCCAAAGCAAGTGTGTATAATGTTTGCAGCTGAATAAACTCACAAAAGACAACTTACCAAGGGAAGACTTGAAAATAGCTACAACCACCAAAAAAAGAAACCAGATTAAGAGGCAAAGTGACTCAACATGTACTTTGTCTCCCGGCAAATACGGGTGGGTGATTTAGATGATTTTGCATTGAGAACTACCACATTACACAGCAAACCTGGATTTGATGGTCAGAAAAAATGTCCAAAGAAGAACACATTGAAGTCTTCTCTGTAAGGATGGGGCCAATTTTTGGGTAGCATTCTCTTCCTTCTGTGAAACACCGAGCCTTGTTACACAGGTCAACCTGACAGCACCTGTACCCTTCTAGTCTCCACTAGTGAAGGAATGAACAGCAAAAGCAAAAGGAAGGACAAACTTTTCTCATTTTACCTTTACAAAAAGTTGCTGTAGTGCAGATTTCATGTTCAAGAGCCTATTAGTTTAAAACACGGACAGGTAACTGGAACCAAAATTATTTGACATCATTCTTCTACTTGCCTTCTGAAAAGCCTTCAGCAGGGAGAGGAGCAGACCGGGCATGTTTCCCAGCATGGGATGAATAGGTTGTCACTTGCATGGGATGATAGATTTTTATCAAGTTCCTACTTTGCAGATGCACTATCCTGTCGTTTTTATAAAGAATTAACACATATCCTCTTGCCCACTCTGAGGCAGTCACAGAGTTGGTAATTACAGCCTCTCATTTAATGGTTCGTTAACTAGAGGAGACATCATTTAAGTGAGCAAGCCCCATAAAGTACACATGCAGCACATGAATATACATGTTGAAATCAGAATTACAGAATCCTCTATTCTGAATTTGAAATTCAAAGGTAAATATTTTAGCTGTATTTTAACTTTGGCAGCCTGGATTGATGACTTTTCCCCCCCTATCTTTAAATCAGTGTCCCCTAACTAGATTCATTCTAGCCCTCAAAAACCTTCTTCACAAGATATTTCCCCATTTTGACTTAGTCCTGAAAAACACAGATTAACACTCTCAATCCCACCCCCAGTGGGGGAGGGATCTTGTTCACCTTCCTTATCATGTCTGAATCTGTTCCCCACAGAAAAGCCCAGTAAATTCTCAACTAAGGATACAGACGGGGAAGACCCAACACAGGAACAAAAGAACACAGCCTCTGGAGAACTCCTTTTTCAAACCACTTAATTTCTAGGTATAAAGGAACTCCTCAACTCTGGGAACAGCTGGAATAGCAGTATCCTTACTCCTCTACAGATGCAGCACCTCTCCACTCTCCTTGTTCTCCAAACTGCCCTGCTGCTCCTCACAGCTCCCAAGGGCTGATACAATGCACTGCTTCCTTCAGTGATACCCTGCAGGTTTCCATGTCACTCTCCCAAACAGCCTGAACACACTCATTGTTAACACTAATCATCAGACCTTTCTCCATTCTCTAGCGAAGTCCAGCTTGTCTTTTTCCTACCCTCTCCATTCCTGGCTTACTCTCTCTGCTCCCTGCCTCCCGCTCGTGTCTGGAGCAAGCCGCAATCACCTTCCTGCCTTTGCTATATAAGGAAACCCCACAGCAGCTCCAATGCTGGCTAATAAGGAAAACTGCATGCCTGAAACCCCAGAAACTGAGATTACTGTAATCATAATACAGTAACAGTCTGACAGTGGCCTTTTAAGTCACTGTGCTTTTGAGTATTACTGCAGTCACAGAGTGCAAGCTGTCAAAAACCCATTAATCTATCACAGCTTGATCAGCAAAAAAAAAACCTGGTAAACTGACAAGCAGCAATCTACAATCAGAACTAATTAATATAATCTCAACCCATTTTTTAGTCTCACAAAGCATAATTTTTATGACTTTCTCAGATTCCCAATGTTCAAATAATGAATCTTCCTGTTTTTAAGGAAAGCCATTTGTAACACAGGTATTCAAAATAGAACATGTCCCCTGATCTTAACCATTTGCTGTATTTTTATTTTTGATCATTCTGTAGTTGGTAGGAATAGGGTCCTGTTCATTTGGATTTCAAATTCTTGTAACACATTAACAGTCTACTAAAGATTTTAAAAGACAAAATATTTGGAGACTCATTTTCCTATGTACTATTGCCATCAGTCTCAACCACTGAACAGTACAAATTGTTCAAGTATCTGTTTCCCCTTCCAAACTCCTTTAACCTTTTATTTTTTTCTAGAACTACATTTAGATGCACACGCATGAGCTGTAAGCAAACGTGAGCTTCCCTGTTGCTAAGTAACTGTGTCAGAGCCAGCCGTGCCACTGTTGTAAGCAACAGCACGGCAGCTGCCAAGTTTGGAATCCAGTCAGCATCAAGAAATGTAAGCTAAGTATTTTGGATGAGACTCCCAATCTTCTTAAAATGGGTGTGAGCAACAATGAAAGAAAAATAGATCTTGAGATGACCAGATTCATGAGTAATCCTAATGTTTCCCTATCAGAACACTTAGGCTGTATTTCAGAATGCAGCTATTAGTATTTGTCTAAATTAGGCTCCTTGCTCAATTTCCACTCAGCCCATTATACACTGCTTTGAGGTATTATTTTCAAAACACTGCTCTATGTAAGTGTTAGAAATAATAATTGTGATCATTCAGCTAAATAAAAAGTTTGTTTTAAAAGTGCCTTTTTGAAAACCTTTCACTGGATGTCAAGACCTGCCACTGGAAAAAAATCTTAAGAGTAAATTCTAATGCTCATCTTCTAATCTTAAGATAGATTTGTCCACACAGTTTGGTAGGGAATTCTACTTAAGAAACTAAATTAAAACCTTAAAAAAAATTTTTTTTCACTGCACGTTGTCAACATAATCAGAGGTAAAACTACCCCAGGACCAGGCTCTGAATCAGTACTTGGCCAAGACTCATTATATCTCTTTCTTAAGCATTTCCTAACTTACTGCACCATTTTTCCTTCTTTGGAATTGCTCTGTCCTAAAGAACAGAGAGCTTCGTTAGTTTTCCAAGATGACAGGAAGCAATCTTTATCCTCCACAGTTTCAGAAAGCTACAGTAAAAGGCACTTATACCTTAAGTCTCAGTCCACAGTTCCCTGGTGAGCTTATACAAATTGAGCCTTATTCCAATTTCATTCACCTGAGGTTACACACTAACATTTCAGTTTTAACAGTCCCCAGCCGAAAGGCTCATGCAAAATAAACAGCTGTCCTTTTCCAGAGCTTCTCACACTCGTGCCTTTCCTCTGACTCTGTACAACAAAACCTGTATCACCTCCAGGACACTGTGTGTGGTTTCACAGATAGATTTAATACCTAGTGCACTTTTATGGAGGTTATGACAAGTCTAGATCTAAAGATTTCTGAACTCTGCTGTTAATAAACTGTATGCCATTCCTTAAAAATGTCCTTTAACACATCAGAATTTTTTATTTGCTGAAGAAGTCACCAATAAACGCTACTCTCAAATACACAACTGTACCAGTAAAATAATTTATTCATTTTACTGAAAGCCAGAACTCCTGGGTCACCTCTTGCCCCAGCAAGTTCACTGACCCTGAAATGCATCTTTGGTGTTGCTGAGAACCAGGACCTGGGACCCAGAGCACCTTCACAGCAGAGACACCAACCTCTCATCACTACACCTGCCCTCATGGCCACACACACACACACACACGTTTTGCTCCACAACTTCTCCATATAAAGCAACTCTGACCTCAGTCCGAAGATTTCTCTTTATTAGCATGATATTTTCCATTAAATATTCATAAGTTGTTTGTTCCAAGACAAAAGGGAAACCACTGAAACTTGGTAAACTGCCAGTCTATTAATATTTGTACTTCTGGTATCTGGAACACTCACTGTTCTTAACAGCATTTTATGGTCCTCAACATTGTCCAGGATTAAAAATAGTATTTAATTCTTAACTCTAATTAACAAAATTAGTAAGTTTTAATTGAGAGAAATAACACATAGTAGGAGACCAAAGGCAGTAAACGAAGATAGAGCTCAGGTTTGACGTACAATTAAGAAGTACCAAGAAAAGCAGCTTATGGGGTGGAGTGAGGGGAAGATGAAGAAGAGGTGCCTGACCTTTTCCTGGGGAAATGCCACATGATGACACCAAATGATTCCTGTGAACCATGTTCTGGGCTTGAAATTTTAAACAACTTTGATGAAAGCAGGTTTAAGTTTTCTTCTGCAGAAAAAAGGAAATACAGAGATTTGTCCATTTTCATTGCCTCCATCCTAATCAATTCCTTGCCTCTTACGTAGATGGCACATCCCAACCAACAGCTGGCAGCTGTCAGAAACCCTTTTAAAGTAAGTGCAGGAAAAAAAAAAACCCAAACACTTTAGTACATTGATCCACAGATATTTTCAGCTCATTATGAACTCATAATATCTGTAGAAATCATGCAGTGTCTGATCTGCCATAATACAGAAAATTCTATCATCTTCATCTCAACCAAAAACCCTCCTTAATCATTTACAACTCTAGGGCGACCAGACTTAAAATTCTGCAACTAATAGTTTGTTTTAAAAGTGATAACATAAAAAAAGAGGAAATAAAATTATTCCATTATTATACAGAGCTGTCCTACCACCACTGCAACCAAACTGGCAACCTCCATAAAGGATAGGCAAATAACTGGGGAAAGCAATGCCTTGGAATGCTGCAGTTAGATTTGCTAGATGTTATTTGCCACAATCCACAGTAAAATTAGCAAGAAGCCTACTACAAAAAAAAAAAATCTGACAGCACTGTCAATACTTTGAAGGTAAAAATGCTTTTAGACTCACCTGAAAGGTTGTCTGTACACTGGCTCTGCTGTATTTCCATAAGCAAGAAGTGAGGCACAAAAGGAGATCTGTGGAGTTAAACAGTTGGTACTGAGAGCCCAACATGTGCTACAAGTAGTCCTGGTCCTGCAGACCAAACACCCACTGACAGCTAAGAACCTTCCAGGTCAATTTTCCTGTAAAAGTCATTTCCATCCTGCTCCCCAAGACTACTCCATGATGCAAATCTAAGCACTGGAAGTACAGAGTACCATGGGATTTGCTTGGAACACACTCCCCACCCAAACAAATGCACTTGCACAGATGCACCCAGAGCTTACAACACACCTGCACGTGTTCATGTACAAACAGGGATCCTTCCCCAAAACAGCAACTCAAACAGGCCCAAACTAAACTGTGGCTTAACCCAGCTTTCTGGTTACATTGTTTAATCACAGGTTGGCAATACCTTAAAGGTTCTCAGAAGTGAAGCACCATGTCCTGTTAGGCAGTAAGATACTAAATATCCTTGGTAGTACAGTCCAAGAGTCCAAGATGCAAGGAACAGACACAGTGCTGCTAACAGCCTACATGATCACTGCTTCAAACACCCCAAAACCTAGAAAAACTAAAATCAAAAAGCAATATGTAAAACCAACCTAAAGACCTTGTTTGGGAACTGATATTCAAAGCCAGTATCTCATTTTTAGTCTCTCTCTCAATAAATCCCGTCCAACCACAGGGCAATGATAATCTGCAAAGTATTCCCCAATACCTTGTCCCAATTTCAGCTTCTTTTAATCAACTGTAACCGTATCAGAACAATAATAACTGGAAAATTAAAAAATGTTCGTAAAATTTGACCAAAGAAAACTTACATATATGGGACTTCCAGGGGAGGTGAAGCGTTTCCTTAAACTATTTTCTATTTGATTACTAATTTAAAGGTCAGAATTCTCTGGTCCTGACAAATTATCCAACTCTACCAGTCCTCACACCTTAAGAACTGATGTCCCACACAAGTGATGAAGCAGTGTTTCAGTGCAGACAGCCAGTAACACTCATTAGCAGAATTTTAATTTCCCATGTTAGGTAGGAGTTGATGTTCCAAAGAAAAATAATCTTTCAGGTTGCTTTCACTGAAAATTAAACGCTACCCTCTTCCGGGTCTCCATGGTGAGAATGCCTGAACAACAGTGAGCTGTTTAGAATACGGCTGCCACCTAGGAGCAGAGGAGAGGAAATGCAGAGAAATCTCAAGCCAAAATTTGAACTGTGAGCCCACTTGATGGCCAGACATGCTATTACACAAAGCTATAAACACTGGAAGCACAGATCTTCAGGGGAAAAAAAAGGAAAAGAAGCAGCAGAAAGCCACTCATTAACTGGTGGTTTACAAAGAGGCAGTCCCCTCTTTGTAAACTATTTACAGTTTACCAAACTATTCAGTTCACAACAAAAAGTTTATCCCGTCAGGCAAGTCAACATGTACAGAGGTGCAGTGGTATTTCACTTGATCTTTTGTTCATTAAAAAACTGCAGCCTAATTCACTTTTTCTGAAAGACTATTTTTCTGTGCAAGGTTGCAGGGTACAAAAAAAATGCAGTGAAACAAATGAAGTCAGCCTGAACCACAATGACAGTCAAAGGCAGAGCCTAAAATCTTACACTGAAACTAGAGTAACAAAAAAAAGCTTCACGTAAGCAACTTCCTGAAGCCTTACCATATTTATTCTTGCTTCTCAGAAACTATGCAGTTTCCAAGCAAGTCAGAGCTGCAGTACATAGAATTTTACTCTTTCCTCATTCAGCTGTCACTGGCTTTATTTTAGTTTCATAGACCAAGAACAAATACAATTTACAATTATAATCTACAGTGATTTGCCAGTGTTTCATCCATGGCTCATCTCTAACAAAGAAAGAGCTCTTGAGATCCATCATGTTGATGCCTATTTTGTACAAAGCAGATACTTTCCAGTTCACTTACTGAATATGTTCCAAGAAATCTATGTCTTGGCACACTATAGTTACCAGGGATTTTGGAAGAGGCCGAAATGTCCTGTCTATATAGGAAAAAATTGCTTGTTTCTGGTTGGGGGGAAGAGAAAGTCACGTTTCTTGCTTTGCCAGATCCCCTGGCAAAGACCCACTCTCTCCCTAGGGTGCTTTCAAGGCCACCTGCTTCCACCACAGCTTTCTCGAAGAAACTGGAAGCCATCAGGAGAAGTAACATGACGATATGTGGGAAAGAGCTGACAGAAGAGACCTGCAGAATACAAAGGGAACTGTTTCAGGAGAGCCTCCACCAGTGAAGGAGAAAATATGGCCTTACATGTTTGAGAGGTACAAACATGTTTTTCAAAAGTACTGATTAGCACCAATCTAAATGCAGAAATTAACTTACAATTTTGTCACATCCAACAGCATTAACTTCGGTCCTGTGACGGTAACAAATTCCATATGCAGGAACATAAAGAGATAGAAACCTGTAGAAAGCAGGTCAGAGCACCAAAGAGACTGCATTGGCAGCTCCCTCTGTCCCTTCCTAACACAGCACATCTCATTCCAGCAACAGAAGCAACACCAGCCTGATCATATCCTTAAGTCAGAACTTCCCTTTTGTCACTGTGACTTTAACAACTCACCATGCAAACATATTCTCTGTCCTTAAGATCCACTCATCTGTCCTTACTACTGGTTTCTGTGACAGACTACAGCTCTGGGAAGCAGAAGTTTAATGATGCAGAGAAGTAGGTCTTGTGTTTGTAATTTCTCATTTACTGGAATAAAGACAAATGTGTATTAATGGCTTAAGCACATTTCCACACCATCTCTCTCACCCAGTGTTAATAAGGATGCAAATTATTCCTTAGGAGTTAAGAAAGAAAAACCACTTTCCATGTTTCCTGCTTTTACTCACACAGTTTGCATGTGATCAGTGCCTTGTGGCTTAACTTGAAGCTATCACGGCTCCTTCTGTTAATCACTAACTAATAAATAGCCAGTATTTGATACTCCAGCTTTATTAATAAACACCTTGGCCTCCACCCAGAGATCAGTTCTGCAGCAGAACCTCATTAGACAATTCTCACTACTCAATGTGATACTGAAAAAGCACCAGTAATACTGAAGAAAAAGACATTTAGTTGCACTCTCCCTCCTAGAAAAGAGCAAATGAAAGGTGACAAAACCCCAGGGTGTCAGATTTTATTAATGTAATTACCTCCTAGCTCAGGAGTTTACATAGCTTGAGGCTTTGGGTTTTTTTTCTTGGTAAAACAAAGCCCCCATATAGTTACTGAAGGAAGAGTTTTGGCTCCAATTGCACTATACCACTTTAAGAAAGATTACTTTGTTGAATGTCTTCAGCAGAACTATTTCTATCAAAACAGCTCATTTTTGCACACTCAGGTAGACTTTGCTTTGGTATTTACAGTCAGCAATCCAAACACAATACCAATAAGAACTACGCTTTTCAAACACAGACATAAAAAGCTATGGGGAATAAAAGGAGTCACCACATCCTCGTGTTTTGGAAATACCCGTCACAAGATGCCAACTGCAGATCTACATTTCTGGTGTCTCCTTCTCTCCCTCTCCAGTAAATAATGGGCCAAGAAAGAGTATGGGACAAGAACACACCAGCCGGACAAGGCAGACATTCAGCAAGTAATTGTTACAAAACAAGTGCTTGGCTCTCAAACTTCAGGAGTCTGACCCCCTCGAAGTATATGATTTTTAAAAAACAGCTCTATGTAGCAAGAAATTATTTTCTAGAGATAATTCATAAATAATATGAACTTGTCTAACAAAATAATCCCCCCACATTAAACCACTTTAACTTTCTTCCTACCAGAATTATATCACACCTATTAAAAAATGTAAAACTGAAGTCATACCTAGCATGAATACCAGATTTGTAAGAGGATTAAAACCAACACACCCTGAGTATCACAAATACACTTAATTCTCAGTTCAATAAAATATTGGAATATCAATTTATTAAAAAGTTATGTGAACTGTACATATGTAAACTGCAATATAGTTGAAAAATCTGAAATATATAATTTTAAAGGAAAATCATTTATTTCTGAAAATATTTAAAATATTGCATTTCTGGCAGCAAATTCAAAAGAAGTGCTCTGGAATGGGTGCAGTCTCTCTGTGCATTTGTCTAGCATTTGTCTTCAAGGCGTAAAACATATCTGCTTTCTGATTTTTCACAGCACAATCTTGTGACCACTTTCTTTCTGACTTGTAGAGACAGAATTTGATTTCCAAGACCAGGAGTAGAATTTTAACAGGAAATGCTGTGGTCGTTGTTGGTGCAGACAACACACTTTCCGAGAGTCCACGGCACCTTGGAAATCTGCTAGCCATCCTGCATAAAACTGCACCAGATTGTGCTCACAAGTTACAGAATAAGTCTTTGATTGATAATTTTTCTGTTTATTTCCGCCAAGGCCACAGAAAATACGAAGGCCTTTTCATCTGAAAGGTTAGCATACATGTCAACTTCTTTTTCTTGTTTCTCTGTAGAAGAAAAAAAAGTCACTATTAGAAGCTTTTACCATTATTTGACGTTAATGCAAGTTACACAGAAATTAATAAATCATGTGAAGTAGTGGAATAGAAGTTAGACAATCAACTCCTATGCACAAAGGGAGTGAGAAAGAGGAGGAAGTAATGGACGCACACAAAGGTGCTGGAAGAGCCACAGAATGAGTCAGCCAACCATGAATTAATTTCTTTTCTTTAACGATGAAGGAAGAATGAGTCGCTAACATAAAGATAAACACGTATTCAAGTGTTCCTTCAGGTTTTTTTGGTTTTAGTGGTTTGGGTTTTTTTCTTTCACATGAACACCTTCCATCCAAGAAACAAAGTTATTTTACAATATCCTCATTAAACACAACGTTTGCCCCCTTACTTTACAACTACATGAAAGAAACCTGAGAGTTTAATGGCAGTGTCAAAGGCCAAAGAGCAGATACTTGGACGAAGTCAGGCTCCAAATTTATCATCATGCACATTTCTGGACTTTCTACACTACAGACTTTCCATCTTATCCCAGCTGTAGAACAATGCTAACACCGCACTGAGCAAGTAAAAGCCCGTGAGTTCCCTCTGCTGATGTTGGCTTGCTTCAATGCCACAGACACACAACAGGAAGCCATCAAAAAGTTTACATACTGCAGTGCTCAAATAAACTACGTTGCACTACAAAAATTCATAAAATAGTACAATTTGAGAAATACCACTTTCATAAATACCACCTCCTCCAGATCATGAGTAGTTCTATCCCAGTTTAGCTAGCCACAGGTTGCTGACACACATTGTTAAGAAAATAAAGCCAACAAAGAAACAGTTTTGTCAACAGAATACCAGACTTGCAAACACAAGGAAGAGAGAAGTATGTTCAGAGCTTTCAGCTGTGGAACTCCATCTCCAATCCAGGTTCCACAGTGGCCTGGACTCATTACCCCCCTGTCTCACTAACACACAGTCACACATGTTCACTCGGGCAACTGCTCCACCAAGACACCTAAACTAGCATGGGAAAGCCAAAGAAAAGGCAGTGCCAGAAAATAATGGAAAGCACCATGAGGAAAAAAGACACCAGCATCTCCTATCTCCACCTACCCACACAGCCTTCAACGCTCACATTCATAACAATGGTTTTAGAGTAGGCAACATTTGTGTTACAGCTATGGAGAGAATTCGAGCAGACTGCCTTCCACAAGTGCTTGTACTAATCAACTATGTGGTAAAACCTCAAAAATCCTTTGCCACTGTGTTCTGACATAATACTGATACAGAAATAGCAGAAACCAGCTTTTTGCTGACTTCCTGGCTATGCAAGACAATATCCTCTAGTGTACTGAGTTTGAAATGAGTTTGAAACCGAATTTCGCTGCAAGTCCTACCCCACAGTTTAAGACAAATCAGTTTCTGTATGTACACTCTGGGTTGCTCCACTTCCTCCCTCTCACCATTTAAAAATTAACAGTGCAGGGAGTTTTCAGAGCACAGACACTACACACACTGGTTATTCCACATTAACCTCTTCTATTTTCATATCTAAGCCCCACCCCTTGTTTCATGCTTCCTGATCCAAACGAATCCAGCCACAACTTGAATATATCAGCACCCAGCAAAATTAAAAATACTCCCCCTGTACCACGCCCTGGTTGCTGTTAACAGACTGTGGACTTCTCAGTTTCCCTTCCTCCCTGTCCTCTCAGATCAGCCTTATCCTGAGAGACTTCAGTTTACTCAAATCTTGGTATCAGGGATTAACAGGTGTGCAAGCTTCATGCACTCTCAGGACAATTGTAGTTCTCATCAGTAACAAGTGAAGAGCTCACAGCTGCATGACATTTTATCACACACTAGTCATAGGATACCACAACTTAGACACACACTCTGAAAACTTTCCACTTTAGTCTTATCTGAGAGGAGTTCTGACTCATTTTTCTATTACGAGCAAAAGAAAAATGGTATTGTGTTTCTGTAAGATAGTAAGACATTGAATACTAAGGGGTTTGTTATACAACTGAGAGGCTATTTAGGCAAAAATAGTTTTTCTGGAGCACATCTCTTGCACCCCCAGATCTCCTGCAACTCACTTATACCACAGCCCTTAGAACAGTGACTATGTGTAAATCACATATGGACCTCCCCCTTCACAAATTTTGTATGGATTCATTTTTCAAGGTAGCAAGTTACTTCAAATATGCACACTGGGCAAGCAAATGTTCGAGTAATCCAGCTGAAAATTACTGGAAAAAGAAAACTTGCATCAAGAAAATGTATTCATCTTAAGTTTTATCAGGATACTGAAATGTATGTATATACCTTTATGAAGATTTGTCTTGCTAAGTAACAAGTCTGCTTCAGCAAGTCTACAGACTACACTTACTGAGGCTTGCTTGCTGGTAACCTCTTTCAGAATAACCAAGACCACTTCCTCCAGCATACAAGTGTTTTTGTTTGCTTTAATACAATCAGGGGTATTACCCAGATAACAAGGCAGTCTGGGAACCAATCTAGCTGTGTGTCACAGTCCCATACAGTAAAACAAAGAACACACCCCCACAACAAAATCAGAGTCAAATTATTATGGAGCGTTTGTATTTTCAAAATACATTGTAGTACATCTGACAAAGAAATTGAGTGACAATTTTGACAAGCCAAGCCTAAAGGAAGAAGTTCCTATATCCCAGGGTCATCACATGGCTCTGAAACGTATGACAGGATGATTTTTCTGGTCCCAGTACTGCCATATCCCCTCAATCTACATCTGCTTCCTCTTTCCTCCCCCTCCATTCCTTCTTGCTAAATCTGCAATAGCAGGGAAAATAGCTTGTTTAAAAAAGCCTTTTTGATTATTCTATTCTTCTTAATTGCTGCAGCTCTTTGCTCTAATATGAGCCAGTCACAAAGGACACAAAAGAACCACTCAAAGGCACAGACATAACTGGGAACAAGCACACTGTGTATGGAAGAGCATGACAAGCAAAGCTACAGATGTCATGAGGGTCTTCAGGAAGGAAATTTTCAGAGCTAGATGGTCTTCAAATGTACAGATAATCTGTTCTTACATGTTATTACAACTGAGGTGTTTTTTGTCTGCCTGTTTTTCCATTTACAAATACGTTAGGAACCAACTGTTTAAACACCCATGCAAGCAGTGGCTTCTTTTCAAGTCTTTGGGGCAAAAGGACAGCACAACCTCTGTGGCAAGTAACATGTACCCAAAATATCCTAGAGACATACAACAGGCAAGGAAATAAGATACTGAAAGTCTAACACACTAAGCTGACATCTTGCACTCCAGAGCTGGCTTTCAACACTAGACACGCTGCTACAAGGACTAGCAACCACTCACACAAAAACCACCTTAACTCTAGTAGAATTACAGTTGCTTAATAATACACAACACTATCAAGCAGCAGGTGTGGTAAAGGAATAATATTTCTACAATTCCCACTAATTACTCCGCACATAGTAGTATCAATTTTGTATGCAACTCGAAAAGGGAGAGGTCAGTGTAAACCTATTTTAGTAACTACTTACAAAAGGATGAGTTCCCTGCTGAATTTGTTTTTATAGCCATGACAGCCTTATATATAATTTTTTTTAAATTCTGCCTGATAATCGCTATGGTGGTCTAAACACACTATAGTCTGACATAACCAGAACTCAGAAGTAAGAAAATATTGTAAGCCTACTTTCTCCTGAACAATAAGATGTGCTGTACTGGAGCAAAGACTATGACAAACAGGTGTGAGGCCAATCCCTGCACCAGCTCTGCACAAGAGGCTGAGGAAGAAACAGCCATCACAAGATCAAGTAAAGGAGATGGTAAAAACAGCACAAGAAGAGGAAGGCAACCTTATCAAGTGAGATTCAACTTTAAAAAAACACCAAGAAGAGGCACACCACGCACACTCTTATGCAAAGATCCCACTATATCCATATCTCTACCTGAGTTTTCTACCTCAAAGCATTGGTGTATGCTCACACTTCAGAGTCTGCAGCAAGAGGTTAGAAACATTCAGCCTAATTTTGGATAGGAAAATATGTTCTCTAAATATCCCTCCTGCTGTCAAACTCTTGCTTTTTGGAAACTATAAAACATGTCTAAAGAGAATTAATCTTTTCCTTTGGTTGCTTAGGTTGCTTTGGTCTTTGTCAGGGGACAGAAAGGAACATTCACTTTTATAGGGCAACCCAAGCTTGCTGGAATTTTAAAACCAATGCTGTTTGTGAACTAGACTGGAAATTAAATGCCTAGATAGGATCCTAAAGCTACCAGACAAAGTCCAGCTTGGGTCAGTAACAAATAGGGAAGCTATACACATCATTAAATTCTGTGCAATAGTGAAGAGATTAGGTACTACAAGTACATTTCTATTACAGTAAAACAATTGCCATCTGGACAATATACAGAAATGAAATTCCACCTCCTCTTCCCACATTGAAAACACTTAAAAACCTCCAACAAATCCAAATTTATACTTGGTTTTTACATTAAAGAAACATTAAGGAAGTTTTACATTAAACAGCAGAGATAACAAAATTGGCTTTGAAAAGTCAGAAATTAAAGGAATTTTCAACATGGATCAACACCCTTTTTTTTGTAAGGTGGAAGGGAAAAAATAATTGCATTTCTGAGTTATGCCATAACATATACTTCAAGGCTTCAGGAGTTTTTACGAACAGTATCTTTTGAATATTTGTATGAAGTCTTGTTATTCCCCTTTTATCTGTCTTCCTTTTTAAGTCCATGCTAAGTTTTGGATTCATAATTCACATCTAAAATTACTATCTCCAAAAACACAGCTAGAAAATGCAATGTCAATAGGGTCTTAAAACAAGAGGAACCCTAAGCGACAGTTACACTCTTGAGTGGTTCTAGAATTACTCTAGTCATGTAACAGCCTCTTTAGTGTATAATGATTAAAAACAGCAGGTCACCAAGGAACCCTATATAGGCAAGGAGGCATTCTTTCCTCTAGAAACACAGGACCAAAATTCAGGTCATAGTAGTGATTCAAGATGCCTTTTTTACTTTGACCCTCCAAAAGGTTTCAAGAAACTTTTAAAGTAATCCAGTTATCCTAATCCCCTTTCTGACAACAGATACCATTATATGGTTTGTCCTTGTGATATAGAGCAGGAGCACCTCAACAAAAAAAAAACCAAACCAACACAAAGTAAAAAACCTACTTATCCAATGGCTTTTAACCTACATGTTGAAACTTGATACAGTGGCTAAAAATACAGATTTAGATCTTTGTAGTTAGTTTTATCAGACACTGAAACATAAAACCAGAGGTCTCTACAGATGCAAAACAGTTCCTTCCCCACATTAAGGTATCAGGTACTGGCTGAACTAGTCTAGTTAAATGGTTTGAATGGTAAAAAGGTTTACTGATTTAAAAAAGATACAAATAGAAAATCCAACAAACATTTCTCCAGCATTCATACCTCTTTCCTCCTCGTGCTTTTTCGCTGAGGCACTCTTAGGTCTTCCTCTTCCTCGTCTGCTATGATCTGAATGGCTGTTAGACCTGGATCTTTTTCGGTTTTCTAAATCTTTATTTACTGCAGAATTTATCTTCTCTCGCTTAACTCTCTCTGTCCGCCTCCTTTTGGCCTCACTCTTGTTTTCTGTGCAAATGAACAGAAATGGCATGATCCAGGGTTGTTTTCACCTTTGTTCTTAATTTATTCTTAATGCTTACCCCACAAATTAACTTTTTCCTTTAAAGTGGTCAGATGCCTATACCTTTACAGAACAATTGCATCTGCATGATATCCATGCAGAAATTAAGGTGTCAGATCCAGAAGGACGCTTCACTTCTTAGTTACAAGGATCAAGCCTTTAATTACTTCAAATGCATTTTGCAGCATGAGATGTTTGCTGGTACACAAGAAGCTGTTTCCCAAATAAGATGGGAACACAAACTGCACACATCACAGCCTTTAAGACAGCCCATTGTATCTGTTCCACTAGGAAAAGTTTATCATACAGCAAACACCACAGCACCTGGGCTTCTTTTGACACTAACAATGAAATCATTGCTGCTGCTCAGACAAATCAAATGGTGAGTCAACGGTGCTGCCAGTAAATGCCACAAAACACAGTGTACGTGTCCCACCACACCCAGCCTATGACAAGGCCTTCTCATGGTCAATGCAGAACAGGTGTATTGTTTTCCTAAACACCGAAGTCATTAAAAGAAAAGAGTGTTTACATGAGTTTTATCTGAAGTTAAGTATGAATTAATGAGCTTGGGTGCCAAAAATAGTACAGTCACCACAGCACACTCATGGATTAGCTGCACATTTGCAAGGCTGCAGCACCACTCTGCAGTAGCCATACTGCTGAAAATACAGAAACAACATTTTCTAGAATTTGTGGTTACCTTAGGAGCACAATATAGACATACACAGTCTCCTACTGTATCTCTCTGGGGAACTGATTTCTTCTGGCTGCAGCTGTCCCATTAATCTTGTACAAGCTGGACAGCAAGGTCCAGTCACTAATGCTAATACAGAACCTGCATTTCACAGTGTCACAGCCAGGGTGAGGTAGAAGGGGGAAACCTCTGCAGACCAACCTGTCCAACCCCTACTCACACAAGGACACCAAGAGCCAGTTGCCCAGGACCACATCCAGAAGGCTTTTAAGTACCTCCAAGGATGGAGACTCCACAACCTCTTGGACAACCTGTGCCAGTGCTTGGTCACACTCACAGTAAAAAGCACTTTCTAGAGCTGCTTTCCAGCAGGATGGCCCCCAGCATATATTCATTTTGCCTCAACTGGTGCATTTCCTCTGTACAAAGTTGAATTATACAACCAGATTATGGCCTTCAGCTTTATTTGGTAACTACTTTACCAAAAAAGGGGGAAGAGGAAAGAAAATTGACCAACACTTCCAACCTACCACAGACATTTCTTAACCTCCTCTACCTTGAAAGTTGTCAGCACAATGTCACCTAATTCCTACAAGTGGTAATCTACAACTATCCTTCAAAACATTGATACAAAACATCAAATAGCTGACTTCCATTTTGTAGGTCTGATACATGATTTTAAAAAGTAGATATTATAGATCAGATATTTGTTGGGTTTGGGTCAGGGTTTTTTTTGGTTGCTTGTTTTTTTGGTTTTTGGTCAGGTTTTGTGGGGGTTTTTTTGTTGTCTTTTTTTTTTGTTTGTTTGTTTTGGGTTTTTTAAAATATATATATCTTCCCTGTCAGGCTCTTGTTCTGACTAATTCCTACTACTGGAGAAAGTGATAAAAACGAACACAAAGAGAATGCTATTCATGCCACAATGCACATTCAACTGACTTCTTACTGAGTCCATCAACAAAAGACACACAAGTTAGGCACAAAAAAAGCACTATTTAATTTAATCATGGAGAGAGAAGCAAGACCCACCCAGTTTTAGATTAAACATTATGACTGATTTTTTATTTTCTGAAAACCCAGCTTCAATCAGCATGTACTCTGAAATCAGATCCTTTTGGGACCTCTACACATTTAGTTTCAAAACAGGATTAACACAAACCATTCTCTAAGGGGTTATTTTGCATAGTGATCAATGTGTGCCCCTAGAACATACACAGAATAAATGCCAACATCACAAGTACAAAGGAAGATTGAAAATACCGGCTTTCCCCCTCCTCAAGATTCAAGAAAAATTAACATATTCGAAGTCTACCATGCACAAATTTATGGGAAAGTGAACTGACAACAGTCAATTTACACAGAGAAGTAAAACACTATCTTCTGCCTCCAGGAAATAAGGGGAAAGAACTGTTGCCCCCCTTCTCCCCCACTCTGTAAATATTACCTGTGATGGGTGGTGATCTCTCAGCACGTTTAGCATGCAAGAGTTTTCGACTGATAAATATGTAGCCACAGGGACATGATTTACATGCAACAGGAACCTGGGAAAACAAAAGACAGATTTTTCAGATAATTGCAAATTATGACAAAACTCCTGTCCCATGAAGAAAAAACACACTTAGTAACTCACATTTTGTCCTCAGAGATAACTCTTCAAACTCAGTCTGTACTGCAAACTATGGCCTGTACTGTTACTGTATTTAAACATAGTAAAACCAGATTTGGCTGTAAATCACTCACCAAGCTTTTTCTTTATGCAGTTGTTAAAAATCAAGCTTGAAATGTACAGCTGTTGTGATTGCTTTGCACTACTTTTCCCCAGACTGGCAGGAAGGGGGTGGGGGAAAGTAGAGAGCATTAAAGGAAGGCTGAATTAAAATAGAATTACAATTTCTCTTCAGAGCTCTCAAATATCAGCAGTCAAATCAGTCAGACATTTCCAGTTTTGCTTCCTCTATTTACTTGGAAAAAAAAAATTTATGAGTTAAACCCTACGTTGTGAATGCATTCACTTTCAGAAGCATTTGAAAGCAGCTCCTTTAGAGAGCAGGAGCAGCTTTAGAGGCACAATAGAGCCTGAAGCAAAACAGATGCATTTGTAGCACACTGCCACAGCGCTGCAGACAAGGCCGGGTGGGTACAGAAGAACCTCGTTAATTCAAAATGCAAATAACTCAGCCCAGCCAGACAAGAACTGACTGCAGGCCCAGGAGTTTCAGAGAATACAGTGCCTCTGATCAGCTAAGCAGACAGCAGCAGCATGCTCCCCCAGAAAATGACAATGTAAAACAAGAAATCCCACTTTTAGTATGAAAAATAACAAAAATCCACTTAGCAATTTTAAAAAAGCAACACTGATAAACTACAAACCTCATTACCTTAGTACCAAGATCTTTTGAGATCTTTTAGAGTATTAAGGAATACACCATGTTGCTTTGATTAGGTTTAAGACTGAAAACACAAATCAAAGCAAGTTTAGGCAGAGATCTGGAAGAGATTAAATAACACACATTAAAGTGGAGTCATGCTGAAGCATGACAGTGGGGGGAAAAAAAGGCAGGAGGTAATTTCACAAATGCAATTCTTTAAGACAGGTCACTACAAGTTTGCCAATGTCCACTGAAACAGGAGCACAGAACCACAACTGCCTCCTCAATTTAACCAGACATGGAGAAGCACCAAGTTCCAAAGTTCTACTGATTCAAAAAGCCCTGCCAAATTTGTATGTGAATTTGTAAAGGGGAACTTAACTGCTACTCAGAATAAATAAATTATTTTGCTTTCTGTAGCACATCTGAACTCCTGCACTTCACCCTACAAAAAGCTTACAGAGAGACTTTTTGATACAGGTTTTACAGAACTAGAGATTTTAATTCCCTTTATGGAGACACTGACATAATAAAAACAAGTCCAACAGAGGTTTATTGAACCTTAAAGGTCAGAATTTAGCAGACTCGCGTGCACACTTGTTTCCTTGTTCATACGTCAGTGTAACAGTACTAAAGTCCTACTATCCAGAAGATAATTTGTGTGTGTTCTTAAGGTGATACAGAGTTCCAGCTAAATCCGTTTTTGAACACTTGGGTCTCTCCAATAATGACGTTTCCAGGCTTGTTGTAAAAAAAAACTTTGGCAAAGCCACCCCAGGGGATTGGAACAGAGTCAGTATTTTTCAACGAACTCAGCTGTGTTTAACAGAACAATACTGTTCTAGTGTTACAGGTTTAGCATGTAGGGAGGGGTGTGCACCATTTGAGGGTGGGGGTCTGGGGGAAGGGGTTTATCACTGAAACCTATCGGTTATCCTTTGAAGACCCACACTGGTAACATCCTGTAACATAATTAACGTAGTAAACACTATTTCACGCTGTTTAACGTTTTCCTAACAAAAAGGAAATTTTCTCATACAAGACATTTTACCTGATGCTAAATTAAGAAGTGATAATTATTTCCTCAGATTGACTGCAAGTACTTCAGGCTCTCTAGTTTAACGGGGCTATGCTTTGGTTGTTAAAATATTGAAATATGGCATTTTATCTAAATTACAACAGAAAAATATTTTAAAGTCTAAGAAGTGTTACTCAATATTTCGCTCCAAAATTGTGGCTGTCTAAATATTTCCATGCATGCCACTTCTAGTGAAAAAAATCACTAACAAATACTAAGCCCTTGCTTAAGGAGGAATTTAAGAAACACCAGTACAGGACACAGTCACTTAAGAATTATATGAGAATTTCCTTAAATTCTGCAAAGGGTTCATTTGTACTGTAGGCTTTAGTTCCTTGCTCCCTCTCAAGTATTTGGCAGTGGAAAACAAGGTCCTATGAGCAATGTGTGCCAAGGCAGAACATATATGCACATTAAATCCATGTAAGCCACAGAAGAGCTGCTAACAGAAAATCTACATTGACAAAAACTAAAACACATGATATGCATGTAAGTGCAGAACAAAGTGAAAGTTTTCACGTCAGCTTAAAAAGCCTGCAATGTTTGCTTACTTATTGTTAGTAGTTTGACATTCACTACACTTATTAAAAAAATCCAAAACAAACAAAAACACCACCTCTCTCATATATGACTTCTCACTCATTTTCGTTTCTCCTTTCATCAACTGAATAACCAGAACTTGGCACACGATTTCTTTCTCAGAAATAGTATTTCAGTGACGTGCTTAACGTGCATTTGCAGTGGTTGATCTGTTGGTTAAAACATGAAAGGACGCCCACACACAGCTCAGCACTCCCAACTGTGCCAGGATGAGTAGGAACACTGTAAAAACTATGCAAGTCAGAACAAATAATGTGATTTTTTTTAAAGTTATGCAAGTAGAGAAAAATTATATGAGACTTCTAATTTTTTTTTAAGTATGGCTAAACCAGTGAATAGGGTTGACTTCCCAGGGTCACATAACAGAGCCGAGGTTCCCAGCAGCGCATGTGACAGGCGCTGCCCCTCGGCCGAGCCCCACAGCCGCCGCTGCAGCGCCGGGCCATTGTTCGGAGCTCCGCTGGAACGAACTCGCCTGCTTTTAATACTCACATCATTCCCAGTAAATGGAGACAAGCTCCTGACACGGTAGCGGTGCAAAGCAGCTGCCGCTCGTGTGAGTAGCTCCATTTTGTGCCCACAAGGAACCCGCAGTGGGACACCAACAGCTCACGCGGGCACTCGGGAACAGGGCACAAATTGCACCAGAGGTCTTGATTTCGCTGCTTCCGAACCACCCCATGAGAAAACAAAACCTCCGAGCCCCCTCCCGCCCATCCCTGGGCACATTAGTCATCCAAAGGGGAAACTGCATTATATAAATCTCCCAGTTCATTGTATTTTTAACAAATCGCACAGTTACTAAACAACACCAGCACATAAACAAGCGGTTCTGCAGCCTCGCAGAAACCTCTCAGCACAATACAACTACTCCACTACCCTTCCAGAGGGACGCGGTGCTCAACACACATTCCATGCAAAAGCTGCAAAGGCAACAACCATCTAGTTCACACAAACATCGACTCGCAGCCGCACGGAGCCGGTCTGCCCGCTCCGCCCTCCGCAGCCCAGCGCTCCGCCGCCAGCCGCTCACCTGCTGGTCGCACTCCGGGCAGGACTTGGTGGCCATCTTCACTTTCTTGGCCCTACTGGAGGACATGCTCGCTGCTGCCGTGGCTAGGCTGACACGGCCGCGGCCGGAGCACCGCCCGCCCCGGGAGGAGCCGGCGGGAAGAAGGAGGCGGAGTGAGGAGCCGGCGAGAGGAGCGGGAGGAAGGAGGCGGAGTGAGAAGCCGGCGAGCGGAGCGGGAGGGAAGGGGCGGAGTGAGGAGCCGCCGAGAGGAGCGGGAGGAGCGAACAGGAGGAGGCGGCCAGAGCAGGAGGCGGCGGGAGGAGCCTGAGGAGCCCCGCGCGCCCCCGACAGAAGACAAGCCCCGCCCATCCCCGCGCGCGCGAGCGGCCGACCCCGCCCGCGCCGCCGGATTGGCTGCGCGCGGGTGGCGCTGGGGGCCCCCTGGCGGCCGCGCTGGGAACGGCCCGGGGGTTGAAGGGAGCCGCAATGATGAGGGGACCCCGAACGATGAGGGGAGCCGGAATGATGAGGGGACCCCGAACGATGAGGGGAGCTGGAATGATGAGGGGACCCCGAATGATGAGGGGAGCTGGAATGATGAGGGGAGCCGGAATGATGAGGGGACCCCGAACGATGAGGGGAGCCGGAATGATGAGGGCAGCCGGAATGATGAGGGGACCCGGAAGGATGAGGGGACCCCGAAGGATGAGGGGAGCCGGAATGATGAGGGGACCCCGAACGATGAGGGCAGCCGGAATGATGAGGGGAGCCAGAATGAGGGAGCCCGGCATTGGCGGGAGCCTGACTGAAATGTCCGTGCCGTCAGGAAGCACCAAACACCATTTCTCTAGTCTCCATCTCAATTCAGAAAAAGACAAGCCGCAGCAGAGGGGGTTGTTTATCACCTGCTGCACTGGTGCCTTTCGGAGCCTGGTGGTCCAAGAACAGGGTGTGTGGCCATGCCTCTGAGTGGGGTCACGCTCACAAATGGGATGTTTTCGAGTACAATGCCCTCAGACAGCAGTATGCTACTGCCAAACCACTATCAGGACCAGAGCAACAGGAGCAGCTATCTCAGCAGGGCCTGAATTTCTGACACATCGATGCATTTATGTCCTAGCGAATATCCCCCAGATTGTCATGCCAGCCCTCTCCATCCTTACTTCCCATATAGTATGAGGAATAAAGAATCAAACATCGTTTGCAATGTCCTCTCCTGTGCCAGTACAACCTGGTTTTTTTGTCTTCCCCTTCCACCAGTCTCTGCCTTGAGCCTGGTTCCCACACAGGGCATGAGAACGTCCTGCTCTGTCCTTGTGAGCGCTGAGGCTCCCCATGTGTGTGGTGGTTTCTGGCTGTGTACACAGTTACTAGACTGGCTTATTTGCCCTTTTTCTTTCCTCCTCAGTATTTAAGTTATGACTCAGAGGGTGGATTTGTTTCCCTGTTCTCCCTGCATATTGTTTCCAGCCTATACCAGTCCAGTGGCGTAGGTCTTTCTCCAGAGATACACAAAGACAAGACAGGTTTATTTTCCATATAAACTCTGACTGCCGCCAAAATGCAGATGTGTTCTATGCAGGCACAACATCCAGATTTCACTCCTGAATCCACACCAAATCCATGCAACCAGGACCTTGAGTTTACATTTGGATTTTTAATTTTTTTTCCTTAACTGATAGGCCCCAGACATAGCAAAACATAGAAAGGTATTTGAGGAGGATTTAAAACAGCAGGGGGCTCTGCTGAGTATAGTAACAGTATCTAGTAAATAAATTAATCAATATACAAGAGAGCTCACAGAGATCTGTGACAATACCCTGTTTTTCTTTATAGTCAGTAACAGCTGTTCAACAACTCCATACAAACAAAAATGTTTTCCTTATTGAATGCGAACAAGATAGTTCCCATCTAGAAAACTGATTTACCAGACACGTATTTTTCATGTTACTCTAATTTTTTAACACGTTAGTTTTGAGTTCTGAAAGTCCAGGACTATTTCTTTTACACAATTTCAGAGGTTTAATCCAGCACTGAGATTAAAAACAACAAATACCTTTTTAAGGGTACAGGTACCTTCTCTCTTAACAGAGTCAATGAGAGGCACTTTGCAAGACCAAGCCTCACTTAAAATGTGTTTTACACCAATTTAAAATAGAAAATAAAGAAAGTTATGCGATTTCTCTATCCCATCAAAAGCTACACACGACTTTGTAAGTACCTGATGGCTTATTTTCTTGGCTGTTGTCACCACAGACTCCAGCTAAGCTGAACGGCCTGAGATGTTTCGCCCATCACTGCCTGACACATCAACTGCCTGCACATCGCAGTATTTTGGTGTGCAACTATAATTTTACAAGGAAACAAAAAGTAGGAACAATTCACATATATAATCCACTTTAGAGTGGGAGAGAGATGCACTCCTGAGTTGTATTTCTGCTCACCACTCCAAGCAATTTGGAAGCATCCTACTCTCCTGCAGTGTCCCCTGGGACAGCTGACAGCCTTGGGCTCTGTCAGCCTCAAAGTGCTGACAAAATTTTGACAGCAAATTGAGAAATTAAATTCCTAAAGTGCTGTGCAACCTTGTGTCAAAAAGGTTATAAAACACATCCTGGTTAAGTTACAACTTCCTAATTAGGAAGCCATAATCAGCAGGGGTTTTATTCTTTCCACGGCCAAAGTACTATCTAGAGAATTCTTAAGTTATAGCTAAAATACAAGAATAGGATGTATGAGAGCAAAATTACAAATAATAGGAAGAGGTAGATGATAATATTTGCAATGTTACCATGAAGGCATTGAAGTTGTAATGTGATAATATTCAACTGGCAAGAAGAAAGTACTATATAAAAAATACATTGATTATACAAACAAGCTTTAATCCTATTTTATTACTCTGATTTTGGTAATTTTCATAATAACAATAGTTTGTAATACTTAATAATGTTACTGTGCTTCTCACCAGTAGATTTCAGGGCAGCTGTAATCTGAGTCCCCTCTGAGTCCTTTCATAAGGAATCAAAGTCGTGCCTAAAAAGTCCTTTGAGATTTCTTTACTCTGAACTTGGGTAAGAACAACATTTAAGCAGCACAAATGTTGGCTTCGCTGTCCAAGTACAGCTAAATATTGAGTGTTTCCCAGCTACAAAGCAATTTTTAATACAAAATGTTGTTCAGCATTGATGCCTCTTGGTTTCAGAAAGCCCAGGCTTAGGCTGGCTCCTGCCTCCAGCTCAGCTGAGCATATTAAAGCTTGCCTGAGAACAAAGGGCCACTGCCCCAGATTTTTTAAAAAAGCTTTTCTTAAAATACCAATAACTTAAACTATTTAATGGCAGTAGCACCTACTGTTCCCCCAAAAAAGGCTTCCAGCATTTTATTCTCACGTATCAGGCCTTTTTTGTGGGAAACTTTTAAAATCCACATGGTGTTCAGAACCATTTGGTTTCTACAAAATAATTTCTTTTCACCAAAAACCTTACATTTTCATAGAGCGTCTTTTCAATTGGTTCTTATGAAGAGAATTCAATAGACTATTTTAAACATTCCATCTGAATTTGGTTTTGGGGTAGGAGGTTGAGCTTTTGTTTTGTTTTGTTTTTTGCTTATCATGAGATAATGAGAGTTGCTAAACGTTAAGATATGAAGTCACTTAACTGGCACTTTTGCAGTGGACTGCATTGAGCTTTGCACCAAATCTTAAAGATTTATGTTCAGTTTGAAGAACAGTAGGAACAGTCATTTCTCTGAAAATGCTGCTTGTACTCTGAACTGCTACCATGAGCAGTACTCCACAGGAAAAAAACATCCTCTCTACTCGTACAACACAGAATACAGAAAACCTTGCTCTTTTTGTCTATACAAATCTAGTTTTCATTATGTGGTTTCCATTTACTTAGTGTGCTCAAAGATTCCTAAATATCATTAACAATACTTTGGCATTTTAAGCTATTGAGAGCAGTTTTCTATCTAGTGTCTTTATTTCAATGAAACAGCAGCAGCAGAATGAATGCTCAGTTACCACATGTCATTATTGTAATCATGGGGTTTAAACCATGCAACTATTCATGGCAAAGCAGCTTGCTGAAGGTCTGCTAGAATGGAAACATGTGAGAGCAGCTGTTAGTCTGTTTATCACCTTTATTTCTCCAAGTCTCCATCTATCTTTCCATGTATTTATACATTTGCTGTTGTTCTCTAGCCGGGCACCATCAATACGAAATTCATTCTTTTAGCTTCTTATAACTGCAAAAAAACCAGCCTGTGTCTTTATGACTAAAGATGGAATGTAACATGGAGATCAAAGGATCTTGGTAAGCAGCACTCTCCACCTCCTATGTCTAGTTTGTCTGAAACTTGGGTTCATACGATTTGCACATTTGTTTAGGAACAACTTTGCCTCAACATTGCAAGTTCATCCTACACTATTTACTTTCAGGAAAGCATCTGTATTAAAATAACCTTTGGAGATACATTTACCATGTGTAAAGAGAGAAATAATTTTCTCTAACACCACTTCATATTGCATTTACCATGGAAAGGCTTTATTTCATCCTATTTGTTTCCTGTGTGCATTTCTAACCTTAAGAAATTAACCAGACTATTGAATTCCAGTTTTGCATATATTTATTCCAATGTTTTACTAAAACCATTTTGGCTTGTGCAAAGTGCATTTGCAGGTGTCAAGCCTCATTCCAAGGCTGCCCTGTGTTACACACTAACCAGCAGCCTTATAAAATTTGCAAGCAAGGTCTGAGGGCTTGCTTGGATTGTCACCAGCAGAAACAGAGATGTCAGGGGATCTGTACCTTTACTTGTGGGGGATCAATCAGAGACACGGGGGCAGTGCTGGCTGGACACTTTCTGCTACACCAGCTGTTTCTGGGGGATGGATTGGGGGTGGAACAGCTGTGTGTGGACCAGGAGCAAAGGTTAACTTGTGTTCTTCCCCCAGCAAAATTAGTGTTTCCAAATTACAATCCAAACTTTGCTTTTAATAATCTGGGTAGCATTTCAACCTTGATTTCTAAGGAATCATGAAATACACTTGAATTAAGATACCTGGGAAGGCTACTTGTATACACTGAATGTAAATATTAGAATTTAAAATTTGAACATTTCAGGTAATCTGATTAAAGCTTACTATAAAATCTAGGCTGGTTTTGTGGTAAATCCAACCTTGACATGTCTTACCACAGCTTGAAGTATTTTCTTCTGAACTACTTTTTATCAAACCTAGAGAAAAGGCACCAAGACACTGTTTGTTAATTATCAATCAAACTGCCAGATTCAGAGAGCACTCAGCTTTCCAGGTACATGACTGATGACAACTTTAAAAGTAATGTGACAAAACATACAGGCTCCAAAACCTGACATTTCAAAAGTTAAAAAAGTTTAAAATATGGGGAAAAAAAAATCAGATACAATGTCCTGCAACAGTTACTGCAGCTTCAAGTAAACAAAAATGGACTTCTTGGAACTTGAATTTCTAACAGAGCACTCTATTGGGTCATTCTGTGGGCAGAATTTTGGAGGGAGGACAAGCAGGGTCAGAAACACTCCACATGGCCTTCACAAACTGAACAGTAAACAAGAAAAAGCTCTTAGTACAATCAGTACAATGACTGGAAACAAAAACAAATGAGTTTTCTGCACTACCTCAAGAATGTTCCTTCAGCACAAAAAACCATCCCATCTCTGTTATTTTGTTAACTATGAATTGACTAAAATCCTCAAGCAGCAATTATTTTTAAATTAGCACGGAGCAAGTGCTGAGAAATATTGCACTTGAAATAGAATAAGGACTGGAGCAAATTACTAGTGAAACTAAACACTCTGGCAAGCAGAAGCTTGTTAGAAAGAAGAAATAGTAAAGACAAAAAAAGGCTCAAGACATAATTGTATGCAATGAAATAAAATCAAACACAGCAAAAGCAGCTTCCTTGCTCTTCATCAGCCGAGGAAAAAACCAAAACAGAACAGAACCCAAGTCTCAAACCATCTAATTTAGGCACCTAAAATTAGGAAGCTGGTTTGCCATAGTCTCTCTAAGTGACGAAAAAGAAAGTAAAAAGAAGCTTCTACAAAAACAATTCACAAATAAGGTTGATTTACAGCCCAGGCTCTTACTCAGGGAGGTAACATTAGGTCATAGGAATATTCCTGACTGAATGATCCCTTATTCCACTCTCTGAGCACAAACAAGGAGGCTCTTCTGGGCACGCAGGACGGGTAAAAAGGGCCTTCTCGTCCCCACGGGCAGCAAGAAGGAGAGAGCATTTACCTCTCTCTTCCCTGAATTCTGCTGCTGTTGTATTTCATGGCAGACCTCCAGTGATTTGCTATGAAAGCTGAACTGAACCCGAGAGATAAAAACATTTTCATCATCTGGAAACAATGAGGAAACTGTGAAAGAGGACCGGCTTGTTCCTGCGGGAGGGAAGGATCAGGAGCAAATGCTCCCCTGGCAGAGTGACAGGGTGAGGGACAAGGCTCTGGCGCTCGTTCAGCCTCGCTGTCTGCCCGACTCTAGAGCCGCTCTCCAGCAGCCCCGCAACAGGTGACCCACCCGCAGACCCCACCGCGCACCCCGCGCCGCATTCCCAGAGCCACGCCAGGCTGCGAAACCAGCGCAGGCGGCCTTTTCCCCACGGACAGAGGAGAGTCGGCGTGGGGAACGCCGCACTTCCCACACCCAGAGCAGAAAAGCACACTCAGACAAAGGGAGCGCTCTGTGCGCGGGCAGGCGGCGGCACCGCGGGCTCTGAGCGGCAGCGACGCCTCCGTGGCACCGAGAACACTTGGCTTTGCCGTTCCCTTAGGAAAATCCCGCGCACTTGCCCTGACCCCGGTTCCCCCAGCATCTCCAGCAGCAGGAGCGCCCCGCCCTGCAGACAATGCGGGAGCGGCCCAGGGAGGCCTCTGGGTGCGGTAGTTCCCTGCCCACCACCTGATGCCGTGGGCAGGCGCAGCCGGGACTACATCCCCCACCAGGCAGCGCGCCCGCAGCCTGGCTGGTGCAATCACACCTTAGCACGTCCCGGGGCCGGGGCCAGCGCCGGCTGGGAGAAGGATGGGTTTGCCCGGGACTCTTCCAGAGCACTAGCGGGGGCACTTCTGTTGGGGACAGGGGGCTGCAGCGCTATTCGGATGCAATGGTGGGATCTATTGCTCCTGTGGTGGCATCGCAACATTGCAAGATCAGTTGTATCCATTGCAATTAAGTTTGTGGGATCTGGACATGAGAGGATCGAGCGTATACGAGTAACTGTGCCAGCTCTTCGGCATTTCTTCTGACTGCATCTCCTGCTCGCGTGCATCTGACTAGCGCCTGGTTCCGATTACAAAATACACCGATCCCCAGCACTTGTATCCTTAATTTGGCTTTGGGAACTACCCGAGCAACCATGCATCGGTTTGTCTTGGTTGCCAGGCAAGCTGCGGCAAGGCTGTGCGGCCGCGGGCCAGGGGTCTGCCGGGGCGGAAGGACGGACATTGCTCTGCGTTGCGCCGCTTCGCTGGCGGCCGGGCAGCAGCCGCGGGGTCCCCGGCGGGAGGGGACGGTGCGCTGGAGCAGCGCTGCCAAGGCCTCCGCCGTGAAGATCAACGAGAAGGCGAGCAGGGAGAAGATCCTGACGCTGGAGTCCATGAACCCGCAAGTGAAGGCGGTGGAGTACGCGGTGCGGGGCCCCATCGTTCTGAAAGCCGGGGAGATCGAAAAGGAGCTGCGGAAGGTGAGGCAGAGGCGGCGGGGCGGGGCAGGGCAGGGCAGGGCAGGGCGCGCTCTCCGCAGCCTGTACCAGCTCTGCCCCGGGCGCTCCTCCGCCGCCGCTCCCGGTTGGGATGTCGCAGGGCTCGGCGGGGACATGACACCCTGCGGGGCTGAGACGCGACCCTGTGGAAGCCTCGGGAAAGCGGGAGGTACCGCGAGTGCCGCTGCAGTGCCTCCTACCAAGTTAAAAACTCTCGGAGCACAGCAGCCTGTCTCCCATCCCTCGCTGCCCCGAGCCGTGGCCGGACGCGCTCTGCGTCTCCCGCCCCTGCCCGGGCCGCCCCCGGCCCCGCTCCGCTGCGGCAGCCCCGGCCCCGCGCCCCTTCCCACGGGAGGCGGCAGAGGCACGGAACAAAGGAAGCCGCTGGCCGGCTACTGTTTATCTGGTGTCACTGGCTGCCTGAGGCAGATACGGGACACCCCCATAAAGCAGTGTTTACATTTCTCCGGCCACTTTGACCCTTTGCTGCAATCCCGTGTCCTTTGTGTTATACAAGGAGGTGAGTGACCAGCTTTCATCATACTGATAGAGCGTTTAAGTCGTTCATGAGGATTTTAGCGATACTGCCTTGGCCGGGGCAGGGAGGCACCTTCAAAACCGGCGGCGGCCTTCTGACAGGTGAGCTAGACCCGGCTATCCCAGGCACTGCTCCGCAGCCTCATCCAACACTGCTCTGGGTCGTCCAAGGAGATCACCGATAATGTGCTCCTTTTTTATTGCAGAAGTTGAGGTGCCTGAGGACAAGCCTTCAGAGCACAAACGCTCAGTAACGCTGCCCAAAGTTGTAGGTGGTTGGTACTCTTTGGAGGATCAGATAATAAAGCAGATCCTAAGAGTCTGGGCCAATATGTGCTAAATAAAGCATCCAAATCAGTCATCGCTTACATTTTGTTCTTCAAATTTCTTTCTTATTCCTTGAGTATTGAAAAAAAGATTAAAAAGAGAAATCCTCAGCAATACAGACATGTCTTTTTGCTTCTACTGTTCAAACCACAGCTTCCCCTCTCATCACAAGGACTTGCTTATTTTTGTTTTGAATAAAGCATCTGGCAGAGTAGTTTTTCTGTAATTTCAGCTATTATTCACTGCCTTTGCTGCTTTAGAGAGTCTTTCTAATATCTTATTACAGGTACTGCAAGACCATTTTCATTAGTTAATGAAAAGTGCTTTGAACAAAAAAGTGCTACAGCAGTTCTAACCATAACAGATTAATTCTCTGGTCTTCGTGTTACTTGGTTCCCCTTGTTTTAGAAGGTGAAACGTTTTCAGCTCACTATAGTATATACATCAACTATTTGTCTCATTCAATAATTATTAAAAACAGCATCTTTTTTTAGGATTTCGCTTAAAAACTTCAGAATGGTGATGGGGAATTAATTTCAGAACATCTGTTTTGATTTTTGCCTTAAAACTTGTTTATAAAGGTGTCAATGTGTTTACGCAACTAGGTTCCCTAGTGGGTGCATTTTCCAGAGTATAAAATCTTCCAGTGTTCTCACTGAGTATGTTTCTTTTCAAGTTAACATCGCAGAGCAGGAGATATTACTTGACAAAACAAATATAAAAGGCCCTTCACTAACTCCTCCCAGCTCCCCTGCTTACTCCAGTTACCAGCTGAGTCACTGGCAGAGAGAATAATCTGCTGTGCACTTATGAAAAAATCTAAGAGCAAGTCACTGCCAATTACTATATTAAAAGATTTTTATGTCAGTTTTGCGTTGTGCCTACTTATGTGGCATTTTCCATTAAATTTTTTTTTTCCAGGAACCACACTCATGAAATAATGTTTGCCATTGATAATGGCTACCAGCATTCCTAGAGGTGACTATGCTTTAACACGAGTAACGCAAACAAACCTCCCAGCTGGCAGGGAAAGAGGAGAAGAATTACTGCAAAAGTTGAGACAGTGTATCTGCAAAGAACACTAATCAACTCAAGCAAGCAGAAAGACTTTACTTTCTTCCACACTGCTCAAGTTATTAATTCGTCTTTGCCCTTCTGATAAAAATACTGCTATTCATTCCCTTGTTTAATCAAGCTGTCTGCTAAAGGATACAGTGTTGAGTAATATCCAAGTTCCTTATAAGTGAAATATAGGTTATCTAATTGTCTATTTTTTGCGTGTGCGTGTCTGAAATTTAATTATGTGTGCTCACACGTCAGTGGCACTTCTTTTTATTAAGTTGGACAGCTTTTTCCATCCCTCTCAATCTTAGCTCACAGAGTTAGGCCAACAACTGCCAGCAGAATTAACGCTGCTGGATGAAGAGAAGAGGCTGAAGTGGTTGGCAGAGGAAGGGGATGCCCCACAGTATCTCTAGATCCACAGCTACTCTTCACTAACAGCAAGAGTTGCCCCATAGCAGCTCTTCTACCTCTGATGGGGAAGGAGCTTTGCACAGGCTGGAGAGCAGAGGTTCCCCAGTATGAAGTGGAAGCACTGCAGTGACTGGGGGTAACAAGAACAGGCAGAGGTGAAGCAATGGCAATAAATCTGCATTTATCCTGTTCTGCCCAGATGCCTTTAGGTAATTTGTTTCTAAACTGAAAGCACCCTAAATGCAGCCATTGTCTAATCAGATGTGATAGAGGCTCTCCCTGTTTAAACTTGGTTCCATTTGGTTACTCTTCATACTTGCGTAACTTACACAGCTGTTATGGAGATTGTAAAACAGCTACTTGAAGCTGTTTGCACAGTGTAAGCTTTCATCTACCTTGAGGTTTGTTAGTGTTCAGATCCCAAATAGCAGCTTCTCTATTATTCTATCTGGCACTTGCTGCTTCTCTATATTAAGTCCAAATGATCACAACAGGAGCTGTTAACTCCACAGTGAACACAGAAACAAGGACTAAAATGTTACTCAAGAAGTCTTTGACTGGGCAACTGAAGGGATATTCCTTAAAAAATAAATAAAAATGAGGCAATAGTTTCAGCTCATATGCTTGGGACTAAGACAATGTAAGTGACAAGTAGAATACTCAATTAAAGCAGAATAAGATCGATTGTCCAATACAGGTGGGCATGCTGTACCTGGATTTCACAAGTTTTGTTGGCTTGTGGCCTGTATTCATCTAGGTGGAAAATCAGGGGTTTGATGTACATTAAGTCTTTCAAGATGGAAATCTTCATGCAAAATCAGTGACTTGAATTACTTTCCTGAACCTTTCTTTCGTAATTTTGAAATTGTGTCATTCTTCGAAAGTGAAAACCTCTTTTCTCTTCCCCTTTGCTATTGGTAGCAATCAGCAGATTCTGGCTTACTAAGATGACAGAAAGAACAAACTTCAACGATTCACCTTGGTGTTTCTGGAAACTTTTTAAAGCAAGCTAGAGCACAGGCATATTTTAATAAATGATTACACTCTAAATAGAACTCAGTCAAGTAAGACCTTTTTTCTACCCCCTTTGTGTAGACTTGCTAACAGATGGCTACGATATCAAGTATTGACTTTAATTACATTTCGGACTAGAAAATTGCTCCTGAATACAAATTCAATGCAAGAATAATGCAATCTCTGAACAGAGCCCTTCTCTTCACCTAATTAGTAATAACAAACTAACTTATCTTTACATAGGCAGGACACATACCTGATTTGTTCCTTTGCATTCATGCTAATTTTAACTGACCTTGTTATGAAAAATCCCTTCATATCTGTTACCCTGACATTTCTCTTCATCTGTACTGTCCTTTTCTCCCCCATTCCTGATTGGGTTTTACATAATGTCAAGTTCTGTGTTAGGTTAAGTTGGCTTACATCTCCTTACAAAGCGTATGCATATTAAACAGCACTTCAGGATCCACAAGTCAGCCCAGGTAATACTGGAAGCAGTGCCTGGCTTAATGTAAGGCACGCAAGGTCCTTCAAAACTTTCAAGTTACTGAAAGAGAATTGTAGGGTAGAAAGGGGGAGAGGGATGGTGTGCAGGGATATATTGTCAGCATGTAGGAAGTTCTTCCGATAGGGCAGGTGGGTAACACATCCCAACCCTGGGCCTGGAGCCATGGGCCTTCAATGGCATTATACAGTTTCTATACACTGAAGTCCCTATTTTTCTGTTACCTTTACAGTATGCTCATCTCCTCTGCCCACGCTTTTCATTTGCATAACTATTGCAAATAAGTTTATTCAAGCCACTTGTTCACTCCCTACATTGCTATTTAGACAATAAAACTACCAAAATCCTTCTACTTATGTAGCTGAAATCTCAGGCAGCTTCTGCTAAAGTATTTTGGTTAAAATACTGTAGAGCTGGTTTGGGTTTTTTTCCCCCCTCACTAGTTCATCAGGCTTCTAAATTGAATAGAAAAAATCTGACTTAGAATCCAGCCTTAATTGTAAATGTGAGTTGACTGTGTCCCTGGGAGTTTTGGAAAGATAAAACACAATTTAGACAATGACATGCAGAAATATGATTTAACACGCCAAGAAAAAGATACAAGATTGACTGGTACACCCAGTAATGAAAGATGTTAAGCTTAAATTACCATCCTATAATTTTCTGCTTTGAATACGTGACTGTGTGCACACTGAGAAAGTATCTTCCAGGCAAGAGCATCTGACCTCATTAAGACAGAACTGTTGTTCCTCAGTTGTCTGTACATGTTGCATACGTAAGTGAATCTGTAGTAAAACCCATGTTTTTTAAGAGGGGAAAAAACTACTGCAGATGAAGTTGAAACAAAACTGGTTTCAAGAGCATGATTATCAAAATCGTATGTTCAGAAGCACGCAACCCACAGGATCCAGTTTTTGATATTTTCTGGTTGAACACATTAGCAAAATTTACTCCAAAATAGACCTTTTCCAATAACTCTTCAAGTTGAGGGTCCTAATGTCTAATCACTTTCTAATGAGCATTATTTTAATTCTGTCTTTTAATTCTGTCATGAATTCTAGTACTTTATCTATGTAGTCAAAAAATTCTGAATGCAAATCCACTTTAGTCAATGTGTCAGGCAAGAGTAACTTGAGGACAAGTTCTGTTCTGTAATCTCTGAATCAGATCTGCCAATGAAAGGTCAGCCCCACTGATTTCCTCATGTGATATGAGGGGGCATGCAAGTCATCACTGCCATTTTAAGTCAAAATCCAGAACTTTCCTTCTCCTTCCTCCCCAAAACAGCTCGTGTCAGCTTGAACTACAGAAGCATAATACAAACCCAAAGCCTTACTCCATGGTAAGCAGGTCAGGTTTATTTTTCTGCTGTGAGCTGTTTTAATAAAAAGATTGGAATGCTAATTCAGGTCTTCAGGTCCCTATTAGTTAAGGGCCTCTGGGCAATGCCTTCTTGGCCTCTTGAGAGGAGGAGATAAAAAAGCAAGCAAGGAGCTTGGCTACTACAGCGTAGATCTCAGCTATGCTGAAATGTTTGGGTTTGCCAGCTCTCTGATTGTACAGCTTGTTTGTGCAAGTCACAGCAAAACCAGGCTCAAGGAAATAGTACAGTGTTTCATAGTGTGATGTTATTGCCTGATAACCATGAAGAGGAGGCACAAAGCAATGGTGGTGAAAATGAAACAATTGGGAGCAGCCAGGAGCAGGCAAATCCTGAAATTCAGAAATAGCTGTAATACCATGTTACTCTCCTGGGATTAAAAGCAGCTCACATTTTAGTGGCCTTCTCAAAGGAACCCTTTTCAATTCTTTCCTATTACCAAATCAACACATGCTTCTCTTCAGACTGACGGTTTTCCTTTGAAATTTGCTGAAGTTTTAGCAAAGACAGTGTCAGGTCAGTTTGCACCCTTCTTTACTCTTTCTGGGCACAGTGGTATTTTGCAGTTTGCCAGCATTTTCAGATGGTACCTTTGTAAAGGGAACCTCCAGGTACTCTAAAACTCCTAAGAGACAAACCAGCTCCTGGCAGGGCATTGGCCTCATGGGTGGTGTATGTTCTGGCATCACATTGTTTCTTTGATCAAGTAATTCTCTCAACACTTCTTGCATCGTCACTCTCTCTTTGAGAGACAGCTCATTGTTTCATACTGTTCTCCTTTTCTGTTGTGTTTTTTGAGGCTATGGGGATGTCTAGGAGAAGAGGAAGCTTCCCCAAACCTGGTAAACTGCATTTGTTATTATACTGGCTCTGCACCAATGAATTCTAGTTCACATATAAAAATCCCTTCTCCCAACTTCATGTGATATTTAGATACAGTTGTTAGTATAATTGTGTCTGGCTTGCTTCAGGTTTCAGATGTTTTTCATCTGTTTTCTTAAAAGATGCATTTCTTCTGAAAAGAGCAGAGAGACAGAAGTAACTGTTGAAGGAAGTAGTTTCTGAAGAGCATATTCCAAATCCTGGATGATTCTTTCATCCATTAAAATCCTTTCATTATCCAGAAGACAGGTACTAAAAGAAAGTCCATGTTTTTAATATTTTCTCCTTTAAACGTGAAAGTGAAAGATGGCTTCTCCAGCTTTAAAAGTGGCTACTATCATGAATCTGTTTGCTAACACTGTCAGAAGAGTGGCAGGAGCCTGGCCTTGTTCCCGAGCTGAAGCTGAATCACCTTGTGAGCACAGTGTGAGGTGCCGCCAAAGGCAGGAGGCTGGAGCAGAGCTTGTTTTGTAGGGCTGGGCATTGGTTTTCCTCCTTGATGTGGTTCATACCCTCTTCAGAAGGCAGGAGACTCAATCTGGAACTTACTGCTCACGAGTTTGTTATTAGAGCTCCTGTTATGCAAGCTTCCCTTTTGCAAATCTGCCAGCTTCAATCCAGCCAGACTGCTTCTGGAACACACCTTGCAAGCCTGCCTGCACCCAAAGAGAGGGAGGGGATGAGAGATAGACAAGTGTGGTGAGGGATCCCTAGAGGAGAGCAAAACAACTCCAATGGCCCAGTTCCTGCTCCCCCTCTGTGTTCCTTGGCTTGCAGGGACATAAATAGTCTCAGCTCAGGTATGTTGCTGACATGGTTAAAGACTGCTTAGCCTTCTGCAGTGGAATAAATCTATGACCTGTTGCAGCCCTTTTCCTACTTCTTTGCAATCTGATGTTGAGGTTATCAACATCACATTCACATTTCCTCTTTTCATACAGATCTTTCCACATACCTTCCAAAAAAAGGATTTGGCATAACCCTCCCCTTGGATACCCACACCCATCATCATAGGAGAAACCTTGACACAAGTAGCCAGTGACTAATGCTGCTCTGTAAGAAGCATCTGAGCAGAATTCTGCCTTGAACTCATCTGCAGAGGCACAAGCACTGTCTAGACTTCCCTTGCTGCCATCGGATATCCCTGCTTTGGAACTTTGACCCATTACCATTCAGCACTTGTTCTTGCCTGTAATTGTTTTCTGTTCCTTCTTTTTGAAATGCTAAGATGGGACTTTTTGTTCTAAAGAACTTTTCTAGACATTTTTAAGAACTTGTTTAGAACTTCTTATTTTAGACTAAATCTGAACAACTTCTCATACTCCTTTTTTAACATAGAGAGCCTGGAAATCAAGTAATAGAAAAATACTAAGTGGATGTAGCAATTTTTGTATAGATTTCACTAAGAGAGGATATAGCAAGTCTTGTGAAGACAGTTCTAAAAAATTGCTGATATTAACTTGTTGTCAGGGAAGGAAAAGGCTCCAGTTATTTAAAAGCATTTCTCATTTGAAAGACAAAAAAGATAACAGCTCTTGTAGCTGAGACCAAGAAATACAAATTAATGAAGAGGGCCGTGGGCCTTTAAGTCGATGGGAACTGTGTGCACAACACAGAAAACCCATCATTACTTCTCTAACAAGATTTTATGGTGAGAGAACTATTGTGTATGGTTTGCTATTTATTCCAGACCCATCATTTGAGAAGCAAAGGCAGTGTGGGGTTTGTGGAGTAGGTGATGATTCTATACTTGCAGTGATGGCAAAAGCACTGAGTTTGGCCCTAATAAAGATTCAGATGGTATCAATGCTAATAAGCTACAACATTATTTATGATCGACTTGACACAGACACCAAAAAGCTCTGTTACCTTTGTTTTAAAGGCTGTGCCGCTATAAAAACTCCAAAAGTACGTTATGAAATGCCAAGTACCTTTCAGCATTTCACCAACCAAAGAAGCAGCTATTTTTTTTATTGCAGAACACAATAGTATTTGTGAGCAAAAAATTTAATGTAGGGTATTTCTATTATTAGGGAGTTGGTTTGTTCTGGTTTTAATCTGATAAACCAGAGTACTTCTATTTCACGTAGCTGTTTTTTCAGACTGCCTAACTTAAGGCAAAGGAAGTATCCATGTTCCTTAACAGATTTGTATTACTTTGCAAATCTAGTGAAACTGATTCAATTTGCTGTAAGGACCAAATGCAACCGAAGTATGTGGGAATTTTTCTTCATTTCAAGCAAATAGAATTTGTTCTTCTTCTACATACCTCTTTCTCTTCCTACTTATTTGTAATTAGAATGAAACAATGTGCTGTCAGTGGACCCCAGATAGCTTGAAGAAAACACATTTTTAGCTGTTTACATACTCATAAATTACTAAACTTCAGCCTCAGATAACTCTAATGTTTATCTGGCATCCCTATTTCTAATTCTTTATTTAGAGCTGAATTCAGCTCTTAATTTAGGGACTCAGATCAACAAGCATAAAAGCAAATGACTTGATGAAGTCAGTGTGTCACTTCCAATTATTTTAAGTGAACTTTTTTTCTATTGCTGCTAAATGTAAGGCCATGTAAAATTTACCCTTTTCAATCAGGATCACGTAAGCCAAATTGTCTGGTCCTAATGCCATTTCTAACTACATATTTAATTTTAAAAGAAAAAAAATCCTGAAGGCTTTCAGTTATATGAGTGGGGATAATCCTCCAGATCTTAAAAATCCAAATCTTGGCATCCAGATCTTAAACCTCCAAATCTTGGCATACCTGGGGATCTGTATCCCTGATGAGTACCTGTATTATTGTTATCTTTGCACATCTGGGTTTGAGTCTGTCACTGAAGTCCAGCATCATAGTCCATGGTGGAAAAGCAAAAATCAGTCAAGGCTTGCCAGCCACATATTCTATATCCAAATCCAGTTATTGTCTGTAAATACATGGACCAGGAAGAGGCTTTCTGAGTCCATGCCCAAAGCAAGTTGTTACTGGTAATTTTCTACAGAAAACTAATCAGTCTCATTTTGCAGTTCCTTAGTCCACATGACAATTCTGTCACTCTTAAGAGGCCTTCCTACTATCTCTTAGAACAACTGTAAATTTATTACTGCCTATCTCACTTATTCTTCTTGTAATGTTGTCTTTTACTTTCAGTGAATCTTTTTTTTTATTTAAACCACTGGTGTTTTTTTCAACCAGTCAGTTCCTTGCCTTTTTTATGCCCTTATTTTATTTTGCTTTTTAAAGAGCTGTGATTGCTAATCAACATTCATTAACTTCCTTCCCTGTGTTTTCATGATGCATTCAGTTTCTCACAGGAAAAATGGCTGGCTGTTCAGATTTTGGAGACTAGGAAGCTTTTAAATATTCATGGTGATTATTTAGCACTTCTGTTTATCATACAGAGCCTCACTATGATATATAGTGAAACATCTCTACATGGAAAAGTGGGGTCATCATACAAGGAATACTTAATCTAAGTATAAAATAAATAAGCAAGCAATATCTTTACTGTTTTGACTCTAAAAGAACTAAAGGTCTTTAGGTTTCTTTTGTTGGTGGTTTCTCAAATATCCTCAAGTCTTTTTAGCTTCTTGACTGATCCATCCCTCCCTTAGGTGTCTCAAAGAAGTTGCTCTAATACTGACAATTCAAAATGCCCTTTTTTCATTTTTTTTACTTCAATATGTAGTTTACAGCCAAATCAGTCTCTTACTTGCAGCTAGCAGAAGAATAAAAGCCAGTCTATCATTTAAAAATGTGTCACAGTCAACACAATTTCTGTAAACCATTTAAGATTTACTGGCAGTATTGCATAAGAAATGCATTAAGCTTTACCTTAAACACTGTAGCTGTTCTGAGATCAGGCACTGTTTAGTTACAGCCATGTGACAGATACTAAAGAAGAATGATCTACTTCAGCCCTAACAAAACATTCTGAATTATCCCTTTCTAGGGAATCAAAAAACCTTTTACTGAAGTGATTAAAGCCAACATTGGAGATGCACATGCAATGGGACAGAGACCAATCACCTTTCTCCGTCAGGTAAGACTACTATAAAACATTATTATTAATTTTTTATTAGAATGCCTTAAAAGCTATCTGATACGGGTGTTAATATAAGTGATTGCCTAGATGCAATTAGACTTAAAATAGTTCTTTTGTAAAAAATTAAAAATGTTCATTTTTGAGCTGAAGTCCTACTGCTTGTTGATTGTCCTCTTTTAACACAATAGCTTTCCTTAGTTTCCATATCATTCCCCACCCATACTTTTTCCTGCCACTTCTGTGTTATCAGTCAGCACATTCATTACCAATAATGCTCTTCAAGAAAGGAAGTGGTTGTCTTTAAAGAGAAAAACAAAAACCTTTCTTCATCTGAGAGTATACTTTGAGATCTGCACGTAGCTGGTTTCAACTACTTGTACCGTATCTCATTTTGCACATTTTACCTCTGGGCAAGCTAATTTGTATGTTAACTTTTAGGGAAGATTACAACAGAGTTCATGTTTGTATATTATTCCTAAAACACAAATAAGGTTAAAATGAGTATTATCCTGTTTACTGAGCATCCCTCACATCCTCATGTAAAATCCTCCGTCTATAATAATGTAAATTCAGAGACTTGCAGGACAAACTGAAGCCTTATCAAACTGCGAGTCCAGGTGATGAGGGTACAAAATCGAGCTGTGCAGTAAACTAGGGAGACCTGAGCTTCTTACAAATTATTCAGACATATTACAGGTTATTCCAATGTTATTAAATAAAATGGGAAATCCTTTCTCCCCATGACTGTGCACAGACATGGATTAATTCATTCTCTTTGTCCAACAAGATGACAACAGCCTATCCATATTACACCATGTAAGCATAAAAATGAGAGAGACTGGAATAAATTAAGCTGATCTCAAGAGAGGGCTCTCAATTCTTTGTGTCTTACATTCCTTCATTAACTTAATTCTGCCGGGTCGTCTTGCTACTTTTACTATGTTCTATATCACCACTTCTTTTTTTAATTCAATGTTTCCCACAAATTCAAATCAGTACGAACTAGAAGTTATTTTGGGGAAGGATTATTAGAACATGCATCTAGGACTTCAAAAGCTGATCGTATTTCTCAGTTCTGCTCCATATTTAAAGTCTTGATTTCCTGTCAATAAAGTGGGCTAGTAATACACAAAGAGTGGAAGATGGAGCTGGTTAGAGATAACATAGGAATAATTAACTGTGCTTTACTGTGTTTGCACTACACTTAGCTCACCTGGACTCCAATCTTCACTGTCTGTAGTACAAATAGTTAATAATTCTAGAGCTGTTTTTATCAGCATAACTTGGAACATGATAAGATTTCTTCTCTTCTGTGAGCACAACCCTTAAAAAAAAACAACTGCAAAGTCTTCATCAACAACCTGTTTTAAATTAGCCAGTATTTGTGATCTTAATTTCCAAGAAAAGTTAACATAATATCATCAACTTAAAATAACCATTGAAAAGTGGCCAATTTACATTTTCTTGGCACTCCAGGTAGTGGCCCTGTGTACATACCCAAACCTGCTGGACAGCCCGAGCTTTCCAGAAGATGCCAAAAAGCGAGCCAGACGGATCTTGCAGGGCTGTGGAGGAAACAGCTTAGGTAAGGCTCTGTTCCAGTTGCTCCTGTTGGTATTAGCAACAACAAAGATGGTTTCAATATCTGCAGCTGGTGGGGCGGGTTTGCAGTGTGACCTACAGGTGGTGACAAATGGTGCAAATTCTTGGTGGGACTTGTGACAGAGGAGGAGGTGAAGGTTATACATCTATGGAGCCCTTGCCGCAATAACATCTACGCGTAACTAAACAGAATGCTGAGATTTTTTGCACTAGGAAAGTGGCAGAAAGTACTAGTGAGGCTCTCTTCTGTTGGTATGATATCTCTTAATCTGGGGCTCTGTGTCTCCTGCTAAGACTGGGTGGAGGGTTTTACAGTTTTACCCTCTCCAGAGGGTTCCTCTGCCAAGGAGTCTACTGTCTCTGTAATGCTGGTATCAACAAACAATATATGTCCATCTCAGCTGATCCAGTGCATGCTCCTGGATCTTTATTTTGAACTGTCAGTTCAAGTATGTTTGTCGGAGGATGAACTGGGGTATCAGAAACTCAGGTACCAAGGTGATAATGCTCTGCAAAAGGAAAGCTACACTGCTGAAAGGTGGTATTTTTTTACCTAGCTGAGATAGTTTTAACTGAAGATGTCAGAGCTCTGTTTCTCCAAGGTAAAATAACAACTTGTGAAAGAACTACAAGGCTCTGTTCTTCAACTACTGTTCCTACAAGAGTACACATGTAATATCCACATAAGTACAAACTTTGCATATTCAGTAGAAAGGAAATGGAAGAGACAATTTCTTTCTCATATGGTGACTGTGCTGCCTACTTGTACCTGGCAAATGCCACTAAAATTTCCACTTTGCAGATACTGCTGGGTGCAGCAATGAATCTGACACACTTACATTCTTTCAAGTAGGCAAACAGTGACATTTCAGAGGACTTATTACAGTAATTGGCATATTTCTTAATCTTTGTGATTGCAGTGCCTATTTGCACTGGCATATTTTGAGAGTAGGTGCTGTGAAACTTAATAAAATAAACAAAACATAAACAGTGATTGCATTAGCAGTTATTTTGGCTTTGGACTATTCCTAACAACACAGCCTAATACAGAATGTATTTTATCTTCACCTTCTTCGTATTGGTTTTTCTTTTAATGTAGACCATTAAAAATACATTTATCAAAACTGAGAAGTTCCTCTAGCTAAATGAATCCCTTTCCTGTCTTACTTTGGAACAATAAATGCACATAGTACTGTTGGCACATAAGAGTTACTGGGGATACATTTGAGTTTTGACTCAGTCTTTCTTTGTAGTGATTCTGAAATTCAGGGACATGGAAGGAGTTCTCAGAATGATGAGTCTTGGCCCCTTGGTGCTCCCTTCCCCTTAAGGGCGTGGTGGTGTGGGACATCACAGCCCCATGTTGGAGTAAAGTATAAGGAATTCAGCCTTGCATAATATTTCAGAAATATGTTCCTTTTTTTCAGAAGATCATGCATTTCCCATCATTTCTGTTAGCTCAGTAGATTCTGAGGAAGTAGGCCTGAAACTGTTGCAATATTCAAATAAGATGATAATTCTGAATACACCCTCTTAATGTCAGTGGATAAATTGAGGTTCTGTAAGTAACTGGAGTCTAAATGTCTTTTTATCTTGAAATTATTTATGCCAAGAGCAACTGTATCTCTAAATTCCTGACAACTAAAACCACAGTAGACCTTTCTGATGTGCTGTAGTGGTTTCTTCCCCCTCTCCACCCTGCCTGTCTCCAGTATGGTGTGTCAGCCCCTTCTTTGGTCTCTGGAGCTCATCAGCCTCTGTACAGCATCTCAAAACATGCAGTTGGAGGCACAGGGATGTGCAGCTGAATGGAAGTTACCCCTATCACTTTGTTGGTAGTCTGACAACTTACTGCTGTTCTCTTCATGGCTGAGAAGGAGAAATTTGCTTTCTTCTGAAAAAAACAAAGATTAAAAGCTGACCTCTCTCTGTAGCTTTAAGTGTTGTGTTTTGTTCAAAACCTTATTTTTTAACAAATTTGTCAATCCAACACAAGGGTGAAATCACTACATATGGTCAAAGCCATTTGAAGTGTTACACCCACATCTATACCAGCCTATTTAAATGTATTAATTGCAAAGTTAATATGAGTGTCTTTTCCTCTGGAAATGAACTGGAATACCCTCACTTCCAATGAACATTCATTTGGCAAATCCCTACTCATGGTTTGAGTCTCGCTACTCCCAGGCCATATATAAAGGCTCAGATGTGTCCTCAACTTCTCATGTGTCCCAAACACTCTGGGATTCTACTGACACCACTTACTTTGCATGTGGGATAAATGGCATGTCTTTCCAGGCATTTGAGACATTTACCCCTCTCCTATATACAAAAATACATAATATATGTAGCTTTATTGGGTTGGGTTTATTTATTTGCATCCCACAATGCAAACATACGGATTCTAGTCAAAGCCATCAACTGAGTACAATTAAGTGTAGAAGTACAGATCAATTAAATGTTCTGTATAACCTCAGAGTGGTAGGACTCAGCACCCAGTGGCTCACAAGACAGAATGACAACTTAGGTTTGTTCTCCTCCTTTAACAACATCTTCCTAGCTGTGGTCAAAGACCCATGTACAGACCCAATATAACTTCTAGTCCTGTAAAAGTGAATGTTTAGGACATCAGGGAACTTCATGCCCTGAATTACTGTTTTGTCCCATGCAATTGTGCAGTACTTGCAAAGGTTCCTTGTCTTTTTAAATCATGCTTTCACAGAAGTCCTACCAGGCAGACTACTAGCAGATAACTGAACGATAAGAGTTAAGTCAGGCACAATTATTCCACTGCACCCAACAAGCAAAGAAGATTCTGCGGCTTCCTGACAGTGTTCTAAAATAGATGTACACTTGTCACTTCTTTGTCCGTCAGTCTTAGGCTTCATAGCTTGAATCCATTCCTCACCTTGACCTAGGCTTATTTTTGCTCTTTATTTGTTGCACATACTCAGCAGTGATGCACACAGGCATCTAACAGCTCATTTTATTTAAGATTATTAGTTGTGCTCTGTAAACTGCACATGAGATTGGGGTGATTCTAGACATTTCTGCTGAAAAATGGTTGTGGGAGATGCTGTGGGGGAAGAAGAGAAGCAGTTTAGGATTTTTTTGGTTTCAGACTGTGGGAGAAAATGATACGTTATTTTCATATTGCAAATAAAACCCTTATATTTGTCATGGAATAGAAGAAGTTACTTTCCTTTCTATTGCACATACTACCTCTGTTCCTTGTTCCCATTACTTAAACAGGAGTTTGTTTACATTCAGAAGTGCTTCCAAAATAAAGAAAGCTACTGAAAGATAGTAAAAATGGGATTGCTGTCCCAGTTTGCAAAATAGGCTTGAAATCATGCTTTTTACCAATCCAGTATGTTATTTTTGTATTTTAGTGATACTTATTGTATTTGTCTAACTCTAAATTAACTCTTTTGCTCTATGAATGAACCAGCTCCCTTTCCTCCTCCATGGAAAGAAAACCAAATCCATCCTGGGGATCCATATAAATATGGCTCATATACAAACTACTCCATACAATATTAGCTCAGGAGTTTTGCTAGCAAACAGAAAATCTGATGTACATTGTACTGAATTCTCATCTAATTTTCTGTTTGCCACAGGATCCTACACTGCCAGTCAAGGTATAAATTGCATCCGTGAAGATGTTGCTTCATATATTGAAAGAAGAGATGGAGGGGTTCCTGCAGATCCAGATAACATTTATCTCACCACTGGGGCAAGCGATGGCATTTCTGTAAGTGTTAAAATGAAACCTGTCCTTTCTTGGTACAAACTGCAGCTTATCAGTTACCTCTGGAAATACAAATCTCTGTTAAACCTCTGGTCTCACAAAGTCCTGTGAGTTTGGTCTGGCAGATACTGAAGCCCCATTCAATGAATATCCAATCCTGTGAACAAACCAGTGAACCCCCTGTGTGGATGTCAGGTGCCAGCTGAGAAGCAGGTGCAGTCTCTTAATATACATTAAATTGTACTTTTCTGTAAAGGTGGTATGAACTACAGGTGCCTAAATATGAGTTTAGAAGATTCAGAGCATTCAGACTAAATAATGGTTGTCCTCAGTGATTAAGATACATAAACATTGGAGATTAGAGGGTATCAAGCAGTGGCAGAGGGAAGAGGGAATGACCTCAGAGGTGAGAAGTCTCAGCAGCTCTTCTTCCAAGTAAACTCTGCTAGTGCAGATCAATGCCAGTGAAAATCCCAAAGATGTATTTCTGTCTGTGTATTTCAGTTTGTTTGAGAAACACTTCAGGTTTTGTGTTCAGCCAAGGTTCAAAGACGGTCCTCAGTTAAGACAGGAATACCAGTCTCTATCAGATTGCTCCTTTACACAGACCCATTCACTGATAGTACAGCAGCAGTTTGGCTTTTACGAAAGCAGCCTTTGACAGTGTGTTGGTGAAGGTGGTTTTTTTTTAAAGGACATCTAGTGGCAGAGCTCAGAATGACAACGCTCCGGCAGGAACAGCTCTCCAGAGGTCTGCAGTCAATTGGCTTTCCAGAATTTCTGACACTGGCAGCTTGTCAGGAATGGCAGCGCAGTACATCTAATCTGCACCATGCTGATTTGATTTCACCATTGCTGTAAAGTCAGCACCACAACGAGTCTCATTATTTGGCCCTTCCAAAGACAAAACAACCTCAGGGGAGAGAGGGTGTTGAGGAGTTTTTAAATATGCATTTGGTCCTGATTATATGTTTTGGATGCTTGGTATTTTTAAACTAGTGGTGGGTACAAAATTATATCGATTATCAATCATTAGCTTAGCAGCTGAGTATGTGATGAGAGGCACAGAGCAGCAGATTTTGTACCAGAACCACCAAGAAACTAAAGGATACTGCTGCTGAGAGAAAAGATATTTTTGGGTTTAGATGCCAATTACATGCTGATAAGGATGATTGCTTTGATTGCACCTGTACTTCAGAGTTCTCCCTTGGTTATAAAGGCAAGAAATCTCTCTGCTTCCTGCCCCTTGTGCACTGTTTTATTTAATTCACATGTAAAAAGCCTCCACATCACACAGCCATTGGGCACAAGGAAGTTGTCTGGACTGACCTTAGCACAAACATTACCTTTCTGTCTGTGTCTTCTGGGAATAAACTACATATGATTTTATTTCCGTCCCAACACATGCAGACTTCTGATCTGTTCTGTTACTTGAAAATAAAAACATAATTGCTCATAATGGAAAACAGGTTTCTCTGTTCCAAGGGAGAATCTGCACAGGCCCCAGTTCTAATTTCTGTTTTTATTTATTGGTCTCTTGTGGTTAATGAGACAAAATGAATGGAAGGCAATGAGCAAGAACTAGCTAAAGCTTCTTTGCTTACAACAGGGCACAGCAGAAAAATCATTATCTTGATATTCCTGTTGCGAACTTGCCCTCTAGCTTTGTGCTCAGAATGTTTTTCCTGAATTTTGCAGTTAATCTGGCATGATCTTTGGAAGCTATGTCATGAGAGGATTCCATTAAGCTTAGACCATCCTTACTCAACCAGTAACAACCTGAAATAAATAATTCTCTTTGACTATCTGCTTCTAGGACAGAAATCTGCCTTAACTCTAGACTTTTTTAGGAAGGAAGTTTAGTAACTTATTCCAGAGTGTATTATTAATTCTGGTGTGTGAGCTTTTTTTTTTTTTTTTTTTTTTTTTTTAATTCCTACTTTTTCCCCAGGCAATTTTAAAGATCCTGATCTCAGGAGGTGGCAAATCCCGAACAGGAGTGATGATTCCTATACCCCAGTACCCCTTATATTCAGCAGCCATCTCTGAACTGGATGCTATCCAGGTGAACTACTATTTGGATGAAGAAAATTGCTGGGCTCTAAATGTGAATGAACTTCGCCGTGCCTTGAATGAGGCTAAGGCATACTGCAATCCAAAAGTCCTCTGCATCATCAACCCTGGAAATCCCACAGGTCTGCAGGAATTTTGTTTAGTGAATGGGTTTATGGGTTTTAAGACCTTTTTTTTCTTTACTTTTTCATTCATTTGACACTGCAGGCAAATCCTAGGTACTTATCAAATGCATAAAGCTGAATTCCAGAGATCAGTGCTCTAAGTAGGACAGTATGTTTTACTTTTAGAAACATATTTTCAGTATCATGGAACTCCAGAAAGGAGGGAGCAGGTTCACTTCACTGGATCCCATTTGAAGCCACTGCTTCCACTGAAGTTTTCCAGACTTGTGGAATGACTTTCAGTCACTTCTGGTCTCTGTGAAAGATCTTGCCTCTGGCATAGCCTGTAGCCCCTTGCTTCTGAGAGGCAATGACTGTAAAAACTCAGAACTCAGTGGCAAGCACTGCCTCCCTCAGAATTTAGTTGTTTGAGTAGTTGAGGTTGACTGGTAAGAAACTAGCTCCCACCTAACCATCATGCATATGAGCATTTACAGTGATTAGCTGTACACACAGTACTCTGAATAAGTCATTGGTTGATTACCATATCTCACACTTCCTTTGCTTAGGATGGACTAAGTTACCTTGTACCATAATTCTTCCGAAAATGCTCCTTAATTTCATACTTAGTGAACGGAATTCTAAAGTTCAATAGCACTTTTCAGAGGACGAGTGATATCTTCTTGAAAAGTTGGCAATCTGAGTAAGTCTGGGTGAAAAGATTGGTATGTGTACACTCCACTAACTTTCTTCTTGCTTTAAAAATCAAACTATAGGACAGGTGCAAAACAGAAAGTGCATTGAAGATGTGATACACTTTGCTTGGGAAGAGAAACTTTTTCTTCTGGCTGATGAGGTAATGGAATAATCTGTTCTCTCAAAAGCACAGCTAAGAGTACTCTTATGAGGTTTAATTTTGTTCCATGTGTGGTATTGGTATTTTTTAAGTACAGGGAACAGACTCTCTGTTACCATATTAAGACATGAACAGACATGCAAGATTCTTAATATCAAAGGATCAGTATAACAGGTGGCTTGATCTGGGTTTGAACTAGAGAGAAAGTGTAGGGGACACAAGGAAGAACTTTGCTGCAACAGACCTAAAAACCTGTGTGGTGCTCAGACCACTTCAAATGGAAGAAACAGAAGGAAAATCAATTTAAACATACAAGTAAAGGTTAAATCATACAAAGAAGCTCACTGTTCTTCCAAAGGCCCAGCCTTTAAGTGTGGTCACATCAGATAAAAAGTATCATTACAGTAACTATTACTTAACAAAGAACCTTGTGTCTTCTAACAGCTTTTAAGTTTTGAGTGTAAGGACTGTTTCTTCAGTTCAGATCTGCCTCTCTAAAAGGCCATGTTTTATCCTTAGTTGGGGGAACAGAGCACATTAATGTCTTCTGACTGTTCAGGTTTACCAGGACAATGTGTACTCTGAAGGATGCCAGTTTCATTCTTTCAAAAAGATTCTGTATGAGATGGGACCCGAGTACTATAACAATGTTGAGCTGGCCTCTTTTCACTCCACCTCTAAGGGATACATGGGCGAGTAAGTCTGATTTAGTTTTTTTTTTATTTCATCTTCCTCGTTAATCTGGTTGGACAGCCCTTTTATGTTACTGACCTGAAGGTAATCCACTGTAATTAATCCTCTATTAATTTTAACTAAAGACTATTAAGAAAAGAGAAACAAGCACGGAGTAATGGATTAACTCAGTGGTTTTCAAAGTACCAAATAATAAGCATATTTATTTCAGACACCTAATGCCTCAGTCCCACAAAGGTGAAATCCTACAGTCCCAATCTGGACCTGTGATAAAGGAAAATTGGCCTCCAACATTCAAGGGAACAGCTCACTAATCACTGGGAGGTTTGGTATTACAAATGTTTGGGTATGGTTGTTTTGGGGAGCAGGAGATGGAAGAAAAAGAATTTTTTGATTAAATGTATACTGCTACAGCCATATGCTCTTGTTCTGAAGATTAAAGATCCATGTTAATTGTTAACTTGCCTAATAGGGAAGCTGCTTGTCCACCTTTATCTCTGTATGGGATACTGGGACTTAATGTCATGTAGCTCCATCTGAAACCATTATCAGTGTGGCAGCTGTTTCAACAACCTGTATGTTACCTGTTGTAAGATTCTCATTAATTGACTTTCCACTTCTGCAGTCATTTTCAATGCTTTTGTGGTATTTATACACTTGAGGTTAACCAACCTCTTCTGTTCACTTTGTCACAGATGTGGCTACAGAGGAGGTTACATGGAGGTCATTAACTTGCACCCGGAAATTAAAGGACAGCTCGTTAAGCTACTTTCTGTTCGCCTTTGTCCTCCAGTCTCAGGACAAGCAGCCATGGATATTGTGGTGAATCCTCCAGTACCTGGAGAAGAATCTTATGCACAGTTCATAAAGGTCAGCAATAACATGCTTCTTTTGTGCATTTCCCAAACCTATCCTAAGTACTGGGAACTCAAACTATGCACAGAGATCAGTCTTCTTTCCTTCCTCCTTGGACAATACTGTATTAACACTAATTTACAGAACTATGGAGTGTATTCAAAATTAACTTAATATGACACTTAAAAATACTAGGAAGGCATTATCAAATCAGTTTTCTTGCTGATAAATTCAAATTTTTTCCTGTGTTTAATATGGCAAAAGGTTTACTAAATAAGATTTGCTGTTACTAAAATTTCATCAGGAATATAAGTTTAAATAAAATAATAAAATCAATCTTTTTCTTAAATATTCAGTGTCTCTATATACTGAGCAACATGACAATCTGTATTGAAGTATACATATAGTTTCTCACTTGTAAAAATGACGCTGACTCTGTCTTAAAATATTACATTATCAAGTCCAACCAAAGGCTCAGCTAACACGGTCTCTAGAAATAGCCAAGAGTGAATGCTCAGAAAGAAGACTGTGAGAAGAAGGCACAAAGATAGAGACTTCTGTAGGTTATTGTCTGACTACAACACTGTAATTGTATCCTACTAAAGCCTTTTTGCACTGCTGTTTTTAAGAGCAGAACTGGAATTCGGAATATGGTTTTCTCTAATAGCTCAGCAAAGCCCTACCAGTGTTTCATTTGGGGAAGGCTTTTTGAAACATAGTTTCTCCTGGTGTTTTTATTGCTACTTCAAATGTGTCCAACTGAACACCTTCCTTTTAAACAGGAAAAGGAATCTGTTTTGAACAATCTTGCCAAAAAAGCCAAACTAACAGAAGACATGTTTAACAAGATCCCAGGAGTTCACTGCAATCCTCTTCAAGGAGCTATGTACGCTTTCCCACGGATCTTTATTCCTTCCAAAGCCATTGAGGAAGCTGAGGTCAGTCAGTCATTCTTACTCCAATCCATTTTAACCTCCTCTCACCTGTACCTGCCACTTCTAATGATGAACTTTGATTGCAGAGATGGAGTACAAAAGCAGTATTTCATGGGCTGTGTATGATTTTAAATATAACATGACCTTTATTTTAAGAGAGGAAAACAAAACAGATCGTTTCATCATAGTGCTAAGGCTCCCAGGTTGAGAGTGTCCCCAAGGACGCTGGTGTTTAAGTCACACAAGTAGCTGGCCCTGTGAGGTTTCAAATTGCTGCCTGTGCCTGGGTTAGGGAGGCCAGCACGTGTGAGTGGCAGTGTGCTTCTGACCCTACAAGGGAAACCCCATTCAGCAGGATTGGGAAGGAGGGCTGGAGGTTTCCTTATAAATTTCACCGTTTTGCCTTTGGGACAGGAACCTATATTAATAAACGATAAGTCTTTCTGTTCCTAAGCAGAGCTCTGAAACCTAATTTGTAATATTCATTTTGTAAAGGGAATCTTATTAGCACAGCTGAGAACAAAAATAGGGTTGTTTTTCAGCTGCTTATTTGATTAGGTATATAACCTGGATATATTTAAGAACTTTTCATAGTTATTAATCAGGGGACTTCCTAGGCAGCAGATTATTCAGGAGGAAAAAAAATAGTAACTGCCAACAGAACTGGAACACACAGTTCTCAAATTAATTTAATCTTATCAAATGTCAGTGCCTTAGATTTTTCCAAGTACAACTTTGAGACTTTTGACAAAAAGTTACAAGCAAGTCAAGGACAATAACAAAATTACCTAAACCCTTTCTTTTGAAGTGAGTTTTTGTGTAGGTTATTCAGCCCTGTTGCTCCTTGAAGTACTGTTATTTAATTTACTGTGAACTGCCCCATTAGCAATTGATCCTCATCTTCTTTAGTAAATTGAATAAGAAACTAATAATGTAAGATAAAGATTCAGAAAAAAAAAGCAGTCATGAAATTCTATATATTAGGAATATTTTGATTTCTCTAATTCCAATGCATCCTTTCCCTTAGGCTCATAAAATGGCACCTGATATGTTCTATTGCATGAAACTTCTGGAAGAGACTGGAATATGTGTTGTACCTGGAAGTGGATTTGGCCAGAGAGAAGGAACCTACCATTTCAGGTACAGTTTCTGTTTATTTAAAAGCAAATTAGCAGTAATAAGCAAAGTATCATCCCATTTCTTTCTCTTCTGATTAAATATGAGGATTTTTATTTCAGTTTCTGTTGTCTCAGTGTCTACTGGACAGTTTCTGTGGACTGACAGCAAGGTCAAAGACCTGGTCTGCTAGATGAGCTATTCAAGTTTTAATGGTGTTTTCACATCTTGCTGATATAACTACATTCTATTTTTACACAGTGGCATTTGAAATGCCTTCTCCAGGAATACAAACAATAGTAATAGCTTAGACTTTAATCTTAAAGTTGGCTATGGAATTAGAAAAATTGCCCTGCATTCTTTTGGAGGAGGAGGGGGTTACAACTGTGTTTCCATATGGAGAAACTTCATGAAAAATGCTTCCCTATAAATCTGCTCTTTAAAGACTATATAACTTTCTTACCGAAACAAGATGTTGAACTAAATAATCTAATACCAAAACTGTGTTGCTTTTGCTGCCAATAAATAGAACTTTGCTCTAGCCAAGTCACTGATAGCTAGAATTTATCATGGAATTTAGTCTTCCTCAGTCTGAAACAATACAACAGAGGGTATCTTTAGCCTTGACAGTTCTGCAACACAGCCAGCTGGGTTAGACCCCTTGGTACACACAGCTCCAGGAAAATCCTAGAGAGTCTATTCCTGCACCAGTGTGGGAAAACCATTGTGATCTGTGTCTTGTGTACAGACTGGCATACACACCCATGGCATTTTCAGATTCTGCCGAAGAAGGGAAAAAGGGACTAAAACCTGCAGAGTGGCATGCTGCATTGTTTTAATGCTTCTGAACTCAGTTTTCAATTAAAGAAAAAATGTACATTTACTCATAACTGACAACTCTTAAATCTCAAAAAACTGGGTGTAATTTGGCATAACTGCCCAACAGTGGAAACTGTGTTGTTCTTATTTCTTACTGATAACCTTCTACACCACTCAACAGAAAATAACAGTTCTTGAATTCCTGTATTCTAACCAATTGAAACCAATTTCTCTAGTGTAATGGTATAGTTCATTTAAAGTAAAAATGCAGAAAATGATAGAATCACATCAAAACAGATATTAAACTTGTTGCTTGCTGTGCTTTGAGATTAATCAAGATCTGCGCAAAGATCACAGTTTAGTTGGTTCTGAAGATAATGTGGGTTGGTTTTTTTTATTTCTTTAAATATTATTTTTCAGAATGACCATTCTTCCTCCAGTAGAGAAGCTGAAGATCCTACTGGAGAAAGTGAAAGACTTCCACATAAAGTTTCTTGAAAAATATGCATGAAACTACTGTGGCTTTTTCCCCCTCATCCCCTCCCCTTCAAGGCAAATGCAGACAATGAACAATGATGTGCTGAGAATGTGCTGTTTATCTAATTTAACTAAATTCAAAATAGATAGAACCAGACTCAGATCCCGCTACAACTTATTGGACTATTAAAACTATATCTGGTCTAGAAGACATTGTTACACCAACTTTTTATAAGGGGAAGGGGAAGAATGTGAAGAAAGCGCTGAAAAGAAAGAGTCAGTAAATGTTTTTGTGCCTTGATTGGAAGTTACATTTGCGAACTTTTGACTCAATAGGTTGGGGAAGGGAATTGCTCATTAAAATTACTACTGTCATGTGGGCTTTTTTACAAAACAGAAATGACAAGTTAAATTGTTTAGATAGGAATGTGTTTCCCATCTTAAAATTCTACTAAACAAAAATCCAAATTCCTACATTATAGGTATTTCTTGGTTTAGTTTTTGTTGGTTTTGTTGTTAAGTGTGAAGTGTTCTCCAAACCTGATCAAGCATGTAGGGACAGCATTCTTATTTAAAAAAATCTTCAGCAGATGTATGCAGATGTCTTTGAAATTCTGCTAAAAAGAAATCCTGCCATCCCAGCATAGTTGGAATGGAATATACAGTTTTGATCAGAGGAGTGAACATGCTGTCTGCTTGAACCATATTTTTATGGAACTGAAACATAACGAGGAATACAGTCTTCTTCCTGTGCTATTCAACACATGATCCCAGTATATGAACACTGAACACTTCCTGCCATAACAACTCCAGCAGTCTCCTGTTAACTTTACTCCATCTTTTATACACACGGAACAGAGCAAGTTACTGTCTCAAAGCAGATGTGAGTACAGTCAATCCTTTCAAGTAGGGTAAAACACAACCCTTTCAGAACCACTCTGTCTGTGGGGAACATTTGTTTGGAAACATCACACAGCCCCTCTAGCTGGCCAAAATCCAGCTAGAACTGGCAAGGACTGACACGTTGTTACCAGGAGAAATGCTGGGGCTGATTTCTAATGAAGGAAAAATGTATTTAAAGGAAAATGTCTTGCACCAAGCATAAAGATAATGATAGTACAGCTGACACTTAAATCTTCCACAGTCCTACTGCTGGCTGAACGATCCTGAGTGCTTCTCAAAGCCCAGCTAAATAAGGTGGCTATCTAGGAGTACAGCTGAGGAACTCCACCAATCTCTGCCAGCTTCCCTGCAAAACAAAAGACAGCTTCTGTTTCTCTAGAGCTGGAAGCTGGACACCCTCTGCTAGCTCTGATAAAGGGCTAAAGGAACAGGCCTTTCAGTATTCAGATGTGAAAGCATTAGCATTTGTCAGGCTTAGGCTCAGCATTTACAGAGTTTATTCATTAAGAATATCACATTCCATCTAGTCATTAATTTTAAGTTATTATTTAGAAGTAAACTCATTTTAATGTCTACTAGCACTTTGTAAGGCTGCTGTTGTAGCTGGTTCAACACCCTGTGCTGATCCAGGTTACTAAAGCCAAGGGCTAGAGAAACACCATCCAGATAAACCTGTGCCAATTTATCACGTGAGGAAGACGAGATGTTGTTGCCAATAACTGTCCTTGCCACAGCAGCCCCAGTCTATGACCCAGCATTAGCAGTGGGTGAGCTTCTCACAGTTCCTTACTGAGGCCTGGGAGAAGAATTTTTTCTCCTCAATCACCTGCCAGGGGTCACAGGTTATGGATGAAAATGGCATGGCTGCTACGCAAGCTACTGTGGAGGATTGGAGAGAAACAATTCTACCTTTCTCCTCAGAGAAATGCACTTCTGGGAGGACAACAAGTGTTCTCTCATAAGTGAGAACACTTATGCTGCTACTATCATTGAAAAATACAACCCGTCAGCACTCTCCACTTGGCATCCTTAATATGCACTAATAAAACAAACCCAGAAAGCAAAACTGTGGTAGGAGGTCAGAATAATGATGTAAAAATAAGACAAACAGCACTTTCCTCCTCTAGGAATGTGTCCAAATCAGATCTGGCTTTGGACTCTTAACGCAGTATAGATTGAAACTCAGATCTAACAATGGGAGTTAGAATATTTTTTATATTTTTGTAACTACAGCTTTTTCATGGGGTAGTATTTGTAATCTAATAAGTCAATAGATTTTATATTTGCCTTGCATTTGCACCTGATACTTCTGGAAAAAAATGTAAAGGTTTACAAGTTTATAATGATAATTTACAGGTGTGAAAGGCTTTTTGTTTTAAGTCGGGACAGCAATTCTTATACTTTTAAATCAAATTATAATGGCATAAACTGAGTTTTTTCTAAACATTCTATTATGGTGCCTTTTATGTTTCTGACATTATAAGGGATAACAATTTGTTCTTGATGCATCTCATATGGAAGGGTGGTAATTTCTATTGTCCATCCACAATATTTGTATGTATTGTGATAAAGTTAATGTGCATTTTTGTGGAACAATCATGTAAACCTAAGACAAAAAGGCTTATTTTCCATGTCTTTGAAATATTTCATTAATAACAGACAATCCTTCCTTTCAAATGCATGCTTCTAGGTTTGATCTTCCTCCAGGTGCTCCTTATAGCAGTACTTCAGATGTATGAGACTTCCAAATAATAAAGCACATGTTAAAAAAATGGTACTACTATTCCATTTCCTATGTCACTGGAGCAACAGCAGCTGGATTGCATTATAACACATTCAATTCCATATTCAAACCAGTACTTACTAATATTTAGTACCCATGTACCAGATCATTAATTTCTGCGTCACTCCAGTTTATGGACTTGAAATTTGTCCAACTTACTACAATAAAACTATTCCCTAACAGTGCAGAAGTGTAAACAGAGATGGTCTTAGGCAAGTTTATGCTCGTAATTAATCCTATAACGTAAGGAGCTGCAACCAGAAGTAAAGCAAGCCAGAGTTCTTCCTTCACAGAGAGGATTAGCCAGTCAGCTGAGGCTGATCAACTGTGTCCTGAAAGCTTTGGTGAGGGGTCTGTTTGGTGTTGTGAGTTCCCTTTTAAAAATCTTCTTATATGGCTTGTAGGAGATTAAACTTACAGAGCAACACTGTCTTGTCTGTTTGCAGTGACACCTCAGAATTACTTTAGTGGTGTTTGTTTGGGAATTTCAAAGAAAACAAAATTTAGGGAAAGGAAACTAGTTCTGCTTCCCTAAACATATATGCATATGCCACAACCACCAAAAGCATGAAATTCTCTTCTTTATATCAGGATTTTGAGTGTTTTCTGGAACAGAAACACTTACCTGTTTGTTTGGAGGGATTTTTGGGGGGGGGGTTGGAAGGGGAGAATGTTTTTTGTTTTACAAACAACAACGTGGTCTGATATAAAATGCTTATATTATGAATTGTCAATCAGATTTTTTTCAACTTTTTTTGAGTGACATAGTCTGTCCCATCTGGCTCAGGAGATGTGCCAGATGTATATGATACAGAAAAAGCCACTCACTTCAGAGAGCTTGCAGCATCAGTATACACCATGTGAAAACCACTAGTCTTTTAAAACATTATCTAAGTGCCTTTTTACACAGTTCCTTGGTCAAATTTATTCAAAACCCAAGATACTCCTACCCCTGGTGTTATTTTTTTATTTGGATACATGCAAGATCATAAGTTTCTTCAATGAATTCTATTTTTAACAATAGAGATTTGAATATTTTAATATATTCAATATTTGGTTTAGCCACATCTTTCTAATGTTCCATGTTATTACATGGAACATTAAATCGTGTATTCACCTGATCAGAATTTGCACAAGCTGTAACCATTTGCACTGGACAGAGCAGGTTATTCTCTTTGCTAGCTTTGAAGCCCTGCATGTTCTGCACGCTGAACAGCAGTAAAGCAGCTAAACCCAAACCCGAGCTCTAAACAGGGCCCTTGCTATGGAACATAGAGGCTTCCCAGCACCTGTGGAAGCCCTGGCAGCAGAAGCACCGCCTGCCCCAGGCTCGGACAGCCCCGGCCCCGGTCACAGTCCCCGGGGATGGAAACGCTCACCGGCTCCAGCGCAGCTCCTGTGTGCCCGGGCTGCAGCGGCTGCTCCAAACAGGGAACAAAACAGCGCAATTCGTTTGTGCCACCAGGGCCGAGTGTGTGTGTGTGTGTGGTGTGTGTACGCACGTGTGAGCCTGCCCAGCTCCTGTCTGAGCATAAGGATTATAAAATCGTAGAATCATAGAATGTCGAGGGGTTGGAACGACCTTGAAGATCAGCTTGTCCCAACCCCCCCCCCGCCATGGGCAGGGACAGCTCCCACAAGGTCAGGTTGCTCAAGGCCTTATCCAGCCTGGCCTTGAGCACTGCTAGGGTTGTGGCATCCAAAACCTCCCTGGGTACCAGTGTCTGTCCACCCTCACAGTGAAAAATTTCTTTTATCTAACCTCAGTTTTCCCCTTTTCAACTTGTACCCACTTCTTCTAGTCCTGTCACTACAAGTGCCGACCGTGTGCCTCTCTGCCACGCCTGAGGCAGCTCCGAGACGGGGCATCCACAGGCCACCCCCACGTCCCCTCACGCCCTTCCCTCCCTTCTGACAGAGCCCGGGGTCGCCGGAGTTCGCTCGTCCCCGGCCCCGGCGGCTCCCGGGCCGCCCCCTGCCCGCCCCGGGGGTGTGTCCGGCCGGCCCCGCTGTGGGCGCGGTTCCGCCTCGGCTCTGGCCGGGTGTTGGCCATGGCCCCGGGGAAGGCCCCGTGCCGGCGGCGCAGCAGCGACTCGGGCGTGGAGCCGGACCGCGGGGCTCTGCCCCGGGACAGGGACCAGCGCACCGCCCTCTCCCAGAAGAAGAAGGACCAGCGCATCGCGCTCTTCCTCAGCGACTTCGATCAGCAGGGTAGGGCCGGGGCTGCCCGGGGTGGGTGGAGGGAACGGCGGCTCCGGGCCGGGAGAGCCCCGGGCCGGGGTCGCGCCCTCGGGCAGGGCCGCCTGCCCCGCGGGCCCGTCCGCGGAGGGGTTGGCGGCTGATGGAGGCTCCAGGCGCTCCGACTCCCGGCTCGGATTTCTCCGGATAAAACGCTGTTTTAACTTTCTTTTATAGCACGGTCTTGAAGTGCTTATACTTGGAAACATGTAACACGCATTGCAATAAAAGCCTGTTTTCTTTTAAAGCCAAGGAGCACATCCAGGAGATGAAGAAAGAGCTCGATTCGCTTTTGCAGACAGCGGAGAAGGCGTTTGCGGTGGAGCTGCTGACGATGCCGGCTGCTGTGAGGAAGATGAAAAGGAAAGAGGTGCTCGGTGAGTGTTCGTGGAGCTTCGGGAGAAAACCCGGGAATTCGGTGGCTTTCATGAAAAGGTTTGCTTTGTCCACTCAGTATTTTAAGCAGATCAGCAGTTCTGTTACCCTGCAGATGCTCGCTGAGCACTCTTGTTCAAGTAGACTGATCTGTGTAACAGGGTATATAGAATTAGGTGACTAGTCTGGAGTGTACTGTTATGTGTGCACTTAAGTAATCTTATTTAAAGTCGGAAGAGACAAGGAGTAATTACAAACCTAGTGTTTTCTGTGTGTAAAAACAGGCATCTTTGTTATTCTGAATCTGTTGATCTTTAGCCACAGAGATTATTTTGCCTTTGTCAATTTGAACTCTCCTGAGACTTTCTCATCTAGTCGTTTACCTGTGATGATGAGCAAACAAGTTTAACTCCCACTGATGCAGAGGTTTAAGATGTGTACACTCAGCATCAGATGTATATTCTGGTGAGAAATGATGTTTTTGGAATCTACCTTGCAGCTGGAAATTGTAGGGGCCACACAGAGATCAAACCTGAAACTCTTGAAGAACTTGAGTTTACTGTACGCCTGAGTATGTATTTTGGTGTCCTTCTTGAGAAACTTCTGCCTAAGAGCATTAGCTGCAGTGCAGTGTGTGTGTGTGGTGGTTCTTCAAATTCAGGGGATACCCTGTGTGGCCACACTCGGGATTCTTTCAATGTTAAACACTGAAATGGCCTTAGATTTTCATTGTTGTTTTGTAGGAGTGACTGTCCTAAAAGAATGGAATCTTGTTCAAATGCAACACATATGCTGACCTAAGGTTACCTATTTAACCACTGTAATCCTGAATTACTTGTTCAGCTTCTGAGCCCATAAGATAAGAATCTGAAGATAAAAATTGTGCAAGTAATAGTATCTAAATAAGTTATAATTTCTTGAGTTACAGATTTGCAAGGGCGGGAGGAAGTGGCTCTTGCTGCTGCAGTGGTAAGTGTGTGTTTTCAAATTTTATCACAGTTTACAGAACAGAATTCTTCTCTCCCTGCTGTAAGTACTTCAGACACACGATTTCATTTGGCTGTGTGTTTATATAGAAGATGGTATGAAAAGACTAGACAGCCATCCATGGTGCAGTTATGAACATTACCTGTAGTTTTAGGGTCATCTGCTGGCAGAAATTCAGATGTTTCCAAAAAAATAAACTGGTGTTTAGCCAATCCCACTTCCTGTCAGTTGCTTTCATGCCCTTTTAGTTCACTGCCTTTTGTAACAAAATATGCATTTACTGGGAAAAATCTGATGACCTTCCCATGTTGGATAAACATTTTTTTTTAGACTGACTGCTCTCTAGAAGCTATGCCAAATCCCAAACTGGTGAGGACCAACAGCAAAAAAGGCAAGGCAATTCATTAATATATAGCCTGTGGTTCTTACATTTTCTTTTTGTTTAAATTGGTTTGAACTGAGCATTTGTAAAATGAATGTTAAGCCTGAAGAATACAAGAAGGAAAAGTGCATAACAGACCCTCCCAGCATTCAGTGCAGAGGATCATGAGCTATGCTACTGTAGAGGTACTTCAAAGCATGAGATAAGAGTTTCTGTCCTTTGTATTTATTAGGGAAAATGGTGAGAAAAGACAGATTTAAGGCTTTACAGTATAGCAGGACAGCTAGGAGAGTCATCTCTCTTTTCTTAGGTTCCCCTTGACATTCTGCCCATTGAGCTTTGTAAGAAAAATACCATTTTTCTTCATATCCCAAAATATGCAATAAGGAGGAGACTACCACTGGGTGGTAATTCTGTTTTGTCTGGGGGCTGAGGGATTATCTGGGGTCTTTTAACTGTTCTGTGTGTCCCAGTGTCTGTAATGAACACACACAGTTTGCTTTGACCTGTGTCCCAGGTGAATGACTTTGGATAGCAGAAGGGGTCCATAGTTGTCAGGGGGAAATAGGCTTCAAACACAAGGCTGAAGCGGTGTGTTGTGCTCTTCATGAGATCTTTTATTTTCCTTGTCTTGCTAATGCTTTTCTAGTTAAGGTAACGACAATTGTTGAATATGAAGATTCCAAGCATAGTTCTGCAAAGAAAATAACTAAAAAAGTAAGTTTGTTCTGTTTTTATTCAAAAAACAGTTCTAACCTGCCATGAATGCTGCTGGATCCATGACCAGGCAGGCCAGCGCTCTGCTGTCTGTTGGAAAAGTCAGTTGTTTTAAATTTAATGTATTTGAAGCTAAGCAAGGATAAACAGTAAATTATTTTCATAATGAAATATGGTATCTGCACTTCTAGCGACTAATTCAAACAGGCATGCAAGTACTGGCATAGTCATTTCTCTCTTGACTTGCCAATAAGTCATGATGGTTTGCAGAACCATTTTTTATTGAAACTTTTTTTTTTAAATCAACCTCATGTTTTAATCCATGCTTTTCTAGAACTGGGTTGTCCATTGTTGTCTCTGAACCAAATTAAGTGTTTTAGTTTTACCATCTCAGTCTGTCTGTGCAGTGTAGCTCCTCAGCCAGACACTGAGGTAGCAAGATGACAACAAATACAAAAAAGATTTTGTGCAGTTACAGACTTTTACTGTGAAAGGGTTTAAAAGCTGGAAGGGTGTATATTAGACAGGTGGCTGGCTGTACAGAACTTCAGTAGGAGTAAGTATGTTTTGGCATTATGAAACTTCTTTTAGAATGCGTATTTGACATTTTATATATATGTAAAAACAGCACTATGGGGCTTAACTACCCTTTTTCAACAGGGAATTTTTACAGTATTGTTTCCTGCAAATATCTATCATCTTGCTTTCAAATGCCATCTTTTTAAACTGCAGTCTTATAAATTTTCAGATTTCCAAAACCAGGTCACTGGTTTCATTGGCCTCTGGTTTAAGTGGCAAACTGAACTCTCTTTCTAGGTAAGACTGATCTTTGGTAGCTCATTTAACTCACCTGAATTTGTGAGTGCTGAACACAATTATTTTCATACAAAGTAGTTGAGATCTGAGCCCAATGGGAATATATCTGATAAGGATTCTTCCATAACCTGACTGAGATGCACTGTGGTGATGTGAACCTGAACAAAAAAGCACCTGTAGCTGATGAAGGCATGCGTGGGACTGAATGGTGCACAGTTCTGAACTTAGGGGATCAGTACAGATTCCCAAATAATACTGCTGGAAGAGAGCCTGTAAGGAAAGCGTCTTTGCTTTTCGAGTACTACTGAATTGTTCTATAATAAACACCTAACTCAGGTATTGCAGACCTCCCTTGCCTAGTAACAGAAATTACTATTTTGTTCCTGTATGGTTTTAGGTCCCACTGTCATGTTTACCTCAGGAGGGCTTTTTCACATGTGTTTTTCACACTAGATCCCTGTCATGGGGCACTTCAGAATTATCTAATCCACTGACTGTCTACCTTCATCCTAGCTAAAACTCTACATTAGAAGTAGTTGAGGAGGAAATAAATAAAAATAATAAACCAACAAAATAAAACCTCCAGCAAAACACAAACCCAGTAACTACTTTTAGTGTCTGTTTACTCTTCTGCTATTGTGGCTTGCAGAAGGATGTTAAATCTCTTTCTTTTCATTGCAGTGCCACAAATCTCAAAGCCACTCCAAAGGGAGCTACAAGGTAAGGGTTTTTCAGCTTGTTCTTAATAAATTTGTTCAATACCAAGACATTATATATCTATATTATTATCAATCTAAATATTAATCATTACTCTAAATGTAACAGATCTTCATGGTCTGCCACTAAATGTGATAGTGGGGATGGGAACCAGTTACACCTTCTGCTTTGGGTGTGGGTGTTAACTTACATTCTCATGGAGCTACAAGATTTGATGTCCTAAGTTTAAAAAAAATGTATTTATAGAGTATAAATTCTATTCTCACTCGCTATTTACAGGCTTACATCTCAAACTTGTTCTCAGAACCCAATCTTGATTAAAATGTCGCCTATCTAAAGTTAAAAGAAAAATAAACCAATCCCTACAAACCCCCCAACCAAATACTCTGATAATCAGTTCTCTGCATCTTGAATAGTCAATATTTTCAGTTATTATCATTCTTCATACACTACAGAGTTTGGTTTTGGCACAAGCTGAAGTGAGGGGATGAACAACTTAAATGGGTCCTGATTACCAGTAAGTGGTTGTTTCACCTTGACCTGCTATAAATGTCAGAGGCTTGTTTCCATGCAGAACACACCCAAATCTTACATTTTTTAAGTAGAATAAGAACAACTGTATAATGAAAACTTAGGAATTCTGCATGGCATAAGGCATGCCCTGTGCCTCTGAGAGGTAGCAGCTTTGATATTTGTTGATATCTCCCTCTGTTGTAGACAGACACAGCACATGTCTTATCTTAAGCCCTGAGGCATGAAATTTCCTCTTTCCAAAACTGTAAACATTCACTGCTGATACTGGAGACTGGATATTCTTGTTGGCCAAAATGTCATCTTGTGTCACAGGCTTACACGGTCACTGCAGTGGCAGGGTCATAAAACATTACCCAGCAGTACCTGTAAGTACTGCTCATGGTTAGATTTCTGTAGTCTCCTGGCAGAACTGGAAAAATTTAAACAGGACTGTCTCTCTCCTAGGTGTATTTCCTAGTACTTACATTTGCTTCATGCTTGAAAATTGCCAGCAGAGCATAGGAAGTTAACCTCAGAGTAACATTTTCATTGTATTCTAGTGCTGGATTACAACAGACTGTCTCAAGAACTTTACCTGCCAGTGGAAGAGTTCAAGGCATGTTAAAAAGAAGTAAATCAGTACCCCAACATAAAACTGTTCCATTTGTAAACATTCCCCTGGCTGATGGACAGGTATCTTTTTTTTTTTTTAACATTTTCAACTTACAGTAGTTGATCAATGCAAATAATCTGATAGTGATAGCTTTTCTTGTTTCTAAATGAGATGCTGCTAAACAAAAGGAAAAATGGTTGCCAAAATTTTGCAGGGTACAGGGAAGTACATGATTTTCAGAGAAGCTGAGCATGCAAGAAGAATCATTTAATCTTACAATTTTTTCTCTTCACATACAGACACTCTGTACAGCTGGTGGAGACCTCCGTAATATCGATGTGCAACTCCTAAATCAGGACACAGTACAGCACATTCATAACTTGGTGGTAAGCTTGAACTAGGAGGCTTATAGATCTGTGTATTCAGACACCTGGTCCCAGGCTATCATGTGAGATAGTCATGAATGCAAATTTAAACTCTTTGGAGTTTAAGCCTAAACTGGTTGGCATCAGTTGGAGGGGGGAAGAGGGAGGGAAGAACTGCTCCACATGGATCACATCTAGAAGTAACTACACTGCAACAGGCATGTGCAGTTTGGTGATAGCCTGAAGGACCAAAGGAACATTAAACTCTTCTGGTCTGCAGTGCTCTGGTGTCTCTCCTACCACATGAGCAAACTGCCATTCTCTTACCTCTCATTCACAAAGGCTGACAAAGCTACAGCTGTTTTGAGTCTTCTTATAATCCATTATTCTGTGTTCCTTGCTGAGTAAGAACTATTCACCTGTTAAGTCTCTGCTGCAGAACAGGAACTGCTTTAATGGTTTTGAAGCAAAATGAAGTGGAACAGAACTTTGTAGCACATATTGCCCAACTCTCCCAAAGATTAGGGTACCTGGGCTATTATTTGAAGTAATGGAAATCTATCCAGACCTGAGAGTTATTAACCAGTTTACAGTTGTGCAGGTATTGAGACCACTGCAGCTGAGTCAAGCTAAAGGTCTGGGAGCTGTTCTGTGTTTTTTGTCATGGCCCTGCCTCTGTAGGCAGAAAGTAGGGAGTGCTCACTGCTTGCTTTAACAGTAGTGACCTTTCTTTCTTCTTCCAAGTTCCCTTGGGAGTAGCTTGAGCTAAAATGAATTTTTCCCCCCTCAGAGTGAGCTGACTGTACTGTGTGGAAAGGCAACACCTAAACCAAGTTAATAGAACTGTCTTGTGACTACAGAACATTCGTGACAGCTCTTGCCTGCTGCCTCCAAAGTGTTTAAATTATGTCTATTATTTCTTAATAAAGTGCTATACTGCCCAGTAAATGTTTTTATAAGCTTTTATATCATGTGATGTGTCTTATTAAGTTCTTATTATGAAGGATACCAAAGCAGAAGAAAATGTTACTTTTTCTTTATAACAGGCTTAGTTTAGATTTTAACTAAGTTCACAGTAAAATGAAGAGTAAGAGGCTATATATAGAAAATAATTTTAACTCTGATATTCAACTCACAAATAAACTGAAGTACAAGGTACTAAATTTTTCAACAGCCTTAAGACACTTTAATTTTAGTTATGTGGTACCATATATGAATCTAAGACAGGAACAAAATTTATTTCCAGTCTTGTGCTGTGACATGACAGTAATGTCATGACAGTAATGTGCAAGATGACAGGTAAAACAACAGACTCTTAGAATTTGTTATCAGGTGCTGCTGGCAGGAGCCTAAATTAATGCCAGCTCAGGACTGAAGCAGAACTGCTCTACAGTGATCAGCTCTTCCTCCACCCCTTCACTTCAGCTATCTGAAAAGTTACTATGAATCCCTTCCTCTCTTCCCCCTGAAAAAAAACAATGTGAATGGGGATTAAAGGTTTAGAGTATTTCTGCATTTTGCAAGGACTTAAAAGCAGAAGACAGGTGGTGTAATTGTTTAAGCATTACAGGTTAAGACTGTCTCCTTGGAGAGATCAGTCAGAAAAAAGGACCAGTGTGTAACCATGGCTTCACAAAATGCAATCCCAGGTTTTAATAAATGAAAATAAAAGACCCACTAGAGAATGCCACATCATAAGTCAGTACTGAAATACAGATCAAACAGTATTTATTTTTGCTTCATTTTTAGAGTCTATAACAAGGATGTTCAGCAACACTCATATGCCAATGCCTACCCAAGCACATTGAAACCCTTGGAGTTTCCCCCTCCAACCTCATTAATAAAGTGTCAACAACTATCAGAGAAATAACTAAACAAGTCACACTTCAGATTTGTAAAGAAAAGTAGAGCTTCAACTTTCTCACTTAAACAGGAGAAAAACCTTGCTATAGAGGCAGCTTACCAACCCAACACTGTTCATGCACAACAGTTCCTTAATTCAGGTCACATTTTTGCTTTGTTCTGACATTTTTGCCAATTAAAGTAACAGAACTAAAGCTGGAGAACTTAGTATCTTCATACTTAAACCAAAGTGCAAACTACTAGAAAAGTAACAAAACCATCTGCATTTATTACGTTTCCAGGTTAAACAATTTTTTTTTTTAAACTGGAAACATTTCTTTAGGAAGTGAGGCTGAATCAGGCTTTGAATAGGATTCAATGGCTAAGAGAAAGACACCATTACTTCAGAATTTAATCATTCCCCATTTAAGGGGTTGTTATCTTTAGACTGAATTCAGATATCCTTGTGTTTTCTTCACACAAAGGGGACATGGCTGCAGCCTTCCCTGTGCCCATTTAGTCATCTCTCATTTCAGGAAGAGATTTGAATGTGGCACACAATTGTTATCTAACCTCCACCTAGTCTTAAAGCAGCTTCAGCCTCCCTGTGTTTATAAAATATCTATCATCTACATAGTCTCTTCATACACAGACTAGTTAAAGCCACTGGAAAAGTAAGAGTTACAAGGCAAAAGAAATATATTATACACCAACTGCTTTTATTTAATTTCAGAAACCGTTCACAAGATGGTAGAAAAAACTTACAACCACTTCTAATTTAGTCTTTCATTGTTCCCAGTCAGCTCTAAACCCATTATGTGCAAAGCCCATTTACCATGCATCTAGATGATAGATACAGGCTATGAAATTCTTGATTCTACTTGTAGCAGCTTATGCAGGTGCAGCCAAATACCAAGCCTCAGGACAAATTGTACACAAACTTTACAATGTAGAATTTGAATTTAAAATATGAAACTTAAAATCTACACAAAACTGGTAAAAATCAAGCACAGATACGAGGACAAACTTAAAACCCATGTGAAAAGGAGTCTCGTCTTCCTTTCAAGTGCTTTATTCTGCTACACAGTCAAAATGAAGATGTAAGCTTGTGGTTAGTTTAAATTACACTCTGTAGATACTATAGACCAATTTAAAAGTTACACATACAGCAATAGATGTCCATTGGTTCATCTGGATTACTTATACAATCCAGCTGGATTGTTGAAAACAAGTCAGGCAAAATTTGAAAGAAAATCCTTGTGCAACTTTTTAGACAAATGTTTACTGGTGGGCACACTGTACCCCAGGTCCATGATGGCTGCTTTCTTCATCAGAACTATCATTATAAGCTTCACGTCTCTGGCCACCACCTGAACCACGAGTGGTATCAAATTCTTGAAGATCTACCTCTTCTGCATCACCAATTACATTGGGAAATTCTGGTCTAGCTGGCAGAAGATCTTCAAGTTCCTGCCCCAAAGAAAGAAATGCATTCAGTATTCCATCTACAACTGCTAAATAAAGTGACCAGTTTCCAACAACTTCAAGACACCTCTAAGAGCAGGTTTGGCTTAGAAGTCTATGCTGATGAAAGCTCTGAACTGCAGAGTCATTTAAAAGTATTTGTATCAACTGGAAGACACCACTTCAAGAAAACCAACAGCTCTATGTATCTTCAACCAAAAGTGCAATCAGTAAATACAGTTGCACTCTCTAAACTTATCACACAGCAACAGAAATATTCTCCTCCTGCCCTCATCTATGCACCATCTGCACAGCTCTTAAATACAGCCTCCATGCATTCATATTCCAAGGGGTATTTCCAAGTAATGCATGGCCCACAAAAAAGGTTAAAAGAACTAAATTTAAGCGTCTAAATTTAAGCACTGAAAGCAAGCCCATGAGGTACAACATAGGCTCTCTGCACACTCTGTCAAGTAAGATACCGAATTTATGCTTGAAAAACTACTTACTGAAAGCTTTTCTGGGCTAATCCAGTTATTTTCAGGAAACTGAACATCAAATTTAATGTAGAGATCCCCCTTCTCAAAAGGATTGCGATATTGTGGCATTCCTTCACCTCTGACTACACGAACACAACCTGGAATCCAAAGAGAAGTAAAGTAAGCAGGAGAGTGCTACTGCAGAACCATTCTCTCTCCATACAGTTCTGTTTCCTCAGACTAGGTTCAGTTAACAGGACAACAAGGGTGGGATTAAGTGCTGAAGAATTACAAAAGCATAAACAAAGAAATCCTTATCAGGTCAAGCTTACCTGGTTCAATTACTTTTCCAGGAGGATATTTAACCACAATCTGGCGTCCATCAAGGTGCTTAAATGTGAACTGAAATCCACACAGTGCTTCAACAAGTCCAATCTTGTGTGTCATATGCAAATCATTCACATCCCGCTGGAACACCTGGAAAACAAAATAGGAGACATCCTTTCAAGTACTGTAATCACAGCTCCACCGACTCATTATTGAGAGTTCATTATTATTTATCGTTAAAATTCAATGTCAGAGCAACAACCTTTGCATAAAGTGAACTTGATTCTATTAATTCAGATGGCTTAACATGCTTGGGAAATTTGTGCCTGACCAAGTGTCATCTAAAATAAGCCAAACCACACCACACACTGAGGTAAGGGTCAAATTAAACCAGGCCTGTACAGCAGCACTGCTTTCACCCCCAACATCTTCCACACAAGCAACCTATAAACAAAACCGACAACAGCTTGACACTATTTCCCCCCCACTGGGGTATGTTTCACGTCTTTGTTTCTCAGCTTTTGTCCTCATGCATATCTGCTTTAGCTACCTTGACCAAGAGCAGGACTTTGGTCACTTAGCTGACAGATGTCAGAAGTGATCTTTAGGCCACATAAGTCAGGATTCTTAACCAGAGTATATCTTAAAATTTACCCACTGGCAGAACCATGAGTCCCACCTCAAGGGAAATTTTAAGAACACAAAGTCTAGTTTTACTCACTAGGACAAAGTACAGACTGACAGATCAGCAGTCCTTGACACAGCTTTGAAAAGCTTACAAAGTACCTAATTAGCAGATAAGTAACATTATAGCCTTACTATATGACTGGAGTTTAAATTTGTACCCCATGCTACTCTGTCATAACAGAAAACCCCTCCTTGAGGGCAACACACAAATGATTTCTTATTTCATCATAGCAATACTTGGCATTTTTTAACAACAGAATTAAAAATGGAGCTGTCACCTCAACTCTGACCCACATGAGTATTAAAAGAAGATAAATTGCAATATTTAATTCCAAAGTGCAGTGTATATAGTCCAGAATACAGTGAACATAAGTCTAAATAAACCAGTATACAATAATAACGTTTGTTTTGTTAAATGAATCAGCAATATCACCATTCTGTATTATTTCCAGAACCACAGTAGCAGACACAGAAAGCACAATCTGGGGATTTTATCAGGAGTTCCCTGCCATGTCACAAGACATGGAAAAAGAGCCACACTTAAAATTTTGTTAGTGTCACAAGCAAAGCAGATTAAAGTTAACATCCTGAATGGCTCTTCACTGTATCTACTGTATCAAAGTCACTCTGAGCTTATCTGAGAAAGCTACCTCTTATTAGCATTAGAAGGCACCAGAAGCTGCCTTTCCTCTGGCTAAGGACTTGCCCAGTTTTTCTGGCTCACCATGAAAGCCACATTACACACTACAAATCTATTAAAAGCTATTCACCAGCTCTCCCAGAGCTGCAACTGTATCAATTACTTTAAATGAATGGCCATCTATATAACTTAAATATTAACAACTGGAATAAAAGGCATTTAAAGATAAACTCAAAAGCATTACCTCATTTTCCTTCTCTTGGAGTAAAAGGACAATATCGCCTGGTTCCACACCTGGAGCCTGGTCTGCTTCTCCACTGAATGTAATTCTTTGCCCATGTTTCATGCCTTTATCTACATGGACTTCAAGTATTTTTACCTCTTTGATCACCTTCTTCCCTTCACATTTTTTACAGCGGTCTTTTTCATTAATTACCTCACCTAAATAAAGACAAATTTTGAGTTCAGAAATTTTGACACAGTTGCATCCAGCTCCTAGGAAAAACTATTTAAAAGCAAGCTGAAGAATTTCTGCAACTCAAATAGTGATTTAGATGTTGCTTTATGAATTCCTCACAAGAGGAAATCCAGGCTTCATTTACCCTTGCTGGGACAGAGGGTAGAAAGAAAGTAATAATAATAAAAAAATTCCCTGACTGCCCCATCTCCCAGCATATCCCCACAAGACAGTACTGAGTAAATGCAGCCAGCACAACTAGAGAATCTTGCATACAAAACCAGGAAGAGAGCTGGTCACATCAGATTCACTGCTACAAAGGTAATTACTGTTTCCAGCAAACTGAAGGATGACAATCCAAAATGGCTTCAATGCTCTATTCTACCTCACCTTTATTTTTCCAGTGAGCTCTTGTCTCTATACACAGTAACCAAAGTATTAGGGCACATGGACTGTAAAATTTCAGTACTAAGTGCCACAAGCAGATGCACTTGGCTTAAAATATTAAGCTTCTCATCTTAGACCACCCTTCTGTGAAACAAAGCATAACATTATGATGCAGTTGAAACTACAAAATATGTAGGTTAGGCATATAAAATGTTAAAGACAACATCATTTATGAAATGTTTCGACAAGTCACAAAATACAGCTCTTTGTAGCTTGAGTGTTGTGACAAGTAAAATCATCCACAAGGTGATGTTACTACTCTGCCAACTGCAGAAGGCCTAAAAAGAAATCATAAGAAGTGCTGAACATGTTCCCCCCAAACAGAGCCAATTCAGCCAAAGATATCATCTCAATTTGAAGAAGTGAAAAATTCAACTTTAGGTTCCCATTTTTAACCTACAACTGTCCTTGGATATCAGGAGATGCAAAGACAAATAGTTCCTAAACCAGCAACATCTCAGGTTTTTACTTTAACACGAGTAATAGCAATAAGTAATATTCACATCTATGTATTTTAAAGGATGATCAGTCCCTAGTGCTTGAGCTTCTAGGCTGCTTTTCAGTACATTAAACACTGTAAATCTTGCTGCTATTCTGAGTGAAATGATTTCTCCATGCTGCCACCAGAGTGAGATGCAGCTGACTGGGTAAGGACAGAACTGTCCTGGATAAGTTCCTCCTGAGATTTAAGCAGGAGTCTGGATCCAAGCAAGCACATTTAGTAACAGAGCAGAGCCTGGCCTACCTTCTCCATTGCAGTCAGAGCACACGGACTGCATCTGCTGCACCATTCCTGGGGCCAGCTGCCGGATCATGATGCGCACACCCCGGCCCCGGCAGGCGTTGCACTTCTGAACGGAGCCGGCCTTCCCTCCCTGCCTGCAGCACAAAGCACCAGTTGCATGAAAAGGAAGTTCTTCAGAAAGGTACAACCAGAAACCCCCTCCAGCAGTAGGTTAACATGCCTATATGCCCAACTGCACTGCCAATTACAGTTAGGTTCTCTGCTCTCCCACCCTTCCCCCACACAAAGCCCTTGAATAGTTCAGTTCCATCAACAGCATCATTCAAGTTCAACAATTTGCTGGTCTGAAAGCAGGCTCCAGTAAGTCAAATACTGATAAAGATCTGACACAGGAGATCCTTCATTACACTATCTGCCAGCAAAGCAACCAGAGACCTCAAAAATACAAACAAACTTACCCATTACATGCACTACAAAGGACATTCTTGCTAAGTTGTAGTTTAGTTGTCTTTCCATTATACAGATCTTCTAAAGAGACTCTACAAAAGAAAGCATTTCTCCTGGGTTATCATGTAACAACTTCGTTTCCCCATGTAATTAAAATACTTGCCTAGGACAAATGAAAAAAACCCCAAAAAACAACAAACCCAGATATTCCTAAAAAGACTACATCTGCTATCAAAATAAGATCTTAAAGTACCATTTTGACTTTCACAAAGAGTTACTGAAAAAAAATTCCGTATGTATAAATACCCTCGTACAGCTGAACATAGTTTCAGAGAAGAGCTGTAATTTAATCAGAAGAAACCACATTGGTTGTGTTTCTCAATAGGAAACAAGCTTATCTAGAATTTTAGGTGTTACTATACAGTCATAACTAATTATTATTTTTAGTTCTACCAGCCAGGTGAGAAACAAACCTCTGTAAACAGTCCAGACAATATCTATGGCATAAATACATAAGAACACACATAGAATACTTACTACTGTATTGGACTTTCTACACAATGGAGTTTAGTGGGGAGGGGTTAGCATGTCCCCAAGGCCACTTAATTTTTTAGTGTTTCTCCTAAAATGGTTTCTTAGTGGATAGAAATTTCAGCTCAATGTATTGAGAAAAGGTTGCCTAGCATCAGTATTTACAAATAACAACAAAATCAAAGCTTATTAACACCATACCATACAGTATTAGCTACTAAAGTAAGCAAGCATGTGAAATTAAACAATTTCACTAAGCACGGTTTGCCAACAACAGGAAAGATGTTGCTTAACTGTAGTTCTTAAACGGATCTGCTCAGCAGGCAAAAAGCCAGCTATGACTGCAAGAAGGGATCTCCAAAACACAGTTAGGTGTGATATTCAAGAATGGCTTTGACAAAAAAAACCAAAACCAAAGCCACCACACACACTTTTCCATTAATTATGAGGTGCAACCATAGTTCCAGCTGGCACTGCCCTACAAATTCAAATCTTTCCAGAGCACCTCCACTTTCCCAAGAATCTGCCTAGTAAGTAATATTTGGCTGTTGACGGCTTTTCCAGTTTAGAACTACTAAACATAATTAAGGAGCAAAACAAAGAAAATAAAGCTAACAAAGTACGTAATTCAAATAACCTGGCGAAGTGTTTGGTAGTCTCTAGATTAACCAGCCAAGGAAAAGTAACTCTAGATGACTGGCCCCTGGCTCTACACACAACATGCAGGTCTAAAGAGTAGTGCAGACTGCAGAGGATCTCAGCTGAGAAGTGTATCAAGAATAGAAACCAGCAGAGTCAAGTACTGAAGAAAAGCTTCAAAGTACAAGTTGCAGCATCAAGGTACTCACTTGAGTGGATGCATCATATCTTCTCCTCTTCTTCTACCATTGCGACTTCTACTCTGGCCACCCATGAAATTGAACAATCCACCACCAAAGATATGGGAGAAAATATCGTCCATTCCACTGCTTCCACTCCCTTCTCGGAGCCCCTGCTCTCCATATCTATCATACAACTCGCGTTTCTCAGGATTTGACAATACTTCATAGGCAAAGCTTATTTCTTTGAACTAGAAGAGGAACAGAGTCAAAACAGCACATGGTAATTTAGAACTTCAAGGCAGCATTTTGAGTTTCTCCCCCTGCATGAACACCTATCAATTAAGAAGGTACACAACAAAACACCTTTCCATCCTCAATCTAACACAACATTTTCTTAACAAGACTTTAAAGTCAGACTTTGGCTTAGTTATGTTACATCTTACCATAAAATAAGACATTTTACTGCAAAACTTGGTTGGCTTTGTTCTTTACTAGCATGAGACAAATTTCATACAAATAAAAAAAAACCCAACTGAAGAAAACCACCAACTACACAGCACTGCAGAAACCAAAAGGCAGAATACCCAACAGTTACATACTAACAGCAAAGACTTCAAGATGTTGGGCACTTAAAATACACTAACAAGTAACTTACATGAATATACATTTCAGTATTTGGCTCTATGGCAAGAAAGTATCTTTTCACAGTCATCTCTGCTCACCTCTCAAGCAGCCATCAGAAGTTCAATTTTGTTAATCAACTGAGTCAACTTAATTGACAATTTTAAAATTGCTTCTAGCATAACAAATCTAATTCAACCTTCCTACATATGTAATTTGTTTGATGCTGCAGCAGTTTTAAGGACCTCTACACATACATTTTTCCATGTTGGAAAAACTTGAAAAACTGACAATCTTTTTCAGATTCCTATATAGATGCCAATGCCAGCTGACATTATCACAGCAAATGAGAGGCAGTTTTTTTCCTCAGCATTACCTTCCCAACCAATTTGACTCAGCCAACTGCTGCATTTTGTCACCAGGCACACTGGCAGATTTTGAGACTGGGGAAAAGTTGACCAGACAAGGCTCCCTCTCACAGCTGGTATTTTTGAACAACTTGAACAGCAATCCCCCAACACCTGTATTCAGTTCCTTAGATGCTACTGTAATAGCAAACTTAAGGCATTTTAAAAAAAAAGATGAGTAAATCTTTCTTACTTTGTCCCCTGCATTTGGATTCTTATCAGGATGGTATTCCTTGGCCAGTTTTCTGTATGCCTAGTTGAAAGAGGTAGAAAATTAGTTTAAATTTCCATTAATTAGTTTTTTTTTCCTGAGAAACTCAAGTAGTGTCCCCAGGAAGAATGAAAATCTAATAAAGCAAAGTGAAAATATTATAGTGTTTCAAAGTCACTCATACATTGATATGACCTAAAAAAATTTTGACATTGCTACATGCATAAATTAACTATGATGGTATTTAAATGCAGCTATGGCGCACAATAGCTAGAACTAGTTTTCCTTCTTATCCTCATTAACTTAGAGGGAGAATCCCATTTGACTTTCATTAACATGACTTGCTCTTTAGAACCCACTCAAACCCTACACCACAACAGTAAATTTGAACCCGTTTGCCCTCAATCACAGCAGTACAGGAACAACAAAATGGCTGCCTCAGCTTCCCATTCAACCCTACAACCACTCCTCACAACAATCACTTCGTTCTTTCCTACCTATCACTAATAGAAGAGTTCACCTCACTTTGAGCTGAGTATATGAGTTACATGTGCAGAAATGTACACAGCACTGCTTTTATTCAGCTTCATTGTTGTAAATCAGTAGGAGGAGTAAGTACAGACAAATACCCAGAAGGGACTTTCCAGTATGCTTTTTTCTGACCAGCACTTTGACACTCGGGACCATCACTGGTTCTTCAGCAGCCCTTCATCTGTTCTGCTTACACTTGAGAGGATCAAAGCAAAGAACACAGCAGGCAGAGACTTTTCCTACCACTGGAGTTAATGACAGTAAAACCTTAACCCTTCCTCTACTCCACCTCAACACCCCTCAGAAACAATCAGGGGACAGATATTAACAAATTACATTGTATACAGTATTTTATTTTCCAAATTACACCTATTTAAAAAAGCTACAGCGATGCAACTGCAAAAAAATTGAAGCATCAGTTATTGGAGAGGATTTTTCAAAGACTTTATTTCTGAATAACTGAGCACCTAAACTAACTCTTTGGAACTACAATGTTAAGAGCTTTACACACAAAGCTTTACAGAAATCACAGTTTAACTTTTGAAGAAGTAAATTTCCTTTTTTTACATCCATACAGTTGCTTCCCATTACTGATTTTATCTTGAAGCACTCTGTACTTTTGCATACAATCAAGACATGATAACGAACTAATGAAATAAAAACAGTGTTGATATTACAAGTCTAATATTCTAAAGCACAGTAAGTGAAAAAAAAAAAAATCACACATCTTACTGAACAAACTGCCCATCAGGAACAAAGCATAATCTTCCACAAACCTGTTTTAATGGATTTTCTGTTACATATATTTTCTGCTATAATGGATTTTCCCCATATATTTTAAGGGATCCAACTAAGAAAAAAAGCAAAACACCCCTAAACTGATAACCTAAGTAACATTATCTAATCAGGAAAAAAAGGAGCTTGTAATGGTGATCTTTAAAAAGAGAAAGCCCTCACATCTTGGATAACAGCATTCCAGGCCAGAGCAACTCTTACAACTACCCATGGCCCTAAAGGAAGCCACCACTATTTATTTCATCAGAACCAGATCCAGAATCAAGGTCTACACTGGAAACACATGTGACTTCAGTGAAAGTTTATTTAGCCACTGTTAAAGCCTGTTCTCTCAGCCCCTTTTGACTAAAATATCACTGGTTCATTTTTACTTTTTCTATGCTGTTATATAGGTCAAAATACCAGATTTTACAGCAACCACGAAACCTCTCAATGACAATAATATAGACATTAACTCCTTGCTGTTGCAGACAGTTGGAAACTTTACACTCCATGATTAATCTAATATGTGGAAATTAATATTGGGTGGTGCAGGCTATCCTAGCAGAAAACTGCTCTGGTTTTCATTCTTACAGGACACAGATAGCTTTAAGCGAACTCTGTAAGAAAATAAATTATTATGGTGGACAGTGCTGTATACAAAACACAACCTTCTCACCGCCTGCCTTCCATCTCCAGCACAATTTCAACACTGCAATTGCCTATCCCTGCACAAATTAGGCTGCCGCGTGCATGACGGGTAAGGCGCAGTTGTTGGTGCCAGCACCACCCACCCGCGGAAGCCACTGCTAGTGAACCGTCTGGTTCATTCTCCTCCCTCACGTGTAAACGGTCATTAAGGCCTACACAAAAAAAAACCAAAAAAAAAAAAAAAAAAAAAAAAAAACCAAAACCAAAAACCAAAAAAAAAAACCCAGAAAAAAGTGCTTTATACTAAAATTGCTATAGTGACGACCTGGCTCCAAGTTTTCGCCTCCCCTCTTTGTTTACCTCGCCTTGGCGCTTTCGGCCTGGAAGGAATCGCATCTATAAGCGAAACCGAATCCTCCCAAGGCCTGCACGTGGGGCAGACAATGGCACCGGTGAGGATCCACCCGCAGGGATTCTCCCCCCAAAAAGCCCTTGCGGGCGCGCACGGCGCGGTGCCGCGGGGGCGGGACGAGCCGCATCCCGCCCGCGCCCGGAGCCCACGCGGGACGCGCCGGGACAGGGACGCGGCGAGTGCGGCCGGGCCTCACCGCCCCCTCCTCCCGCCGGGCTCTTGCCCTGCCCGCGGCCTCTCCCGACCGCCCGGGCGCGGCCTACCGGGCACCGCGCCGCGCCCGCACCGCAGGCCTCGGCCCCGCCGCCCGCGGGCTGCCCCCCGCACCCCCCTCGGCCCCGCTCCCCTCGCCGCTCGCCCGCGGGCCCTACCCGGCCGGGCCCAGCCCCCCCACCCCAGCGCCCGGCCTCCGCCCCTCCGCCGCACCTTCTTGAGTTCATTGTCGGAGGCGCCGGGTGGCACGCCCAGGATGTCGTAGAGCTTCGTGTCGGCCACGTTGGCCATGGCGGGGCGGTGGCGGGGCCGAGTGGGGCCGGGCGGGCCGAGGGCGGCGCGGGCAGGGCCGAGACCGGCGGCAGGACACGGACACGGACCGGCCGCGACGTCACTGCGCACGCTCTGCGTCACCCCGCCGCGACGCGCGAGGCCCCGCCCCCCACGGCCCTCCGACCCAGTTCCGGCGCGGCGCGGCAGGGGGCGCTGTGCGCAGGGGCTGTGAGGGCACGGGCGGGGCTGTTGAGTGGGGACCGCCACACGGGCAGGGAGCAGCGTCCTCAGCTGTCCCGCCTGTTACTACACACAGTCAGCGGGGTTGGAGAAGACCTCTGAGATCGTGCAGTCCAGCGTATGACCGAGCACTTCCATGTCAACCAGACCGTGGTACTGAGTGCCCTATCCAGTGTCCGGTGTTTTGTTAAACATCCCTAGGGAACAGTGACTCCACCACCGTCCCTGAGCAGCCTGTTCCAATATCTAACCACACTTTCTGTGAAGAAATTCTTACCTTACGTCCAACCCGACCGTCCCCCAGTGCAGCTTAAGGCTGTTCTCTCATCCTGTCACTTACTGCCTGAGAGAAGAGCCCGAGCCCCACCTGGCTACACCCTCCTTTCAGGGAGCTGTAGAGAGTGGTAAGTTTACCCCTGAGCTTCCTTTTCTCCAGGCTGAGCCCCCCAGCACCCTCAGCTGCTCCTCATCAGACCTATACTCCAGATTCTTTCCCAGCTCCATTGCCCATTCTTTGGACTCGCTTCAGCATCTCAATGTCCTTCCAGAATTGAGGGGTCCAGAACTGGACACAGAACTCAAGGCATGTTCTCACCAGTGCCCAGTACACTGGGACAATCACTGCCCTGGTCCTGCTGGCCACCATATTACTGATACAGGCCAGGGGCCATTGGCATTCTTGGCCACCTGGGCACACCTGGCTCATGTTCAGCCTTTGTTGACCAGCACCTCCAGGTCCTTTTCCACCAGACACTTCCCAGCTGCTCTGCTCCAGCCTGGAGTGCTGCAGGGTGTTACTGTGGCCAAAGGGTAGGACTGGCACTTTGTCTTGTTGAACCTCACACTGTTGGTCTTGGCCTGAAATTTCAAACCTGAAATGCCACTGCCTGTGCACACATGTCCCCCGAGTTCCCAGCTCCTGCCTCCCCAGGTGTGTCACTGAGGTGAACAGGGCGCCTGCACACCAACCTGCTGCCTGCCCTCAGGCACCAGTGAGTGTTCCTTTAGGGACATATTGCTAAGTAGTTATAAATAGCACTGGTACCCATCTGCTCTGGTTTTGCGTTTTGCTCCACTGCTGGAATCTGAAGCACCAGTTCCTGTGCGGGGCCCAGAGTGACTCACAAAGCGCAACAGCCCTAAGGCCCCAGCTGGGCACCACTCTTAGCAGGCAAATAAAAAGCTGGGTTGTGTTTAATTAGATGTTTGTCTCTTAAAGCTGGGCTAGGAGAGCAGCTATTGAGCCCTTTCTCAGCTATAGTCTCCTGGTCATTACCTCGTTGTTAGGCAGGGGCTGCTGGAAGGCTCTAAGAGCTGTGGCAGGTGTGTGACTGAGGGTGGTGGCATGGGGTCTGTATAAGGGCAACCCCCAAAAGCTAGCTTCTTGGCTTCTCTGTGGGTAAGCCCAGATTGTGCCTCAGAGAGGGTGCTCCCTGAGGAAGAGGTGAGCAAGGCTGAGGCCTGAGGAGAGGTTGCTGGGAAAAGATTACTGGCCTGACATGTGAGAGAGAGCAAGAAAAGGCCCTTTGAAAAGATTGCTGGGCTTGTGGCATAGAAATTTGAATATGTCCCTTGCCTAAGGGGAACAGATCTGAGTGCCTGAAGGCTCCTTTCCCCTTTGTCTGTAGGGGTACCCTTCATCTTGTCACAGTTCCTTGACACAGCCTGTGGTCACAGTGGCTGGATTGGGAAGTACCATCTGCTGGTGGCATCTCTGCTGCTTCTTGGGCGGGTGTTTATGGGGCCCTAAATTTCATCATTGTGTTTATGGTCTGGAGTGATCTGGTTCAGTAGATGATGGTAATACCTGCCTCTGGTGTTGCAGCAGTCAAGAGCTTCAAAAGAAAATGGAGACTAGTTTTGAAGGGAGAAGAAGAGTGGCAGGACAGAGAATGGCTGCTGGAAAGACAGTCCTATGGACTGTAATTATTAGTCTGGTTCAGAGATGCACAGAAAGAAAGAAAAGCCCTTGTAAGGAGGGGTATTTTTCTTTGGTGTTTTTGGAGGCTGCCTGTACAGCCTTTGGGAATTTCATGGTTTGATTTATGTAGCTAAATCCAGTAAGGCTTCATGATTTGGTTTACCTGTGTATTACTTTACTTGGCTTCATCTTTTATTTTGGTAAGACTAAATTCATCTACTCTAAGAACTGTCTGCCATGCATACCTGGCTGGACTATTTTGGATGGTACTTACTTACAGATTAATATGTTTCTAGAGAAGATTTTTTGTGTGTTTTTGTCATATAGGTTTTTCTTTTTAGTGGGCTGTCAGATAGGAAGAAAAGTTAGGAGTGTGTGGAGGAGTGCTTCCTTGCCCTGCAGGTCAGATTTGCATTTTTAGGTGTTAAGGAGAATCAGCAGGACTGATACAAGCAGTATTTGACATAGAAGGAATGTTTAGCATACCATAGCATTTATATGTTTTCTTTGCATTTAAAAAAAACAAAATCTAAAGCTCTAAGAAGGTGAGTTTGCACAAACCAGTGGGGTGCCATTCTTATCTATGTCTACAGGGAGGAAGTCCACTAAAAGTATGATTCAGCCCAGATGTACCTGTCCTGGGAGCTGAGTGGCTTCTGAAGCCACTTGGCATCTTGAGGCCATGTTGGCAGCCAGACTCTGAGCCAGGATTGATGGACTGTGGGGGCGAGAGGTGAGCTCGGGGTATCAGCTGCAGCACAAGCCAAGGAGGCACTTTAGAACCAGTGTTTGTATATTTTCTTCTTCCCTGCCGGAACAGCTGTGTTACTACAGGCCTGGTTTATATCTTGCACAATCAAACTAGATAATAAATAATAAGAAAAGTCCTCTGGGATGAAAATTTACATTTTATTTTTAAGTGGAGCTAAAGAATCATAAAATGGGATGATTAGCTTTTTATTAAATTCAAATGCAGATAAAGAGCAAGGTGGTGTTTCTTCTTCCTGCACACTACTTTTACAGTAGACTTGTGAGCTGTACTGACAGAACCCATTAGACACACAGCTGGCCATATCTCACCATTTAAATTGTTTCCAAAATATGTTCAAATTGAGACTTTCCTTGGAGTCCAAAAATGTGTCCTCCCTCGCTTCTTTTGGTATCACTTGCACATTCTTCGTTTTCTTTGTATGTCTTTTTCATTTTTTGAATTGTTTTATTCTTCTTTCAGATAAGAACTTTTAATTTAGTTCTAATGTTATTATTATCACACAAAATGATAAAAAGCTGTTGCTATATGAAGGTTTGTTTGTTTCTAAATAGGCTACACAATTCTCAGCTCTTTGAGGTATTGTTTTAGTCTTACATAGGCACCTATGTAAAAGGGACTATTCAAATTCAGTTATTGTTTCAGACCTATTTTTTCATTCTTTATATAAAACAAATTTAATGTCTTTTGTAAAGTGAAGCATTTTACAATGCTTTGTTAGAAATCAAATTAATATTGATTATGTTTATCACTGGAAAATTGGAAAGAGATCAATTTCATGTTACTACAAATGGAATAACCCCTGTTCAGGCTTATTTATGAAATTATTTATATGTTCAACATGGTCTCAACATGAAAATATGACCAGGCATCCCTAACTCCTGCTTTAACACTAAACAATCAAATTTAAATTTAAAAAAGGTGTTCTGTTTAAATACTGCTGAAGAATGCAGTTATACTGCAAAAAAAAAAGGCAGCGCCTATATGGCCATTGCTTTGAAATGTTTTTGGTACCAGCTTTCATCAGATAAGGCAGTGAGTGTATCATGCACACCATCTGATTTCTAGAGCTTTTCAGCAACAGCAAGCAAGCCAGTAAAGAACAAAGAAAGGACATGAAATTGGTAGAGAATTTTAGGACTCTGAAGTGCCTGTTAGGAAGTGGGCAGCTCTAAAGGGCACAACAACCAGTGGTTGCCAGCCAGTTGTTCCCTCACTGATCAGGAAGAGCACCCTGCCTGCCTCTCCCTGAATTCCCTTGACCAGGGGAGCAGGCCCGGGTTTTTGTTATGGTCAGAACAACAAGTCTGGTTTATTGTCCTGCCCAGGTGTGGTGATGAAACCCAGGGCTACCTGACAGGTACCTCCGTGCAGCACCAGGAATGAGTTGCACACCTTGTTCCTTTTGCCATTTCCTGGCCCTGGTTTTTGCTGTCATTACACCTCTCTTTTTCCAATGCAGGCTCCTCCCAAATAAACAATCCACCCCTAATGACTTGTACCCCATTGGCGCAAGTTTCGCTAAATCTGCACTCAGATTTGGGTTACTTAGATAATCCTGGCCTTATATGGTATTACTGACACGGTTACCCTGGGGCTGGTGGCCTTGCATGACTTTAGGCCCTGGAAGGTCCCTGGCAGTCCCCTTCCAATTCTCTCTTCTGTCTGCCAATTTCTCCTCTAACTCCTCCTTAAGCACCTGTGGGATCCAGCCACTCTCACAGCACTATTTGTAACTTTTGTCACCCTCTCATAGTGTTATTTGTAATTCCTAGTGATATTTTTTTATGTCACATCAGTAGTTTCACACATTTTGTTCCATTAACTGACTCTCATGCCAAAACGGACTCCCTGGTCTGTCATTTGCCTGCAACCCCAACTGAGCATAGCTGAGGGAAAATCAGAAAGTTACTTACTTTTATCTGAGTGCTGGGCGTGTTTTCCTTACAAAATTAAAGCAGACATCAGTGAGGATGGGAATGCTAGCAGGTAGTGCTAAACAAGCTAAAAAGCCTGCACTGTGGGGATCTGTAAGAGGGAGTGGGGAGGGAGATAGCTTAAGGGATTTTCCTTCTGAGTTAGCAAGAAGAATTTAGGAGTTCTGCATTTTTAAATGCCAAGTTATCAAGGCACTTGGGCTTTACTACATTTTTTCCATCTGAAGGGTGGGTGGTAAATCCTTTTTTTCTTGTAAAGAGAGTGTTTTGAATTAAGATTTAGGTTTTGGAGGTTTTGGGTGTAGAGTCAGAGATCACAGAGCAACATGGATTGGGGAGAAAGGGATTTAATTTCTTCCTCACTGAAAGAGATTTCTGTGTGATGAACAGTGTTAGGTGTTAAGTATAGACCTTTTTCAAGGTTGGGAATGATCAAAAAAATATACCAATTAAATTTATTAGCCTTATCTCTTCCTAATAAACTCTTGGTCACAGACCTTCCTCTGTGAGCCAGAGCAAGATAAATTGAAAGTTTCAGCAGAGTTTGGCATATGGTGTCTGAGCTGAAGTTATGAAGTGCTAAGTTAGATTATCAGGCTGAATTTATAATGGTCTTTAGCAAGATGAAAAGCCTTTTTTCCTAAGCTCAGGAGAAAGCTCAAAAGGATTGTTATTTTATCCTATAAGTAAGAGCTAGATGAGTAAGGAAAAAAGTGTGTATGCATATAAAAAGCTAAAAGTGTGTGCATGCATATTGAAAAGTTGACATTGCCAGTACCTTCCTTCTCCATTTAAGTTGCAGGTGATTGGAACCCATATCATTGATTTCCCTGAAAGCTTTGTGCTAAGCAATGTTTGAGAACAGTCTGTGCATTTGTATCTGTGCTATGTCTTAACTCTGGATAAGCATCAACACACTATTATTTTGTTCTAAACATAATTTGTGTTATTATTTGACAGGTTCACCTTATGTAATTGTTTGGCTTGTCTGTTATTCCTGATGTGCTAAAACTGTGCTTTGGGGGATTTTTATGGAATGCAGAGCTTATTGCAGTAGAAGTGTGATACAGGTATGTTATACAGATGTCAATAGTGAAAAAAGGTGGTGTGAAAATTAGTTTCTGTAAGGAATCAATACTTTCTAAAAAAACCACTTCTTTTTGTTTAAGGTAATTTTTTCTAAATACCTTTTAAAGACCCTAATTTAAGACTTGAGAATGTTTGTGAGAAGTTTATACATTTCAAACCCATAATTTGTATAAAAAAACCCAGCAAAACCAAAACATCTTTGCTGAAATACAATTTTGGAGGAAAAGGGAAAAATATCAAAATCAATGCTGAAAATAAATCAGCCAGACCTGTTGCAGTCTCTATTATATAAGTTCCTGAATAAAGTCTAGTTTCCTTCTTTTCCTAATGTAAATATCTCACTGCTGCTGTAATAATAGTAGACAAAATGTTTTTAATAAGGTTTGTGTTTGGAAAAAGTGTTTCAATTGATTAGGATGTAATAGTGCATGTAACAGCTGAGATGTAAGAAGTGGCCTTGCTGTTGTTTGTTTTAGTTACCATGGCTTGTAGTATACCTGTGTTATACTTGCATTCACTGCTTTATATAAGAATTTTCTTTTTTCCAGTGTGCAGAAAGTCCCTGAGCTGTAAGCATGTAATCTTTTAACTTTACTAACAGTTCAAGTTCACTTACTCAAGGATCTCTTCATGTGCATTACTCTGAAGCCCTGGTGGTTGTGTGCACTTCGGCCCTTAACTCTGTGTGAAGTCAGAACAAAAGACATTCTTAAGATAAAGGCTGCATTTGGTAAAAACACCTGCAAACCCATCATCTCTGTATGCAAACAGATTTACACAGGTTTTGTATTTTCGTGCTTAAAACTTGGATTCAGCAAAGGTTAACATCTTTTTGAACTATATGCTCTTAACAGTCTCTCCTCTCAGGGCCTGTTTTTTGTAATGGGTGGAACCATTCTCTGAAAATAACATTCTCTTATTTACTACTTTGTGTTGTGTCTGTTCTTTGTGTGAAGGCTTGTTCTCAATAAAAGAAGAGTAACAAGGACATTTTCATGTCACATAAATGTAAAGATCCTGTTGCTGTACCTTTAGATGTATTTAAATTTTCCTGAAGTATGTTGCAGCTGTTACAGGTAAACCAGGCCCTCTAAAAGTAGGGTGTGTGGGGAATGGCTGAAGAATGGTAGTAAGGTAGTGCTGGGTAGACTGTATGAAGATTTAAGCCAGGATGAAAGAAACCATTAGAGAAGGTAACTAGGGACAAACAGCAGTAGTTTAATGTTTACTTATTTTAAGAATGCTTTAGCAAAAACCCAAAACCAACAGTAATATGGCTTCTGGAGGTAATATGCTGCCTCTAAAGGTCCATCTGCTATGCAACCTACCTTTTGAGAAGAAAGGAGACAGCAGTGGTGCATAATATTTCAGGGCTGGGACATGTATCAACTACAACGAAAGTATTCTGTAGAAACAATTCACTGAATAACTTATTTATTCTATAGAGGAAACCGCACCTGCTCATTAGCCTACCCATAATCCCTCTTAAATGCAGCCAGTCCAGCTTTTGACAGAATCTTGTTCTTCAACGGGGTAAACAGATTCCTGAAAGTTGTTACAGAATTACAGCTGGTGATGAATTGTAACTCTTTCCTCTATGCTTTAAGCTTATATTTGTAATTTTGTTATAGTTAAGAGTCAAATTATTCCTAGACCAATGCATAATCAGTGTTTAGGAAATACATAAGGAATTTATTAGAAACTGCTGAATATCAGATTTCTACATTTCCATTTTCTATTGCACATGCTCTCTCCAGTTTACATTGTCTCAGATAAATTAGTTTACACAAAATATTTCACTATTTTCATGAGTGCAAAGACTACAAAAAATAAAAAAGAATAACGTTTCATTTGAAGTTATGAAGATATCTGCATTTTCTCTCTTCCCTTATATAGCCAAAATATTGATGTCTAGAGTTATGTGTTACTTTGGAGAAAGTGCATCTGATAAAAGTTTTATATACAAGACAGATCTTTCTGCTCAGAAAAAACGCAGAGGATTGTCACATTTGGAACTTTCCAAAATGAAACACTTTTACAAGTTGGACCAGTATTTCTTGACCAGTTCAAGAGTGCTGTTTCAGAGCTGTGTACTAAAGGGCACATCTATCCTTATATAGAGATTTTTATGAGTTTGTTTAAGTATGCACCAATACCTATTGCATTATTTGTTGTAGTTCTAAAGGTTACTTCATAACTTTAGCTTCCAACTTGTTCCAGTTGATCTGACATTTACTGTTGATTTCAGCATAAGTGCAAGTCTGGAGCTTTACCCAATGTCTGTCTGATCTTTTCCAATTTGAAACATGTTTGCATAACAAGTTGAAATTTGAATATTTTTTTAATCTGTCCTGAACTAATAATGTGGACAGAGTATCTGAAAGTGAGATTTTTACCTTTCAGCTGCCACCTCTTTTAGCCTTCAGGAATAACATGTGACTTAGGGGAGAGAAATAATAAAATTGATTTGCAGATCTTCTCTAGCACTAAAAGCAGGAATTGTTTATTCATGCATCTGCTACCTTTGTACTCTGTGAAAATGTGAAAAATAACTGTTAGCTTGTCATCATACTCCTCTTGAATTTGCAACTCATTTCTGACTTCTGAGAAGTCTGGGAAGGGGGAAAGGGGAGGAAATAGAATCTCTTCCTGTGTTATTTAATGACATACTTTTTTATTTTTTAATTCAAAGTGGGGAAAAAAGGCCTGAATAAAAAAATAATGAAAGGGTTTGTGAGAAACAGTAATACTCACAGTCCTCAAAGATGGCTCTCCTGATTTGGTCACAGGATTCGCATAGAAGATTGGGAGTTTTAAGATCATCTGATAAAACTTCCCCCAAAATAAAGGCCAGACTGCTTCATTCTCAGCTAAGACTATTTGTGATATTAAGGTGTTATTCTAAAGAAATTGCCCCAGTGATGCATTGTGGTTAATGCTTCTAATAGATCACAGTAGTTACCCCTTTCATGAGATAAATGCAGCATCTCCAGCTAAAATCTGATTTGCAAATTAATCAGGAAACAGGAAGTGTCCAGACAAAAGAAGACTGTGAAGGGAATCTGGCTTTTTTTTGTGTGCAATTTTCCCACCTTTTAAATGTCATTGAAATAGTCTGTATTATGTTGGACATGCAAGTTAGCTTATCAGACAAGTATTGGAGATTTCTTCCTTTTTTTTTTCCTTCTTTCATCTCTGTAAGGAATGAAGGAACTTGGCATCTGCTGCCTGTGAAAGAAATGCCAAGAGAAACTACAGCTATGCTTAGTTCCACTTTGTCTGTGCAAGTTGATACCCACTGCAACCCCCTTCAAGTCTACATCCACCTCCCTGCCGGTGTCCTGCACACAGCTGTGGCCAGGGAAGTTCCTGCAGCAGGGTTGTGGCTGAGCTCTGTTGAACTGGAGGCGGCAGTCACTGACAAAATGCTTCTCAGCTAGAGGTCTGAGGCTTGAGAAACCTAGGCTTTTCTCAAGGCCAGAGCTCTCCCTGGATGGAATGCTTTCGACCATCTCTGATTAAAGCTGGGAACAGTTCTTTAAGATCATGTTGCAAACGACTGCTGTCATCAGGGTGTGCTTTGTGCTGTGTTACATGCTAGCGGCTCCCTCTAGGAAAAGTCGGTGGTAAAGGGCTTAAACTCGTTTCTCTTGCTGCTTATTTGCGTTTTTCCTGCGTCTCAGAAATTTTCCATGTGGCAGTGCAGCAGAGGCAGACTGGCTCTGTGATAAAGATTGTGAATATTCCTAGTGCTGTGGGAATGTACTGCTGAAAGCAGTGTAGGGTGGCCATGCTGCCTTGCTGAAGTCTTCCTCTTCTGCCTTGATCGTCAGAGAAGCAGGCACACTAGGAGAAGACCAGTCACAGTGGTTCATCTTGGGTATCTTCAGATAAACTTGAACTTTGAAATCTTGTTTCTATCTGGAAAGAAATTAGTCCCCGTCAAGTAAGATGAAATGCACGTACTTGATTTCTGATAAAAGCTGAAGCATGCAGTTCAAAGAACATTCTTGTGTCTTTCTCATTTTTATCAGCAAATCTTGAAGAAAAAAAAATGAAAGGGAGAAAAGTATTTAAATTGTGGCAGTTTTCCAAATCTAAATAATGTGGCTGGTGATTTTTTAAAAAAAAATATACTCTGTGCGTTGTGACAGTTGGGGATGCAGCTGACCGGAGTTGAATTCAATTACCTTAAGGTTATGAACTTCCTTATCTTCTGGGTGTTATTTTTCCTTCTTAATTGTCTCCTATCATTAAAGGAATGATTTTTCGTGGGCAGCCGGGGAGCTGAGCCCGTGTGTCCCCTGCTCACTCCGGAGCCCCCGGCCCGCCGCTCTCGCCGCTCGAGGGAGCTCTTGCACGGGAAATGACTCCGGTCCCACCTGAGCCTGCCTCTACCGTGCCCACACCTAAAAACCTGCTTAAGGCCACCCCCTTCCCCCCCCCCCCCAACTTCACTTTGACACACTAAACATTTTACATTAGAATTGCTCATCCTAAATGTTCGGCTAGGACAGCAGTATCAGGAATTGTTTCCATAGTAACTTGAAAATAGATGCTTAGAAACACAATCTACTAAACTGACAGTAAATTTGGAATAATTTTGCTAATGGGACTTCTGTAAATTTAACAAACTGTCATTTTCAGCAAAATCTGGTCCATATTGCCCGGTCAGATAGCTCTGGCAGTTGGTTATATTCTATTATGGGGGAAACCAATTTGAATACAACCCAGTGCTTCCAGTTTGGGTTTGGTAACAGAAACAGCAGTGAGAAGAATAAGGTCATACTTTCAAAAAGAAAGGAAAACTGTAGGTAACAGCAGAAGGGGGGGGGGGGAAGGGGGAAGATTTGTAAAAGGCAGACAAACTGAAAGCAGAGGATGACTTATGTTTGCAATAGATCTTGCAGTAACAGGGCAGTGCAGGGAAGTGCTGTATCATGGAGAGTGGCAGCCAAAGCTGCTTTTCTGTTTCATTTCATGGGAAGTGCAACCACCTCTCGTGAGTGTCTCATGATCATAGCTAGGAATTGTAACACCCCATGTTGTGTTCCAGTAGACATCTAGCTTCGTTAAGGGAATTTTTCACTTCCTGATCTTTCACTTTTGAGGAAAAAAGAGGAAAAACTCACTCTTCTAAGAAGTTTAGAGATTATTTCCTAGGTATCCAGGTTATGACAAGGCCTGTATCTCCTTGCCCTTTTTAATGTTACTTCAGTGATTTTTAACGAAATAGTTAATCAGAAAATAATCTTGAAATTAAACAGTCAAAATTAAATTTTCTATTTTCCTACTGATTGCTAAGAGCTAGTGAAGACAACCTTTTCCTCTTTTTAAGTCTGTAAACTGTGAATGAATATTTTTTGGAGCCTTCAGCTTGACTCAGAAAATGAAACTAAAGAACTAAATGGTAGACAGGAAGCCTTTGCCTGGTATCCAAGAAACACACATTTGGAAATAATCCTGGGGCTTCTGATTACAAGCTGAAAGGGGAAACTTCATTATTTAAAGTATAGAAGACACCGAGAGAAGCTTTTTCTGTAGTATTCTTGGTTGTAGGAATATAGTCTGTCATTTAACAGAGATAAAACAGTCTGCTGCCAAATCACCGGATGGCAGAAACCAGAAATTGTAAAGTAAAAGTCTAAGGACAAAACAGGGTGATGCAGATTGTTAAATTCTAGGGTGTGTTTTTTGTGTGTGTGCATTTTAAAAAAGGGACATAGTAACAATATCAATAATATTTTAAAACACCCTGCAGAAACCATCTTGCTTATTTCTGGCTATTAATGTCAGCATATGTTTAAGGTAGCATCCTGAGTGAGTTATGCATATATAGTTCACTATATAATATATATATATATATGTAATAGTGATTTGCTGTGAAAATTTTTATTTCTAGGTAAGTAGGTTAGCATCACCTCCAGTATAATTTCAAGGGATTTCAGGTTTCAGGACAGACTTTTAAAAATACATCCTTTTAAGAGGCTCAGATTTGCTCTTTCATCATTTATAACCTATATAAAAATGAAGCTAAGATTTGTGGATTTTACTTCGATATTCCAGCATAGAACTAGTGTAGTAGTGGTGCAGACTTGCTCCCTAACTGCATTCACTGAACAGTGGAGAAGAGCTTTTTTGAACTGCATATGGGAAAACAGTCTGTGTGTTGCCAAGAGGTTGTTGCCTTATTAAGCTTTAAAACAATTTGGTTTATATAGGGGAAAAAAATCTGAAACCTTGGGGTCTTTAATTCATTCAATTCTATTGGCTAAACCCGGGAACAATCACAGTTAATCAAACAAGCTGATTTGGCTCAGGTAATGAAATTACAGTACCTGGTTTTGACATGCTGACAATTAAGTGAGCAGCTGACTTAGGCTGAGTATATTGATAGTCTCGGAGCTGAGGTGCCCTGGTGGGGTAAGGTTTCAGAACAATTCTCTCTGTTTCCAGCTGGAGAAATGAGTAATGAACCCAGCTGCCCTCTAGCATTGCTCCAGCTCACAAACACTTTACCTTCAGCGTTGCCTGTTCCTGTCAAGTGAGGGAACATGTGGGCAATAACAGCTCAGTGCTCCTGACAGGAAGCATCTTGGCTAATGCCCTGTGACAAAGGGGGAGAGCCAAGCACTGCCTAACAGTGGGAGCAGGAGAGTTCAGTACTGGTTCTGAGCTGACAGAGGGCACAGAGCCTGCCGACACCACAGCAGCGTGAGCTAAATCAAATAATAGTTTCCTCCTACTACTTGCAGAGCTGTATCAAAAGAAGTGTGATATGGCTAGAGGAGATCAATAGAGGAGGGAGTCATCCCTTACAAAATGGTTTAGACATCCTTTGGAAAGGGAATATGCTGCATTAATTCTGAGAGACAAGTATTGGGTATAAACCAGAAATAATTACATGAGCTTTGAGAATCTTTTTTATATTCTATAATGCGTGCATGTAGTCTTGCAAAGTTAAAGAGCATGCTCAGAGTGCCTATATACGTTTTTTTGGTTTTGTCCCCCTGCTAGTTGGCCAGCAGTGCCTTTTCTTAGTTCTGTATCTGTGCTGAACAGACATGAAATTACTCAGCTGAACTGAATGTTGGGTAACTACACTGGACTATCACATGTGAGGCAAACTGTATGAGAACCTTGGTAAGGAACTATGAATTAGCCAACTGTTCAAAGCAGAGGGTGGCAATGTGGGCTTTAGAGTACTTTACATGGAAATGAAGATTAAGGAGTTTCTAAATTTGTAGTAAACACCTTTCTCAAAGGGTTGTGGTGTCCTAAAGAGAAGAGAAATCAAACCAGACTGCTTTTTTAAAAGTAAATTAGGATTTTGGTGTCTGCTGCTTTTCCGAACAATATAAGCTCCTTAGATTTATGCGGCAAGATTCCAAACACTTCTACCCAAGTAGTAAATAACTTGTTTTTCAGAACAACCAGATTTACTTCATTCTCCGCTCTGACCCAATATCACCATGGATAGTAATAGCAAGATTTACATTGTGTGTATTTGTTCTGTCTCAATATACTCCAATTTTCCTTCCAGTACAAATAAATCTAATAATTTATACTCTCTAGGTGTATACAGCTGATATAAATTTATACTAACACTGTTCAGATTAAAATTTTGCTGGACATAATAATGGGGAAGGGAGGACTGAGCTATTTTGCATTTCTATATTAAGTATGAGAAAGGTACTGGCCTGGCCACTAACTCCTCCTCCGGCCCTTTGGCTCTTATTGCTATATTGGACTGCTGAATTTTATGTGCATTAGTGAAGAGCCTTCAGCTGGTTTGGTGCACACCTGTATTAGCAGTCAAAACTCAATGTAATTTAAAGTAGCTCATTAGCTGGTTGATTCTTTGCCTTCATTTCATGTTGTCAGTCTGAGCAATGAAAAAATGTCTGAAATCTTACAGTCATTTCCAGCATCTGAAATTCTACTGGCTTGGTGTTTCTGGAGGGGTGTGTTGGGAGGAAGATTGTTCTAGAATATTTTTTCCATTTTTTTCTTTCATTATGCTTGCAACAAAGAAAGATGGATGTGATCTGGGATTGTATTTAGAACTTCTTTGTGTAGAAAATCTGGATTTCGTATAAAAATAAGTGTAATTGTGTACCTGTTTTAAGTGTATTATGCAGACTTCTCTTGAGTGAACTGATAGCTATCCTATTCAGTTTCAGCTTAGTGAGGAGGTGAAGACTATAGGGATTATGATGATATTTACTTTTTTCTGAATGTCATATTTTCTTTTAAATATTATGCTATAACCTTTCTCTCACTGTAGTTTTCTTTGTATGTTAAGGCAAAATTGATTCCTGAGCAGGAATTTGACACAAGACTTGTGTTCTTCTTAAATTTTGTGTAAACTCCAGCCGGTGCATGGAATTTAAACTGGTATTTTGTAGAGCTGAACTTCACCTTTATGACCTGGTTAAAGCATTTTAAACTTGATATCAGCAGGTCACTTGTGAGGAGAGACAACTAATAAGAATTGATTCAAGCTTCACTTTTTTCACACTGAATTTCCAGGAGCTTTGAATAACAGCTGTAAAGAGTAATCCCTGTTTCCTCATTGTCACAAAACTTTTAAACATCTGTTGCCTCATACCTACCTACTGGTGCCAAGAAGCTGTCGCTTTTATGCCCCAGACTGTCAGTACACCAGATCAGCCCACCATTTTATCTGTTCCTATGGCCAGTTTGACATGATGCTCATAAATGAAAAAATTCCTGAAAAATGCCTATCCTTAAAGGCTGATTTCAGAAAGATATAATTTGAGGGTTTAATTACAATTTGAAATTGAAGTTGTCATATACTTTACAATCCACTTACATTGGTGAGTATTTTAATTTTGACTCTATCAGTGCTGTCAGTCAGACATGCTTGATGTACTTATCTGTTTGTCTCAAGTTCCACAGCTAAACTATTGCATTCCTTATGAATATTGACCAATTCTTAAAATTTTTAAGGAGCTTCTCAGTTTTCACATGTGCTTTGACAGTGATGAATCAGGACATGTTTCTCTGCTGTTGCACTTGCTGTTATTTATTAGGCTGGGGATCTTTGGTTTCATTGTTTGTTAGTCCTTGTACCTGAGGCCAGAATTTAGGGCAATGCTATATTAGTATTAGTTTCAGTTAAAAATATTCTGTAAAAAGTCATGTTTTAGTTGACTTAAAGACTCCAGTAATATCCCTTACTTTATTGTACTGTCATTATTTAGTGCAGGGATTAAATTTTTTGTTATCCTTAAAAATGCTAGCACAATAGATCATATAACAGTGGATGAATTGTAGCTGGCGTGGCCTTCGATTCTCCAAAAACATACATTTACAGATTTCTTTATTCTGCAGTCATGAACCAGTGTAAACACTGGAAGAAAGGAGCATGTTCCTTTCATCCTCTCTGTAAGCCCCAGGGAACACCAAAGAAAGTAAACTGGTAGCTAAAATGGATCACAGAGCACTGAGAATTGGAGCAGAGCATAGAGGTGGAGTACACATAGTAGTTTTGCAGTCAAGGAGTTTAATTAGGGCTGTGTTTCAGCAGCTTTGATGTGCACCTGTACAAATGTATACTTACATGTCTCATGTCATTATAATCAAAACTGCCTTTAATAGATCTTAAACCAGCAGTGATGATTTGTCCTTTGGTAAATTTGGACAAATGCATGAGGATTTATGAGTATTTGCAGAGAATAATTATTTGAAAAAAACCCTGAATTTGTGGTTCCAATTATGTTTCAAAATTTAAAAAACATTTCTATAAGACTGTACTGTTTGATTTAACATTGTCTAAATTACAGTCTTGCAGTCTTCCTTGTTCAACACAGTTCTAGGGCAGCCTCATTACTTCTTTTCTGACCTTTGTCTGGGAGTTGGTTCTGAGATAATGTCCTGGAAGACTCCAAGGCTAATACATCTTTCTGATTGAACAGGATTCCCTTGGTGTTCCAGGCTTTTTGGTTTTTTCTCTGAGCTATCCCAGTGACATGTACTCAACACAGCACTACATTCATTAGCGCTGGAAGTGTCCTGCTGATCTCATAGCTGAACAACTGAAATAAAAATTATTGAAAAAGGGCCAATCATCCTCTCTAACTTTCTATGTAAAAACTAGTGCAGAAGGTGCATCAGTGGTTTGTGTCTGTATCCTTTTAAGACTCTATGGCAGCACAAAACAAGAGCTGTTTCTCTAACCAAAATTTATGTTGGTTATTATAGGAATAGCTTCAGACTATAAATCTAATGCATTTAGAAATTGATTAATGCTTAATAAATCTCTATTGTCTTGACAATTTTATATGCTAAAAGGCAATTTTTCTTTGTATAAATATTGGTGTTTCAGAATTCAAACTTCTTGAAGTGAGTGTTTCAGGGGATCAGCAAGATCAATTGTTTAGTAGAGGGCTTTTGTTTTAGCAGAGGTTAACAAAAATCCAATGTACTGAAAGCTACTCATAGGATTGCATCATCCAAGTCTGAGATATCTATGGATAAAAGTTACAATTACCTCCTAGTGTATGTGTTTTCTGCCTCTTCTAAATCGGAGGCCATATTCTATAGGAGGAAAGCAGCTTGACCCAAAAATCTGTGATGTGTTATTTTCTATGGTGCTGTCAGTCACTGCTACGTCAGCTGGGAAAGCTGGGGCAGAAAGGTCTGCAGCAAGCTGACTTTGCAGCCCTGTCTTTTCTCACTGCACACTTTTGAGGAGTTTTATTCAGCTGAGTTGCACAGATAATGATTGTTCATATCTTTCTGCCCTTATGTGGACTTTGGCAAGTGTCGCATTCTTCCTGTGTCTGCTTCAAATCTCTAAAGTGTGTTTACCAGCACCCTATAAATTCTAGATCTCCTTTAACTTGAAGGAGACAGGCAATGAGATGATACAGCTCTTGCTGATAAGCTGTTTACTGTCATGTGCTTTGTTAGTTCAGCTTTCTTTTTATCGACTTTCTATAGTTTGTAGCTTATCTGTAAATAATGTTGAGTCAAGAAAAAGAAAACACCGACAAATAGAAAAAGGACTGGTTTTATCCACTTTTGCTTAAAAACATAAGATCTGCATTTTGGTGCTTCTAGTGCTTAGGATATATAGTTTCACAGTACACAACTTGGACAGATGTGATATATGGTGCTTTGCCAAAACAAAGACTATAATATTCAACTGTCATCTCTAAACCCTATGTTTTAAGGTTGGATAAAGTAGCATTGAGATGGACTTGTTTTGTCAGGGCTGTCTGGAAATAAAATCTTCAAAGGAATAGTGATGGGAAATGTTATATTGTAACTGTATTAGAGCAGCATTGGTAAGCATTTTTCGCAGGAAAAAGAATGCAAAATCCTATGACAGAAACACATGAGCAAAGCATCACTGATACGCCTCAAAAGACAGAAATCATGTGAGCTCTTGCTTGCTGGTGGATATGAGCAGAATACGGCAATGTGAGCCCAAAATGTGGGCCTTACTGACAAGAGAATGAAGACTTGTCTTGTGCCAATCTTCCTTCTGCTCTCTCTAGAACCTCCTGCTGAATTTCCTATAAGCAGACAGATGTGGGTGAAAAGTTTGGGGGGTTTTGTTTGAGTTTTTTTGTTTGTTTTAGTAGTACACTTTTGCCTAAAGGAGCCATATTATTCCGTGGTCCTGTGGCAAGAAAGCAAGCAGGCTTTTACAGCTTATTTTCCTTATGGAGGTAGAGGCATTCTATAGAATCACTGCTCAGTCTCTAACTTTAAACGCTGAGACCCTGGAGGAGCAAAGACCCTCTAAGCTATAAAAACCCCACAAACTCAGCTGTCAGGATCTCTATAGAGTTGAGCACTTGTAGGAATAGCAGGTGGCAGCACTATTGCAGGTTTGCTGCCTCCAAGAGCTTCCATGTTGGGCAGCCACCTGCTTTGCCTGTGTCTAGAGCTCCTTCTCCTTTTTGGCTAGAACATGAGTTTTATGAGCACCTGAAAGTAAGGATTTCATTTATCATAAAAACTACTCGTTTCTACACAGTTATTACTTATGTGACTAGATTTATCAAAGATAGTAGGCTGCTTACACAAATAACTGCTCAGCTGAGTGAGTCAAAATATATCCTTTATCTCTTTTCAAGCAGTCAGTTTCTTCAGTTGAAAGAAACTTAATTACCATAATTAATTGCTATATTATTTACTAAACTGTCTTGTATTTGAGTGTTGTCACTAGCAATAAATGTAAAAGGGCTTGAGGATCATTAAGAAATTATTTATACTAGACTTGATATGCTTCTTAGGTTGCTCTTAAAAAAGTACCAATCCGCAAATATTTCCAGTACTAGAGCAGTTTAAAATCTATTATATATTTAGTTTGTTCTCTTGATAATTACCTTTTTTTAAAAAACCCCTCTGTTATTGAGGTATGTCTTGAAAGGATAGGGATCATCTCTGGAGTTTACAATTTCTATTCTAGTCCTCTCTTTCCCTGGGAGAGCAAAAATATGTTCATAGCCTTTTGAGCCTGTTGTGGCTCAGGATATGCAGGAGTGGAACCTGCAGCCTTTCATCTTTTTTTTTAATCTGCTTTCATAGCCATGGGTATAAATGAAGTATTTGTTTCCATTTTCTCTAATTTTGTGCTTAGTTTCTACAAAAGCAGACTCTTCTTGAAGACTTTAAATAATCCATTACTAAGATGCTTTTTTTCTTGCAATGTTATGGGCTTTTTTTCAACAGGGAATGGACTATTTTGTACAGTATTGTAATCTAAAACTTCCCTTCTTGCTGGAAAGGCTGCTTTTACTTTCTACCTGAGAGATGTTTGGGCACTAGATACAGAGAAGTGCTGAGCATAAGTTAAAAAACAATAGATTTTTAAAAAAACAGTTAATAGATCTAAGCCAGTGAATGGAGACATTTCAATTTAATATCAAGTATAGTCACTAACCCTTGCTGCCATTCACTGTGACCATTCCAACCTTTATAGAATTGTGTTGATTTAAATTGAATCAAAATTCAAAGTTACTACAAAGTCAGAATTTTTGATGATGCTGTAGAGAAAATGAGTTTGTTCTTTTTCCCACCCTTTTCTGTTTTTTGCTAGGTTTTTGGTTTTGTTTTGCTGGCTTTTTTTCTTCTGAAAGACAAAGAGAACACAATTCACCTGGCTTTGTTAGCTGCCTCTGGTGCAGAGTTTGGTCATTCTTATTATGCTTCTTTCTGTGTCAAAACAGTTGAATCTATTTTGCGACTTCTTTTTTCTTTTGCACTTCTTGTATCCTCTCTGTTAGAAGTGGGAGGAACTGTGCCCAAAACCAGATGACATGAGTGTACTGTTGGCCAGGAAATGGCAGTTTAATCAGTAATTTGTTTACAAATGTTTACTCTAGAAGAACATGACCTAAATAATGAATGTCACCTGTTCCTATGCTGCCAAAAGCTACTGTCAGCATAATCCCTATAGCAACAACAAGGCCAGTACTCTGGGTGCAGAAAATGGAAAAGATTTATCACTAATGCTCCTGTGTATTTGCAAGTTTGTATGGATGCTTACTTCTGACTTTTAAAAAATATAAATATAATTTATTCACTAATAAATACACTCCAATTGCTCATATTTCAGGACCCAGATAAAAGAAAAAGTAGAGAGAATTTGGGCAAGGTGTGATAGCTGTGTAGTCAGGATCCTGACAATGTCTTCAGATAGCTTAACATTTTGGCAAAAAGTTATATTTACCTTCTTGCTGTTCTTGTTGTTCACTTTGGATGGTTTTAAATCTAATTTTAAAGAGATCTTGTGATTGAGACTTGTGAGAAGCATCATGCCCTACATCATGAAAGGGACATTGTGGTCAGATTTTGTTTTGCTCTTTGTTGCTTATATATCATAACACAATTTTATTGGTTTTTAAGCACAAATGAGAGTAGTGGTTCCACTTTGTCCAGAGACAGCAGGAAGTAGTCATATGTATGGAAGTGGAAGATGGTTAAGCTGTTTGGGAACTGGATAACTTCTGTGTGTTGCTGGTTTTTTTTTTCCCTCTAGCTTGGATAAAGCAGTTATTTGTATGTGGTTTTTTAATACTCCTCTTTCTTCATTGTTGTTTTGGGTTTTTTCTATGCTGGGAAAATAGCTCTGGAAAATTGCCAGAGCTTGTTTTGGAGGAAAATATAATGAGGAGAATGCAGATTCCTGTTAGTGATGTGCATGCTGTCTTGTTTCAGGAGCACACAGCAGTGTAAAGTTGAAGAGCCTAAGGTGAATATTTCATGTCTGCTGTAACATTTAGAAGCAAAACTGAATTTTATAGAGAACTGGTATTGGTAACACCATTGGTAATATTTAGGGCAGACAGTTGCATTTTATTACTGCATAAATTAAATTAATAGAAAAATTGGATCATTTGATCTCCAGCGTCTCAACCAAGAAAACACAGTTAACAATCGCAGAATTGGGAAGAAAAACCATGACTCCAGAGAGGAAAGTTATTGTTCTGTATTTTGGAACTTGTCTCCGTTCATATCCTTATCCAATCAGTATTATTTTGTGATAAGATTGTAGTACAGTTGTGTACTTAAAATTACAGTCCACAGCTGCAGACAAAACCTTGAAATGGTTGGAATACTTGATGCACCTTTATAGATAGGTGAATAGATGCACCTTTACTCACAAGCTTTACTGAATGATTTTGGAGTCTGCAAGTGGAGTGGGCACAGGAATTAGGTACTTGACCCCTGAGATTCTTCTTCCATGGCAATGTTGTGACTTAGTTATTACCAGAATATCTCATCACTGCAAGTAGGTTTTTCCTTTCTGTTCATTACTTATTTATTTTGCCCCCAGGGTGCTTTGGTTGGCCTTAATGGAGGAGCAGAAGCCTTTCAGTCGTATGCTTATCAGGATGTAAAGAGAATTTTGCTCTTACTTTGACCACTGTAAGTCGTGACAAATCTAATGAAATAAGTGAGCTATACAAGTTCTGTAAATGAAATAAAAAGTATTTATCTTGTCTCCCCACTCAGTCTTGCTAGGATACTGGATACAGTAAATAACCTTTCCACAGAGATGGGAAAAATAATTAATGTAATTGTAAAAGGGGCATGGCATGCCTTTTTTTCTTGATCCATTTCTGCTTTGGCCCCCTGACTTCAAAGCCTCAAATGTACATTAATGTAGCAATTCAATGAACAGCTGTCTAGTGAAAGAATTTTCTAAAAGCTTCTGTTTTGGTAGGGGTGTAATTGAGGCATCATTCCTTCTTCCAGAGTAAGTCCGAATTTAGAGAAATATATATATTTTTTGTTCTTTTTCCCTCTGTATGAGCTATGTATCCAGCTTAAAGGATTTATTAAAAGACTTTTCACTTGTTTGTGCTCAGGAGCAGGGGGGGGGAAGTTATTTCTTTGATGTTCCTAAGGCTTTCCACATAACTGGATTAAAATCTGAATCCATGTCAAGCAAAACCTGTGACAGTAACGTACCCTAATTTGTTTCCCTGAAGATTGATGTGATAGGTTATTCAAGCTTACCTCTCTCTTCAGTTGTTTGAGCATCTAATTTCTAGATAGTCATGCATTATTGATCTTTAATGCTGATAGTAAGGTGCTAATAAAACAAGAAATGTCTAACTCTTCTGTTACATTTTCCACAATATCCTTCTTTCTATCCTGTACACATACTTATTTAAATTTAGGTTGTCCAAGATGAACATATACATATTTTAAATCATATGTGTGCATTCTTATAGGGCTGCTGGATAACTGTTTAGCAGATTGTCTCTCCTATTCGTGACAGATATTAATGGGTCAGTATTTTAAATTACTGCTATGTGAACATAACATTGTACTTTCTTATGTTTATTTGCATTGGAATATGAATTATTATCTGCATACAGACAGCAGAGAGCAGTAGTCTGGGCTTGGTCAGATGGTGTGAAGGACAGGGATAGAAAGTAATTTCACAATCAACAGCTTTAACGGATGATAATACCGTAGGAAAAAGCAGAGCTGGCTGGCTTTGGCAGCATATTCAATCTGAGGGTACTTTTGTTATTATTTGAGCTAACGCTGACATGAAACCAATGAAGATATATTTATTTGTATGTGCTGTGTGCAGATATTACTGGACACATGGCCCCATCTGATGAAAAAATAGGTTTAGCCATTTTTTAAAATGTTTGCTGCTGGAGCAGGCTAAAGAGGACAATACTCTTGAATAATCAGATTTGTCTGTGCTTAAGAGGTTTTTTGCACTAGAAACGAGGAACTTGGTCATTTATCTACTTTATGCCCCGTCAGGACCATGAGAGATGCATCTCTGCAGCCAACTGCTACAGTGTAAAGAGTTCAGGGGTGTCAGTAAAATTAGACCCATAGATGAGGGAAAAACTTCACTGGTAACAATGAAACAAACTGTGCACTAAAAGACTGGGGTGTTTCAATGATGCTGTAGTGTTTCTGAGTTCCAGAAAAGTAAACCTATTTTCAATTTTCAGCTTTATATTGGTGCTGGAGAGACACATGAGTTATGCCTCGGGCTACATCCACAACTCAGTTTTTCAGCCCTTTTTGGGCTGTGGTTGTGTAGTATCTATTCTCATACTTTTGTAACCTAACCTTTCTATGTTTATACTTTACTACCTTTTTTCCCTTTCTGTAAGAGGTTGTGACAAAGATTTTCTTCCAAAACCCTTTTAAAAATAGTAAAATAAGCATTAGATCAGATGTGGCATTTTGCTAATGTAGCTTGCTGCTGGGAATGGAGAACCTGGTTTCATTTAATTTGCTAAATCTTCTTTCAGTTTGTCAATTTTAGGCATTATCCATTAATATTCATACAAAGTCTTCCTTAAAAAGAAAAAAATCAATATGCACATCTAACCTTAATAAGAGGGGTTTGCTGTTAATCAATAGGATCATTAACATAGTGAATTACCCTTCAAAATAGCACTCTAGATGTTTGGCTGTCTTGAAATCTTTTAGCTTGAGTGTGCTTTTGTGTTGAAAAGTATTCCAGTACTATCAGTGAAACTAATGTCTATTATTCATAGGGCATCCAGATCTTGCTCCTTAAGAGAGTGTATGATTTTTTTTTGGATGCTTTTACACTGAATCTGGTGGACTTTATATTAGACCCTAGAATTTGACTCCTGTCTGAAAGTGAATCAAAGCCATTTACTTCTTCTCCCTGGATATATCATACTGGGTATTTCTGTTAAGATTGGCCTGGGGCCCACAGGCAAGATTGTCATTCATTTCAAATATTCTCCCATCACTCCTGGAAGTGCTTCCATGATGAAAGAATGGAAGGTAGCCCCATGGTTAGGCAAGCAGGAGACAGGTTATTACATCTGCAAATATACAGCAGACAAGTGTTTCTGCTTTGAGATGGGCTTGGCTTTCTGCCACTTCCTTCAGTTGGTGTCAGCTGTTCTTTGTAACTCAACAAGGCAACCAAACAAGTTGCAGTTTCTTGCAGTTTTACAGAAATAATTTTTTATTATACTCGAAGTCTGACATGATTGTTCCTTATCTTTCGGGTTTTTGGCAAGATGAATTTCTGTGCAGTCCTATGGCAAGGATAAGCCATGACCTCCAGTTCTGATTCACATAAAACTAAATTCAATTACATCCATTTCCCTCAGTAATTGTGGTCCTTGTATGATCACCCTGCATATTTTTGTTTGTTTTTAAATGATGCACAAGCTATTTAGGAATAGGAAAATTAATGTAGAAATAACTTTTATTTTTTCTACTTTTTGTTGATGTTCCCCTAAGCCTTGAGGGGTACTTCTTACCTTGAGCTCCTTGTTTGGTACTGTTGCTAAAGAACAGTTGGTAGCCTTTACTTATGTTCCTGAGGGGAAGAGAGAGTACTGAAAAAGGAATGCATTTATGCTTTTTATTTCTTTTGTTGAGCATTAGTATTTTTCAGCTGCAGTAGTGTTAGAGGTGGTGCTAAAATGTTGTCATTAAATCCTAATGTTAAACATCTGGCAACTTGTAATGGAAACTATTTTCTGAATGTATGTAATGCAGCTTTTTATACTTTATAAATTGGCATTTAAACCAGATATTTCTTAATTTTAAACACCATCATGCAATATTTAAATCTACTTCTTATAGCTCTTTGTGGGCAAAATTCTACATTTGCTTTAGAGAGCATTTTATCTTATGATGTTAATAATAGAAGGAAATTAAGAAACAACCAAACACACCAAACTTGTATGTTCTGACAATTCATAAGTAAAGTTTGTATTCTGATAGTTCAAGTAAAGGGTGTCTTTTCCTTATGCTAATGTCTGTCTTTTCTTCTAGTCTGATGAGGAAAGTGCAGTACAGTAAAGCTTTCCAAGTCTGAAGCTTTATTAGTTCTGGATCTTAAAGGCAAAGAACTTAGTTTTCTTTATTCCTACTTTTCTTGCAGAGATATGAGAGCTTGTGTTCAAATGTATTGAAACAGACGAAATACAGAAGTGTCTGGGGGAATGTGATAACCTTAGGAGTCATACAGAGCGCTAAAAATTACCTAATATATGAGATTATTTTAAGTATCTGTTACTTTTGGTTTGTTTACTATACACTTGAATTATACATAGATATTTTGTGCTGGTTTTTTATATTCCAGAATTCCCTTTACTGTTAAAGATAACATTTAACGATGACAGAAAATTAAATGGCCTGTGCAGAATCTTTTGCCTCTGGTAAGTGAAAAGCAAACATCTTCACTCTACTAGGTCTCTTTGTTTTTCATTACTACAGAAAAATTAAAATTATTTGACGTGGCCTCAGGCCTTCAATTGCTCTATTGGGTTATTAAAAATACAGTGAAGAGCCAGTAATGAGTGGTATTCCTTATGTACCTTGGCTATTTGTTCTTTACAAATAGAAGATTGATTACAATGGTGAAGAGACTTGGGATTTATTGACTTGTCTTCCTAGGAATTTTTTATCTTACAATTGCTTTCAAGAGTATTTTCCTGCTTTTTTCACCCCCATTAACCACTGAATCATCTTTTTCTATAATAATCAGTAGTAGCTGAGAATGCTAGCCAGTAAACTCAGGCCTAACAGCTGGATTTTCCCAAATTATTAGAAGTATTTGAGGGTGCTTACTGAAGTGAGGGAACCTAAAATGTTGCTTAGGTAGAATTATGGACTTTATTATCTTGAGGGTAATTCAACTGCATTGGAGGGTGAGTTAAATATTGTATCAGAAATATCCAGTGGTTAATATTTGATTGTTTCCCCTTTTGTATTTTAAACCAAGAATTCTTTAATTATCAACTCCTCTCCTCTCTCTGCAAATAGCTTAAACCCTGGATTCTTGTGTTACTCACAGGTGAATGCAGTAGTTGTTACAGGCGTGTTATGAGCAAACCAGGGGCAAACTAAATCCTCTCACAAAAAGCCACAGGCTCTTTTAATGCTGATATTACTTCCCCATGAAATACTAAACCTTGAATATTAGAACACTGATGTACTTTGTTCCAGTTTAGCCATATTCATTTGAGGTTAAGCAGATAATCCTGTGAGCTTTGAGTTTTCTTTGTAGTCTCTTACTTCTCTGGTGGAAAATAAGCTGCAGTACAGTCTTAGAAATTAACATAATGCTTAAACGCTCAGATGCTGTGGTTTAATGATAAATACTTCGCAGTATAATCCTTGCTCCTAAATAACATTTCGAAGGAAGACAGAAGCAACTTTATGTAGGTGATAATGAACTTTGAGGCTAATTATAAGTTGTAATATGCATATATTTCTATATATGAATTAATAAATTATTGAAATAAGTTTTAGCACATTAAAGATGTCTAGGAAACCTGTGTTTGGGATGAGAAGTAATTATTTGGGGAAAATGATGTGATATGCATCTTTTAAGAGCACTAACGGTTGACATCATTCCATCCTTCAGAAGGAATGATACAGATTTCAAATCAGGAAATTATTTTGCATTTTTGAGGTGTGTAGGTCTTAGGTATCTATTATTTGATTTATCATAATATTTTGTTTTTTCTTGAACAGAATTTGGCATAAAGTTTTTAGGGGTTTCTCCAGTATACAAGTTATTACCATAAATTATGAGATGGCAGTGGAGAGAGGTACAAAGACATCAAGTTCTTTGTTTCTCCCTGAGCTTGACTCTGTAAGAACAGACTTATAAAAACTAAGCTGTTTTATCTGGTATATGGTAGATTATCTTCAATAGTGAGATAAGAGGGAACAAGTTGACCATTCAGAAATTACTGTTCTTGATCTATAAAACAGATGGGAAAAGATTTTTGTTAAGCTGATTGTGGAAAATGGAGTGTAGCAAAGGAATTTGAATATGAAAATAAACTTGCAGTTCCATGGTGACACAGAACCACATATTACAGTATATTGACATGTGATTTGTGCATTTACAAGGGGGATTTATGCTGTACAGAGATGCTTATTAGATATCAGATGACTGACTTTTTCAGTTGCAAAAATAGTAGCTTTTATATTGTTAGGTTGAGATAGGTGCTGTAAATACTAATTTTTAAAGCATGAATCAACTCATCCAGGTTTTTGATTTTAAAATCCTTTCTCCCATTATAATGAATATTCAGTTTTAGCAGTGTGATCTCAGTGTAAAATCAGCTTATCTTTCAGGCTGACATGGATTAGGAATCTTGTTTTGATAAACAGTCTACAGACCTAAGCAATCATAGGACTTATACGTCAACTTTGAAATAAGGACATGTAAAAGTAAATGGACTTGACAGAGTTTTGCTGTGGACAGATACATAGAGCCTGACCATACAGGAAGCTCAGACTGTAGCTGTGGTTTCATACATCCACATGAATTCAGTTGTTCCATTTCAAGCAGTAATTTACTCATCTTCCTAGGTATATGTGCTAAGATATTTTTAAATTTTTCAGATTTTTTTTTTTTAATTACTTGTGCTGTTGGTATCCTTTCAGATAAAGGACTGTACTTAAAATAATTTGGAAAATTAAATGTCATGATCAATGATATAAGAACCTTATTTAGGGTCAAATTTGTTTTACAAATAAGACATGCCTTTTTCCCTCATTCAGCAGATTTGCTGCTAATGCACAGAATTCTTTGTACCAAGTGAAAAACAAAGCAGTGTATTTTAAGGACATAAAGATTCTGTGTTCACATGACAAACACCTTTTCTTGTAAATCAGTGACAGTTCTTTTCATAACCCTTCTTTGTATTGGTTTAGTAAAAATACACAGTCATTATTGCAATATGCCATTGTAATTTGTAGATGCTATGAGGTCATCTTGTCTATAGCAGACAAGAGAATCCAGTGCATTTTAAGTACACATTGGTATTTCTGTGATCACCAAGGAGTCAGGAACAGCATTAAGCCCGAGCTTCCTGTGCCACTGTCATTATCTCTGTAAATGCAGATGTCTGCTCACAGAACTCACACGAGTTGTAAACCACAGCCACTTTTATTTTCATGTTGGCTGTAGGTTTACTTATACAGTTTTCATCACAAATCATTCTTCACAGATAGTTTGCTTAGATAGTCTAAGCTACTATGCTAAAAGGAAAAATGAATTAGAAATACCAAAAAGTAGTCAATGCTGTCGGTATTTTCCTGGTCAGTGTGTGTCTAGTGAGTGTGTCTTTGCTAAGGAGCATTCAGTGCTAGCACAGGGTATTGCAGATATGGGTACAATGGAGTGCAAATCAGGATGCTCCTAGAAATGTATCAATTTAGGATGGAGACAATGGAAGTAGACTAATGGTACTCAGATATTGCACTAGTATGAAATGTGGTATTCTTCACCAATTCCCCAAAAAAGTTTAAAGACCACAACATCAGCTTCAACTGGATTGACACTGCAAAACCAATACTAGATTCTTTCGCTAAAAGCCTAAGCTTTTTGTACTGTGATACCCAGCAGTTTATCCAGTTAGTTTTTCTCTACAGTGAAGGGAAGTTGATTATACTGAAAGTGGAAGTATGGCTGTAATAGTTAGGACTTATTTCTCAAAGCACAGCTCAGTAACTGAACCCCACCCTGTCATGGGCTGTGTAGGCAGATTGGTTTTCAAACACACCACAGGATATTGGAAACAGTTATGCTCAAAAGCCAGGACTGGTTGTGGGAGCTCCCCTGTGTGCTCTGGGGTAGCCAGAAGGCAACTGTGTGCTGATCATGTAATCACAAGGCTGCGACAGAGACTGAAGTATTACTCAAGCCATTTGGGAAGTTCTTCAATTTCCCTCTTCTCCACAGACTTGGGCTCTGCAGGTTTCCTATTTGTTTTATTAGTACAGGTTTAATGTTCAAGGACAACATAAGTTGGGAAAGAGTAGGGGTCACATTGTTTTTAGCACATGGATAAATATACCTTAAAAAGAAAATAAAACTTAAGTCATGCAAACCTAGCATTTACAACAGTTGTATGGATAAGAATGACCTGTGTAAAACTATGTATTACTTGTTGAAAGAATCTGGAAATAACAGACTGTCACAAATAGCATTGTGTGTCCTATAGGTCATGGTGAGATATTTTATCTTGAGATCAATGAGAAGTAAGTAAAATCTGCGAAATGTTTTGATTAAATATTCAAAAAATTTCAAGTAAAAATTAGCTATATTTTTAAAATATTTATTTTCTGCATTTTGTGCATCTAAAAATAAAGTCCATTTTCATTCTTTCAAATTGAAATACATTCTGGGACCAGCACAAAAACTGGTACCAGGATATAGCCTCATGGGGCTAAGATATGAGCTGATTAAGCTCTTTTTAGATAGGAGACAAGGTTAATTTTCAAGTTGGGGAGTGCTGAAGAAACTCAGTTCCCCTTTCTTTTTTCCCCTTAAATGTTGTACATTTTAAGCATTAAAAAAAAAATCTTTATCATTCTAATGAAAATCTGTGATTACACCTGTTGTTCATATTTTATTTCAAAGAAATTATTTTTCAGTTGCAAGGGTCATATGTTAAGATGTTTTTGGGTTTTTTTTATACTACAGTCAGCACAACAAACACTATGGTTTGACATACATTTGTAAATAAAGGCTATGCCCAGTGCAAGCTGGGGGGGTCAGCTTTAGTCAAAGGTTTCCTGTAAACAAAATACCCAAATAAGCTCAAAGTACCCAGGGAAGAAAGTGTAGGCTAATGCAGAAGTTATGGTAAGTATTCTTGGCAAATTGTGGTGTGTGCAGCAGCCACTGCAGGTTATTCAGAGCTGCTAAGAGGACACTGAAAGAAGCCTGCTGTACAGGTGCTAGGTTTGGATATAAGAAATAGTCTGTACAGTATCAAAGTATATCAAAAGCTTAAAAACCACAATGAGAATATATTTTAAAAATTTTTTCTATATTGTAAAAATTTTTAAATTAGGTCCAAGCTACCATTTAAAAAGATATGAAATGTGCAGTTTTCCAAGTGGAAACAAGGGGCACAAGAAGGATTCCATAGGGGTTAATCAGAGTTGCTTTGTGATTTGTTTCCAGTACCTTCATATACCCAGTAATCACACAGACCTCAGAGCAGTTCTCTTCAGGCAAGTAGGACATGAGCTAAAAGTATCATCACTGATTTCAGTAGGGAAGATTGGCTGCAACAAGGAGTAAAACGCTATTTTAAGAGACAAATGTACAGTACAATCTATTTATGTAAATACTTGGAAAACTCAGGAACAAAATTGTTTCCTAAGTACAGAGCTGTGAAATCAGTGCGCCATATGGAGCTATAATATATGGCAGAATATTTTAAAATCCTAAACCTTCTTGAAAGAAAACTGTTGTAAAAGTCTGCATCTAGAATAAAATGACTACTCACTTGTGTTTTAACTGAAAGCTGGAAAGCTATTTCCAAATGTACTAAAATTAATATAACTTGATGTTGTTTAAAGGCAGTAACCCTTTTCACTTATTTCTCACAAAGCATAGAGTGTGGAAATGATAACAAGGCAAGTGAAACAGATGGCTGTAACATAATTCATGAGTCTTAACCGGCACTTAATACTAACTCTACTTCCAATTTGACAAATACAATAAGACACCTATGTTGACATACACGTGGTGCACTTAACTACTTTTATTTAGGCAAGTGAGGTATTAAAATTGTCTTGAAAAGCAGACATCTAAAGAAGAGAAAATGGTATGAAGAAGAGAATAGTAGTCATTGTTTTCAGTGTTCAGTGATTAGTAGTTGTAAGGTTTTTTCTTCCAATATCCTATCTTATAATTTCCATGCACAAGTCTCTGTCTTACTCCTCCACTAGACAGCTAGCTTGGGAAGATGGGAGGAAATCCACCATTTTTTCAGTAAGAACTAATTATGAAGACTGGTTTTGTTTTTTGAAATGAATAAGCTAAAAGTGTGTGCATCTCACACGCTGCATATGGTACACTTTTAATATATACACTGTCATTGTACACGAGCATTTTGTATATACACCGATACCACCTTCAGCAGGAAGTTAAAAGTCAATAGATAATGAACCTTGTGCTGTATCTTCCCTTCCTCTAACATAAATTTCACATGGAATCTCCTCCATCACCCTGTCTTCTATGACCTGCTCGGGGCAGTCGTGAGCTTGCTTGAAAGAGTAAGTGCTTTTCTTGAATGTGCTGTTAAATGTTTTCATGGGCTGGGGCTGCGCAAAGTCATTGCGGAAGGGCAGTTCCATGGAGCTCAGGTTGGTCCTGCTCTGCTTGATATTGGAGGCCTGGGAGCCACAGTGGTGGTCGTGAATGCATCTGGAAGCTGTTGAAGGGCGGCGCAGTTTCTGATAGTTTTCAAGTTCCTCTGATAAATCTGCCAAATCTGCAGAAATTTCTTTGTCCCTTAGTGAAAAGAGTTCATAATGTGGAGGATCAAATACTTCCTGGAAACCAGTTTTATTGAAGGCAGTCTTGCAAGCCATAACCTTTTTGCGAGGTTGCTTTACTTGCACTAGAATTGAAATTATGAGAAGAACTAAAACTATCCCTGTTGTGATGCCAATGATTGTCCCATGGGTTTTGGTGATTTGTTCAAACAATCCAGCTTTTTTCTTTTCTGCAAAGAAAAAACCGATTATGACAAGACATTTATTAATTTCTACACTTTTGATAATGTATTTAAACAAAGCAAAACTGTATTGTGATTACCATGCAAGTGATAAAATTACTTAATAGGACTGGAGACTAGACCTGTATGTCAATGGGATTTGTCTAATTCCCTGTCATTAGTGGCTACCATATGATAATTCAGTGGCAGGTGCAACTCTGTGAACCAGTGCATGCTGACGCAGCTGGGGTGTGCCTTCCATCCTGAACCTTTACTGATGGTCTGCATTCTTAAATCTGTGAGTTAAATAGGCTTAAATTAACCTTAAATAAGCTAAATCCAGCTACATATGATGTTTCTCTTACCATGGTTTGCTCCTGCTGGTAACATTCCCAGTGATGTCAGTAGAAGAAAAGCTAGATTTAAAATTGTCTAGTTCTTCTTTAAAAGTGAAATATTATCAGATATAACAAAGACTGTACTGTTTGTTTTCACATCTCTTGGAAATTTAATGGCTGTGTTTTTGTGTAAGTCTGTTATACCTAATTCATCACAGGGAGCTTTAGCAAAGCTATATTCCAGTTCTAAGAGTCCAAAGATCAAGTTGCTTAAAAAAAAAAAAAAGGCAGGGGGACACACCAACCAACCCAAATCATATGGCAATTTTGGCTAGTACTTCATGTGAAAACACACAAGATGGCATCATCAGAACAAGATGGTTTTCCATATTTAAAATTCTTAGTTGAAGACTAAAGTTTTCCAGTTGGATTTCAGTTCCATAAACGTTCTTACCCTAGGGGTAAGATTTGTACACAGCAACACTGGTTAGTGGAAGAAAAGCATTTAAGACTATGTAAAAGAAAATGTAGTAGCCTAAATCTTGCACAATATTTTCAGATATCTGGCTCCTGGCATCTGAATATGTGTGTTGTGCACCTAAGTACCACACAGTGCATGGGGAGAGCAATACACCATCACGTGTTATTTGAAACAACCCTTACACTAAGCAGAGACTCCCAAGGAGTTGGCTAATAAGAAATTACATTTCTGCTTCAGAGCTTGGCCTATTTACTTTGAGCTACTTTCTACCTTTGTATTGAAGGAGGATATTGTGCCTTGTCCTGCCTAGCTTAGATCTCAGTGGTACCATCCATGGTGGGAGGTATGAATTTCAGTGCCATGGAAGTTCTCTTGTCTGCATCTAGGTTTCTTAATTCTTGACAGAAATTTTAATCAGAAAGTTGTTTTGCAAAAGGCGATGTCTTCTCCAGTCTCTTAAAATAAATTGCACACAACTGACTTCTCTATCAATTTTTGTCTTACAGGGCTTAGGCATAAGTAGGTCACAATATGCTCAGATTTATGTAGCTATTGATACGGACTAAATGAGAACTCTGGGTGCCTGCAGGAACTGAGCACAATTGTGAGCAGCTCTCTTTTTAAGGCTAAGTATTGCTTATTTGGTTGCCTCAGTCTCCCTTAGCTGGCAATGTGGATCTAGTCTTCAGCTGCCTCTTAATTTTTGCTGTGCAAGTATTACAGCAGAATTTAGATTGCATTCAACATAAAACGTGACAGGTTGTTCAGCACCAGATACAGCAATTTACAAATATTGGGGAAGGCACGGTTTTTATGGAATTAATCTTTATAATATTGCAGTACATGAGTGAAGTGTGGATTCTAGGGGAGAGTCTAGAAAGCAGCTGGTAAAGATGGGAAAGAGATTTGGAAATTTAACTTTAGAGGGAATGATGAATATTATGAAAGGCAAGGATTATTTAGAGGAAGCTTAGTTTTACATTGCAAACTTGGGAATTAAGGATCAGTTTTGTTAACTGGAAAACTTCCACAATATGTCTTACATTAGAACATCTATTAGTGGTGTGAATTCCTTTGTTTACCTAAAACACAATTAAAAAGTAGGGTTTTTAAAATGTTTATTTACTTAAAAAATTCAAGCAGGATTTGTGCATTGAAAAGACATCTTCTTTCAAGACTTTCTGTAGAGAAGGTTTTGACCCTTTCTGCAGGGTCAGTTTCCCTTTGAAATGGAATACATATTTAAATGTTCTGGAGTTTTGTGTTCAGAGCTATTGATGCCATTCTGTTTGTCAAAAAACCCTAAGCAAACAAGCTCAAGTGGTTTTGTTCTATTGTTTTCTTTAGAAAGAAAAACTGTTAACCTTAGACTGGTTTTGTTCTAACTCTGACAACTGAGCTGTTCTTGAAGCACGGGAGAATGTTTGTGCTTTAACAGAATAACAATTTCTTCAAATTACAAGAATTTTTCCTACAAAGCCTGATGATTGAAGCAAGTCTTTACTGTAGTTGTGATAATAATACTCCACAATCCATGTTCTAGAAGCAGCAATTTACACATGTCTGTTTTCAGTAAGTGTTTATTTCATGCTTCCTAACAATTCCTCCTTTCTTCCATCCTTTTCCACATCATATACAGCAGTTGAATTTATCCTGAAATAGCCTATGATTTACAACTCTAAACAAATGTTTTGTAATTGTCTCTGAGGATCATTGCTTCTATTTCAGCCCTGAGAAAGGCTTTTTGTGCTTGAAAATTTTTCTGTGTTTTTTCAGCTCTTTATTTTTATCTCTAAAAGGTATTACTTGTCCCTACAATCCCTGCTTCAGTTAAAGTTTAGAAATTGATAGGATGCAGCCTCAAAAATACTAAATTCTATTTCTTATCAAGCTGATATCCCTTTAAAATAGAGAGTATATGCTGAAGAAGAAGAAATTTAGTTAAAAGCAGTAAGATCAATATTCAGAATGCTTACATGTGTCCTGAGTTTAAATAAAAAATTTGGAACACCTTCCTGAGATTAGCAGAATAGCTATCTTCAGCATATTTCCAGGAAAAAGACATTTCATTTATTTCTTGAAAGGCAAACTGACCAGCCTAGCTCATAAAAGGCTGTGATTTGCACTATATTCACCTCTGCAGTGATTCTCATCCCAAGGGTATGCACAGTTCTGAATGCCATTGCAGACTAAAGAATTATTGATGCACATGTTGCTATGGCAGAAGTAAGTGCTGCCTGAGCAGGGAGCTGCAAGAGAGAAGAGAGAGAAAACATTCAGAATTTTCAGTAATTGACACCTTACAATAAAACTAGTAAGCTCCTGTGTTTGGGGTTTTTAACATGCATTCTTCCGCTCTGTTTAAAACACAATCACTTCTCTTGCACAGCACTAATTATTATGATGCTCTTCTCTCTCTTCATGTGATTGCTTTCAGCATATTATCAATGCTACAAAACCAATTCTTGCTCCAAAGGGGTAGGTAGCAAATAGAGACAGTCACAAAACACAGGTAACGGAAGAAGGCTTTAGTATGTGTCTTTCAAAACGTAATACTTAAAAATCGCATGCTCACTATCAATTATATATTTATTCTGCAGAGCACCTTCTGTGTAGATGTTGTGAAGCACTCCCTGAACATCTGCATTTTAGAGCCCATTAATATCTTAAGGCAAATCAGATTTCAGTGTGTGGAGGACTGTTTCAGTAATTGCAAGAGATTTCAATAACTAGAGGCATCTAAGTAATTCCTGCTTGTGAATCAAAAGCTCCCAAATCCTCCTATTAGAGCTAATGCAGGGATTGAGACAGTACAGTTTAGCTTTTTATATATCTATCTATATATAGTCAGAAATTTGAAGAAAGAATTTAACTAGAAAGCTGCCCTATGTTTTTGTGAGTATTTGTTACAGCTCCTTGACATTAGAAAAAAGATATTAAAAAATAGTAATAATTCTTTTCAGGATGTTGTATAATATACATAAGGTATTATTTATGAATTCAGTGCATTGGACAAGAAATTGGTTTTCCCTTTGTTTCAGTAATGCGGTATTTTAATGATGGAAACCTCTGTTATTAGTGGAGTCAGTTATATATTCAACAGCAAAGATGTGTGATAGACATTCTACTATTTGGTTTCACAGAAAGAATGTGTTCTTGAGCCGTCTGGATTCTCTGAAACATAACAGGAAACCCAAAGGGTAGAGCAGAGGGAATGACTGCTCCTGAACACTGCGTTTCTCACTCGGTCCTTCTGTTAGGCTTGAGAATCTCAATGACAAAAAGAGGAGTTATGCCTAAGAAAAAGAACATTCAAACCTTTCATTCTGATTTTGCATTCTTAAATTAAATATGTATTGTTTTCCCATTGCTTACTCCACTGAAGTTCAGTAACCTAGACTCATTGGTTTTAAGCTTTTGTATTTGCTGTTACCGCTTAACCCTGGCAATCTGGCAAGAAGTCCCATACAAGAACTTACTTTAATTGTAGTGCAAGTATGAATACAGCATATACTTAGAGTGTTATTCTGGAACAGTTTATCTATGTAATTTCAGTGCTTAAAAATGTCATGGTAGCTATCACATCACTTCCTTGCTCAAGTGAGTTGGGAATTTAATTGTTTGGAAAGTAGATCTAGTCTGAAGAACACTGCTTTAAAACAGGATCAGTCCTTTGAAAGGTTGAGATCAGGCCCACTGTCAGTTATGGCATAATGTAAGACATTTCCTTTTTTATTTCCCTGAACAGGTGAATTTTTTTACAGTTCTGTATGTTTGGATGATGCATTCTGCTGTTGTTTTCCATCTGCCAGCATAGTCTCTATTTTATGTCTGTGTAGCCTCTTTAACTTTTTGTAGGCGTGGCTTTTGTTCACAATTCATGAAGATGGGAGAAATGGACTTATTCTCCTTTTGTCTGTTATTTGGGGAGTTTGAAGTCTAAAAGTCACAATAATTTATCAGTTCCAGCCTAGGACTTCAAGGACATAGTTGGACTCTTCCCATAACAGCAGCCCAAAAGTGGTGCAATGCTCACAGTGCTCTTTGTATCCAGCATTTCTTATGTATTGAATCAAGCCAGGAATCAAATACATCGATTTTTCCCATTGCTGTTAGCTGAATTACTTAGTCAAATCTGCAAGCAGCACTAGGTGTGTGTTAGGTGACTGTCATGCACTATTTCATTTATGGAAATCTTTCCAGAAATATTGATCGTTTTCAGGGTTGGCTTCATATAATTACAAATCATTAGCAAGGTAGAAGAGAAAAATATCTTAACAATCTGAAAATAAGATAAGCTCAGATTCACTTTTTTCAGTTAGAAAAGTTGCTTATGACTAGATTATATAAAAATACTTGAAACACTTTTCAGCCACATACTTTTCAATGACCCAATCCAAGAAAGGCAGTATCTCAAGTAAATAACAATAACCACATACCTTTGCAGATGTTCTTCTGCCAATGACTTTTGAGTTGTTTTAAACTCATAAATTTGGAAAGTTAGCTACCTTTAGGAGTACTTAGTGTTTCAACTTCTTGCATTAAAAAACCCCCCATAACCCCCCCAAAAACCCCAAAGTCAACAACAAAAAACCCACTCCAATATTTGTAATATAAATAGATCATTTCCCTGGCAAAGTTCATAGCAACTGAAAGCTGGAATAACTTGCATTATCACCAATGTTAATAATTGTATTGAAATAAAAGCTACTGGAAAAGCAGTTATCAATTTTTGCAAGTTGCACTTAAAACTGACATTTACTTAAATTCTCAATATCTAAAGCTTATTAAATGCCTCTTGTAGGTTAAGCAGTAGACTATCTTGAAACATGCAATTGCTCCTTATTACCCGGTATTCAAAGTAAGCTAGAAGCTATTTCTCTTCTACATATCTGTTACTTTAGAAAGATTGTTTTACAAAAAGCAGCTTTTCTCCTATGTTAAAATTTACTGTTTTATGGAACAGAACATAAAATCTACCTATTGCCTGTAACCTGAACTTTCTTGCAAGGTAGCAACCAGGATCTCTTTCAGGACTGGCTACAGATACGTTATCTTAGAAAAGGGTTTTTTTGTCAGCAAATCTGTACTATTTATTCTTCAAGCAAAACTTTTTGAAAACCTTTAGCACAAGCATAGGTCTGATTTCCTAAAATGGGAACATTTAAGAGCTCTCCCCATGTATCTCAGATCTGCTCTGCAGTTCTGAACTTAGTCTGCTTTAGTGCCATTTATTTCCAGGTTCTGCAATGTGGACAGTATTGTCCTCTCTAAATATGTGAGGCAACAAAATTCCATTCAGGGAGAACACCCTTAGAAGAAAAAAAATCTCACAAAAAACCTGCTTTCAAGAAACATCTTAATTTACAATGAAAATAAAGACTATGTCTAACCCAGGCTATAGAATCCAAGCAAAAACCCAGATGGCATTTACAACTCTGCTTTAATTATAGCCATCTTGAAAAACTTGAATTTAACTGCTTATTCATGGTTGTGCAACACCACAGGGCTTTGCTAAGGGAGCACCTGTGGCGTCCTTTAGAGCCAAATGCAGCTGAGGGTAAGGGAGCAGCTTGACTGGACGGGGTGTAGTTCCAGACCCACAACTGAAGATAGAGCTGTGGATAGGAAGGAGAGTGAGACTTTAAAGGATCAGGCTTGTCTTCTACTCTTCTGAACAGCCAGAGTGGGCTTAAGAAGAGCCTGTTGTGGTGTCTGGCAGGGAACTGGGAGCTAGTGGGAGAGCACACTTCAGTCCCACTGTTGTCTTTTTGAAGTACATTTGTGCTCATTTGTAGAGAAGGACATCTCTTTGTGAGAAGAAGGTAGACTAGGGCAGTACTGCTGAATTCAAATGGAAAATAAATCTTTCAAGAACGGAGGAAAGCTTTTCTGCAGGAACCATGTTAGAACGGTAATGAAGCAATTATCTAATTTACCTGCTACTATATGAAGGAAACAGATACAACCTTTTTCATGTATTCCTGCTGCCTAGCATTCAGCTGATGCTTTTCCTAAAATACTTGAAATACCCTGATACCAGGAGAATTGGCACTTTCAGATCTACTTACGATCCACAAAGGAGGTGAAGAGCATTCTGAACCTGCTCAGTCTGCTGCCTTCATCTGCCCACATCCGCACCACCCCTGTCCCTGTCTGCAGTGTGACATCGTTGGCCACTGTGCTGCAGAACTTGGCCTTCAGGTTTTCAATGGAACTGCTCCCATCATACACAGCAACGAAGTTCCTTTTGCATTCATTAGAGTGCTCCATTTGATAGTCCAGAAATCGCATATAGATCTGTTAGGAAAGAGGAATCAATATCTTTAGGAGAAGAAATACAGAGAGGAGGATTTTCTTTCTTAGCAAATCCTGAATGTTTTGTTCCCTTACACATACATATATATGTAATTCCCAATTCACAACTCTTTTAAACTTCCATTGTCTTATTAGATGTCCATGTGGAGTATTACCTGAAATTTGTCTTGGGTGTCTGTTTCACTTCTCCCTGCTCTGCAAAACGTTCTTTATTTAAAAATTTACTTTGATTTATTTCTGCTCCCTTTGGAAAAACAGTACAAAGCAACATACTTGGTGAAGAAACCCCCAAGAAGTTCTGCTAAATTTGAAGTTTATTTCTCTGAAAGAGACACACAAGGAATGTATAAATGTACTGAAATAATTTTAAAAGTACTTTGCCTGTTCTCTTTCTTTTCTTTTTAATTCATAAAAACAATGTTAAAATATAAGGGAAGGAGTCTAGCCAGAAAAGCTCAGAAGTAAAAGAAAGAAATTAAAATTTATTGCTTCATAATGAAAGCTAATTACTGAACCATAGCTGTGTTATAGAAGACACAAACCATGAAGTCAGGAGTAATTTGAATAAAAATGGAAATGAGAGAAAAGTAAGCTGTCTGTGTAGGAAGAATTAATGAATTTAAGCTAATCTTAATACTTCTAAAAGCAGAAATTTAATCCAAGAGAAGGCAGCATATGTGTTAGAACACGTGCAGCAAGGAAATTAGAAGATTGAGATGGTATTTAAAGAGTAAGTAAATAATTTATTTTGCTGGGGCAGGAAACTCATGCAAGACTGTAATTCAGTTAAAATTACATGAACACATCAAAAGGTTTTTTAATCTCTTCAACGGCTGTATTGGAATTCTCAAAATTCTTCTGAAAGTTTTGAGATGTGAAGCCAAGTCACCTAAGCATGGTACAAAGGCCATTTTAGACTTAAAAAATTCTTAGATAGCCATTGTGTTGACAGAGAAGAAATGTGTCCAGGTGGAGGCTGAGATGCTCCTCCCCTATCCACGCGATCTCCCGTGTGTTCCTCACCTCAGCCCGCTCCAGCCTGAAGCTGTTTGAGCACTGCTCCCAACCACCTCTCTGGCCCATACCAGGGCTGCTGCAGAGCTTCTGCACATCAGGGCTTTTATGTGTCTGCCTAAGAACTCTGGGACTCCTGCTCAGGTGGGAAGCAGGAGGTCAGGGCAGATGAATCCCATACTTGTGCTTTATTACCCAGTTTGCTGCTCCTTTGCCATAGCTCGATTTTAGTCTCACTGAGTGCCAAAGCCTTTTATAACTGAGTTAGAAAGAATTTGCTAAAACAAAACCAACCACCTGTGAGAGACAAAAAAAGATATGCCCCCACCCCCTTCCTACACCTATCAGGCTTTATTGAAGACATGGTAAAAGAGCACAGGGAAAGACAGGTGACACTTGTACCCCTTGGCTTTTCCTTCCCACTGCTTCCTGAGGCAGGTTGGCCAGCACTGCCTTCCCTTGCACCTTCTGTCTGAAGATGCAGCCTGTGCTGTATTAGCTCATGCTTCACCTCACTGTTCTGTGATTTTCAGCGTATTTTTTCTTTTTTTCTATTTTCTTTTTTTCCCCCCTGCCCTGCTGTTTTTGTTAGATTTACTGCTGGAAATTCTCAGCTACATTGAGAACCTGTCTTCCACTGATGACTTATCTCAAAAACATGGATGTGAGCTGCAATTGCTAGTATTTGCCCTGAGAGATGGTATTTTCTTTTAATGATTGACTTTATCTATGTGCTACAAAATTACAATGGAAACTAAAAATAATTTAGCACACTTTTAGTAGAGCTATTATTTGTATGATAACAAAGGAATAATCCCATTAAAAGTGCTCACCTCTCCACAAGATTCTTTGGATTAATGTGTTAGGCAAGTATAAAAGGTCCTTACTCTCACATTACACTGATTATTCTGGTAATTTTATGAAATATGGAGGTAATTTATTAAGTATCTGCTATACACATTTTAAAAGTACTTTCATTGCTGCACTTGTGTCAGTTTTAGAAGTTTATTTTTATTACTAAATTGAGGAAATTAAAAATGTCTGTGCTTTTTTTTTCTCAAGAGACTGCACATTATGAGATCTAATGGATTTTATCATAATTCTGCCTGAATTGGAGCTTGTGAAACCACTGTCAGAATACTAAGAATTATTTTTATGTAATGTTTTAAATCGATAATATAGGATGATGATCTATTTTCAGGACTCACCCAACTATAACTCTGCATTCTGGCAACATTCAGTAATTTATTAAAATACTTAAGCACAAGACCTGGTGCATTGAAGTGGCAATGTAGAGAGAAAATGGGTTTGTTATTGTTTCTGGAAGAACTGCTTCTATTACTTAGACTAGTATAGGGCTCTTGGGAGTTGACTCACTTCCTCAAAGGCTCAAATATATTAATGGACTTTTAATTTCTTTCTTGTCTTGTCCTCTTATTATCATCTTCTTGGATGCTGTTTCAGAATGCACTTGCAAGGTGGTTAACTGGGTTGGTCAGTTAACTATTAGGAGTGTGTTAGAAGGCAGAGGGAAGGTTTGTCATCTTGGCAGCTACTTAAAAATATTTTTTAATTTTTATGCATGTGCAAGAAGAAGCAAAATTAAAGATATGTATGCTATATGGAGAAAAGCATGTGCTCTTCTGTGCAATTAATATTTGACAAATATGATTCTGAAACTAATATGATTCAGGTTGTAGTTATTGTATTTTGGGGTTGTGAATAGGATTTTATCCTTCTTTCTGCCTAACAAAGCCTTTCCATTTAGCTCAGACTGCTGATGAAAGTGGGTTTTAAGGTGCTGGTTGTGAATTAGATGGGAGAAGCAGGCCCATGTTCTGCTGACTTTGAACAGAAACAAATTCACCAATAGAACCACTGAAGGCAAAATGTTAAGCTTTGGCAGTGAGATTTACTGGAAATTACTGAAGATGTCAGCCAGAATTTCTGCCTGCAGTCTTCCAATAAAACCAGAGTCCAAGTCAAATGCCCCTGAAAATTGTTGCTTAAATAGCTCTCACAGTTATTTGGTGTTTGAAACTTCAAATAATAGGAAGCCAGCACTGTGGACTTGTATAAGTTTATTTTCAGAAACAATTCTCTCTCTGGATTTCCTAAGCCACTGCTACATGACTCATTTCAGTGGAAGTACAACATTATGCAAATCACAGTTAGTGACCATTGCCTGTTGCTAATGTCATGGAAACCCATTATATATTGAGTTATATGAACAAAACCCACCTTAGCATTTGGAGTAGCTTTAATTGTCCATATACAGTCAACTGCTTGTCCTGGTTTTGTTTTTCCTTCTTGTTCTACTTGACTGGAACGTACTATTCCATCAGCTCCTGAGAGCTCAAATTGGCAGTCTAGGGAGAAGATATACCTTGCTGTCAAATGCAATATGACATTAATTTAAAATTTAATGTATAAAGAAATTGTTACTGTGACACTGTACCTGGGATGGGATTTAAAATACCTCCTAGGTAAGTGAAGTCAGGATCTGTAATAGAAAGAAGTCATGAATCACAAGGGCTATCAGTGCTTGAGAATCACTTCAAGCTTTAGTATTATCTGCAGATTATGCCCATTTTTTATTATGTCACAATAAAAACTGCCAGAAAGTTTACTGAGCCAATTGGTGCATATAGAGACAAAGTTTTTTTAGATGAGAACATTATTCCACAAAGATTGACCTTATCTGAAAAAGGTAATTCTATCCTGACAGCTGAGATTTCTAGCATAACACCAAAAATTACTACTCGGTATTTTGTTCCTACATTATATTCTGAATTTAACTATGTCAGTTTTCACCGAAATCACTGGAGCTCCACAAGAGTATGGGGGATCTTTCTCTGTGCAAAAAACTTATTTAGATTTATTTTATCAGACTGCTGTCTGTGTAGTTCTGAACAATTTGAACTGAGCTCAGCAGAATATATCAACACTTTGAAATTGCTAACTGTTCTTCAAAAAGTATGTGAAGAAGATCAGTTCAATCCTAAAGGTACTTTTTCCTGGGGTATCTGTGTCTCTTGTATTAGACCACGTAAAACAGTTCAAGACACGGTTTACGAAATGTTGTTCTATGCAAAGAAAGCACTAGTTCATGCAAAAGTGCACACCTGTTTGGTACAAATTTCTTTTCCAAATGAAGGTCCAGAGTTTGGATCCTTCTGTGATCCTATGAATGGTTTTTTTCTTTATAGGAAGTTTATCACTGCCCCTACAATGCCTCAGTTCTGAGCTTAAGACTCAGCACAGTTTGGAAATGCCTTCTTTGCCCTCCTCTTTTTATTTACCTATGGTGAAATCTATGATCACTATATGCAAAATTCTGCAAGGTTTTCAACCTTCTTTGTAAACTGATTTTTTTATAAAGCAGGAGTATCCCTTTCATTTTCCTAACTGTGAAATATTTTACCACACTTCATATAAATGTAGAGGAAGGAAAATACCAGTCCTTCAGTTGTTGCAATCTATTGTGAAAATAATATACAATTTATATGTATATTTAAAGTTCCAGCCTGCAACTATCATAATTTAGTTTTGAAAGTGATGTTGATGAAATGGCTTTGGAAACGGACTTAGCAAAATGCTAAGTATTGTCCCTTTGAAAACATTTTATCATGTTATTCCCGATGCTCTGGTCAACATGTTAATCTGAAGTTTCCAAGTTTAAATCCCTAAGCAGTAATACCATAATCATGAATTGTGTTTTCATGTGCTCTGGGTAGAGATAACATTAAGTTATGTTTGTGTATACATTTATCGAAATGGTAGAGCTGACACTTGTATATTTTCTTTTGTCCCAAAGGACAATAAAATGCTAATAACTACATGTGTAGTATCTATGAAGTACAGTAGTAGTCAAGCACTGCACAAGGACATCAGGTCAAATTTTCATGTAAGAAGGATGCCCTGCCAGGTTTAAGTAGCTCCACAGAGCAGATGTAATTTTTGTTTGTCTAAAGGCACTGTCAGCACATTGTCCTCTCCTTCGTACCTGTGAACTGCACAGCACTTTGAGCAAAGAGCAGCTCTGTTGCCTGAGCCCAAGGGTTGAGGGAATCCAGATACACTGAGAGTTTGACCTTAGACTGTGCAGATATTTGCTCTGGATTTTCAGAATGGAGATTCAAATGTTTTGAATCTGGCTGGAATGCTATTGTAAAGCTGCTTTGGGTGTTTTTATCCAGTGTCTTGTACTCCTAGAAGAGACACTGGTGAAAAGGCAGCTCTTTGTCTGCATAAATGCTCTTTCCCACCACTGGTGAAACTCGTATAAGTTTGAGCAATAAAGAGGGGTGCTGCTGAAGACTTCAGCATGAACAAGCTCAACTGTCTTCTTCACTAGCAAACTACAGACCTGTAATTTGCTTCAGTCAAGATTCCCCAAGTGTTTTTAGCCAAGTACCCTGTAGGATTAGCAGGACTGACACTGTGGCTATCACTCTGTCACTGTGCCTCCCTAAGTGCTTATGCTGAAATGCAGCTCTAGGCTTGTAGAATAAACACACCCACAGAGTTCAACGGGAGCAGATGGTCATTAATTCAGAATTTTAGACATCTTTACCTGGTATAAATGAGTACTTTGCTTGAAATCCTTTTCCTTCCAGCTCTTCATCAGAAATGAACTTGATCCACATAAATCTCCCTGTTGATCTAATTAGTGCAGGACTTTTCAGACCACAGTAACGATTAATTAGAGGGGAGAACCCAAAAGGTCCATCTCGAACCTCCAGATGATCAAACCGACATTCAAATGAGGGTTCTATGTAATAGGGTTCATCAAAGGTCAACTCAATTCTTTGTCGTGGAGCAGCTAGACATAAAAAAATTGAGCAAAATATTAAACATAGATCTGGGCAAAAAAACACAAAGAGATGAAGAAATGAAGAGACAGGCCTTCAAAACAGCAAGATGAAAAAGAAACTGGAAACTTCTCAAAACACATCTGCAGTCTGCTACAAAAATTTTAAAAATTATTTTCCAAAAGATACTTTTGACTAGAATCATACAAAGTTTTTTGCTTGCTGATCTTAATTGTTGAAAATTCAGAAATCACATTGATTTAATGCAGCACATATAACAGATATTAACATATATGCAAAGGTATTCAAACAAGGTTTAATATTAAGATATAAATTAAAGCAAGTGTTCTGTGAAAGCAAAATACATAAAAAAGGACAAAACACTGAGCTACGCATGAAAGAATGGAAAAGAGAAAGGTATGAAGAACTACTCATTATTTCTTAAACATGAAGTCCAGCTCTGTAGATTCTTTTACAGAAGGCATCTTTTATTAGAATATTCAGAGAAGTGTAAGTGCTTCATGTATGTCAGTAATATGCAGGTGACTACAGATGTTGGTGAGTCTGAGCCAGTGGCAGCCTAATATCAGGATTTGGATCAGAGCCCTAAATCCAGACTCTCACATCCGTGGTTTGGATCCCAAGACTTTCTCCTGTATGAATGGCTTTAGTGTTCCTTGTTCTTGGCATCGGCTGCGCTACATGAACTTCCCGATCCTCACTGGGATGTGGAGTGACAGCACTGAGGCATCACACGCTGCCTGCTTTTCCTGAATGTGGAAAGGATTTACTCACATGGCTCCAGCACTCCCATCAGACCTTCTGCCTCACTCACACGAGCTACACACATTTGTAGCTGCTGTGAATGTTGGCAGTGGTCTGCACAAAGGAGCAGATCTTGGCTAGAAATTCTGGAGGACCTTGGCCCCACTCAGGCACCCACAATGCTCCTGTGGAAGGACTGAGGAGAGCTGAAAGCTGCCTGTGCCCCAGCCCTGCAGCAGGACAGGCTGCCTGCTCTCTGGGGCACTCCCAGGCACACAAGGTGCAAAACCAAGATGTGCATGTGAACAAGCCAAAGTGAGGGGTCTGTGAACCACTACTGTACTGTACAAATAAAAACTCACCAAACCTCATTACTTGAAATATTTCAATTAATTGATATGAATCTGATGATTAGGCTGACTAATATTTTTAGCTGACTTGAGTGGGTTTTGGGTGCACTCTAATAAGAGGAAAAATAATTGGAGTGTCTCAAGTCTTGCAGCCTTTATTTAAGATATTCTCGTTGGAATATGGTTTTATTCTAGCTAATGATATTTTTTTGTCCTCATCACATTATTTTAATAGTGACCTCAGCAGTGCTAACAAATCTCTGTATTTTTAGTACAGTGCTATGGCAGCCAGATATACCTTTTTTATTAATGAAGGACAGCGTAAAGGTTTTCTGCTGGTGAGACAGAACAATACAGCATAGTATGAAATAGTCTTCATCTTTTGCAATCTATTATCAGTGATATTAAGATAACAAGCTACAATTTTTATCTTAATAATTCTGTACCCTCACAGATTACAGTAGATATGCTGCTGCTTTTCCTGGCTGTGAGGGTATGTCTTATTCTACATAGCTAGTTTCTTAATGTTTGCATTTCTTATTTATTTGTTATTATTTCTTGAGAGAGCAAATTTTGCTTCTTGTTCAAGTAAATGACTGCAGAATTCATTATATTACCAGTATGGCCATGCAACACTTTACAGCAGTGTAAGATGACAGCTTTAATAGTTCAAGATTTTCCATTTAACAGTAAGATTACAGCAAAGCTAAACAAAATACAGCATGTACCTTCTAAGATATAGATGCACTCTTGATTGGGTGGGTACATGTTTGGGTAGTTTGGTGAAGCAAAATGTCCTCCATTACTGGTCCGGACCCAGTTGTCACACTGGGCGGGAGGAATGCGATTCACTCCTATATTTTGTCCACCTTAAGAAAAAAGAAAGAAGTGATCAAATAAGTTTGTTCTGCAAGCATGACACATAGCCTATAAAGAGGTAACTAATTTATTTTGGTTTTTATTTTGGTTGCCAGCCATCTTGTAAGCTGTTCATTAATATCTATCTAAGAAAATCCTATGTTTAATTTTGGGGTATATCCTAAAGATATCACAGTTTTTGAATACCAAATATGTCCAGAGATCCTTGGAAAGGAAAGAGAAGGAGTAATTTTTTTTTTTTTTACCCAACTCAGTTCAGGTTTTTGATACTCTTCTTTCTAGGTGAAATAGTCACAGTGGCTGCCAATACCATTATTTTATGGCTTATGTCATTTCTGTTCCAATGTAAATATAATCGGAAATACTTGTCAGCTTTCACTGGTTTTGACCCTGATTCCAGAATATGCTATACTTAGGTGGGATACCTATTTACAGTAATTTGTTGGAATACAGAGTGTTTATAACAGAATGAATTACAATATGCAAATACACTAAATCCAGCAATGGTAGTTAATAAAATTACTAGCAATAGATAGATTGCCCTGGTAGCTAAGGGTCTCATTTATGATCAAAGCTCCTCTTCTGGATGTACAGGGAAATGTGTTCTGTGACTGAGATTATACAGTTTAGTAAGATAATTCTTCATGCTGGACCATTCACAGAAGCTTGGTTCAGATTTCCTCATCCATGGAGAAGAGGTTGGGAATAGTATGATCTCTGACATTCTTAAATACCTTTGACCCTTCTCCTTGGTATCAGCAGAAATGGAGAGAGTAAGACAGGATATGTGGTTTCTGCTAGATATTTCCTAAATCTCACAGGGTGCCCTCATAGTGTTATTTATATTTACACAGTTTTAATTTGCTGTGAGAGGACATCCATGCTGGTACAGGTCTTAGATGCCTCCAGTAAATTACATCACCTTCCACTGGTATCTTGACAGCTTTTTGATTTATGGGGGTGAAAACTCTCTCTCCTGCAGAGATTTTTCAAGGAAATTCTGTAGGTGGCAGTTCAAGGAATTCTTCTCCCTTAAGTGTAGGTAATCCCACATATGAAAAAAAAAGGTTTGTGAAATTGATTCCTTCCCCACTCAGCAGGCTTCAAAAATGTTTGTGGGTGGACTATTTGAAAAGCTTGTTGTCAGATACAGAAAACATGAATTTCCGTGGTAGTTTCTTTCTCACCTCTAACATCTAAAACTGTAGAACATTACCTGGGAAAGTGAAACTTCCACGTTCTTTGTGACTGGATGGCTTTGTTCATTTGGGAGAAAATGCAGCAGATGGGGGGAAATGGAAAATACTACAATTCATGTTCGTAATTCAAGAGCTATTAAAATCTGAATGCAAACACTTCCTTTCACTTATAATGCTCAATTAGAAGTTAAAAAACGGTTACATTTTTTGAGAGAAAATCATTAAACTAAAATGTACCTTGTGTCTTCTGCGCAATGGCAATGCCTTCCACTACCAGGATTGTTACAAGCAACACTGATGAAAGAAGTTAGACAGGAAAAACATCAGTAATTCTTCGAAGTCACAGAATTTTCTGCAGTCACAACTCATGCAAATCCTGGCATCACTGACCAAAACAACTCAGAACATACAAAAATATGTAATTAATTAATGTGTTTTCTTTAAAATTTCAACTTATGAAACCAGTGCAGTCTACATGCACTGCTGGTCCTTCTTCCAGGTTCCTCAAGAAAGTGTGTATGAGAACAGCAATTAATTGTTTGAGGGGACTTTAAGAGTATTTTCTAGAGTTTGCATGGTATCTATTGTCTATAAAACTTTTATATCCTCAAACAAGATGTTTCACTGCTATAATAAATCATATTTATCTTAAAACTCTATTTGCATAATGTGTGTAAAAGACTTCTCCAGCTTCCAAGAAATTAATCCAGACCACAGGAGACACTGCATGGTCTTAACCCCTGCATAGATTTCACAGAACTGTGCTTGCAAGACTCATTGTTGTGATGTTGCCACAAAATACCAGCAATTTCTGCAAATGATGGGGCAGTAGAAAATGGGCAGATGCAAGTTCTGGAGATGGAGAGCCTCCCCCCTCCCTTGCTTCCTTCCTGGCTGCTTTACTTTTGGCCTTTCCCTTGCATTTACACATTCCCTGCACTCAAGAAGCATCAGTATGAACAGCACATATGAAAGATTCCATATTCCACAGTCCATCAGCAATTTTAAAGCAGGCTTAATGTTCAGATTTTCCTAAAATGCTTTGTCACCTCAAATTGTTTGGGATTACCAGGAGGGGGAAAGAGAATGAAATAAGAGTATATTGATATGCCACTCTTCAAATGTTTCATTTGCGTCCATCTGGAGTATCCCAGAAATTCTGGACACATTTCTTACAGAACTAGCTAAGCAGGCCTGGACTGCGCTGGACAAAAGCTGGCTGAGGGGAGATAGGATACAAGTTACAAAATCTCAAGTATCATTGAGAACTCAGCAACTACTACTTGTCTCTTCCATCAGAGAACCAGGGCGTGTCAGACAAAGCGAGCAGGTGGCTAAAAAAGATTTCTTTTCTTTTTCTTCGTTAGTTTTTTGTTGGCCTTTATTTTTTTGGCCTTTTTTTTTTGTTTTGTTTTTTTTAATGCACATGCTTCATAATGCATCCTTCAGGTAGAAAATTCTGTTTCAGAAACACCTTAAGCCATAAATTGTTGGAAGTCTGGGATGTATTTGAGGCAAATATAATTTGCTCTTTTTATACTCTTTCTGCTTCTGTATCTCTGTAAAAGAAGATACCAGGCTAGATGGACCTTTGATGTAACCTGATTTGGCCTTTCCCATGTTCTTAATCTACTTGTCAGGCAGGCATGGCCTTAGCACTGCAGGGCAAAGAAGAGATTTCAACAGGAATTTTATTGTCACATTCAAGAAGTTAATTTTATTTTCCCAGCTTTTCTGCCTTGTTGCTCAGGCAATTTAGTGCTCAGTTGAAATGGCATTTTCTCCATCTGTGGTTTTCCCTGTGTTGCTGTTGGACTTTGAGCCCTTTAGAGCTCCAGAATGAGCATGCACTGACTGCAAACCACAGTGATCTTGACTCAACTCATCCAGATGCTCCTCTAACAGTGGCATGGATATATTATCTTGGGAAAAGATAAAAGGAATCAAAGTCTGCTCCTGAAAGTGTCCTTCTAGAATTTATGTTTTATTATGTATGTTTCTGCTGGCCTTTCTTCTCTCTATCCATATTGAAGCAGACTGGGTTTCATTCTGAAACTCTCCTCACCAACAAGTGCTTTTTCTGTGTAAGTCAGGTTCATAACTGTGGGTGTTTTCTAAAATACCATATGGGTCTTGCAAACAAGTGCAATGTTCTTAGAAGCTTACTTGATTTTTAGGGATGGATTATGTTAGAGTAGGTGAAGATTTAAGTAGTTTTTCAATTTCCATCTTTGCAATAATTCTGCATTTTCATCAATATTAATATACTTAAAAATATACTATCTGTCATTATCCAAATACAAAGTATCTGCTGCTAATCATTGCTGACTCATCCTAGACTGAAAATTCCTCCTTCAGAAGAAAGTATCTAGCACCCATTACTGGTATTCAGGTTATGGACGTTCACTAGAGCCTTAAAGCAAATAAACAAATATCCCATCTTTATTAACATATGATTGACATTAGTATTCAGCTGGTTTTAGTTTTTACTATTTCTTATATAGATTATATTATTTCAAAATTATTTGCAGTTTATTTTTTCAGCTTCTCTGTTTAAACTCTACACTGAAAAATCTGAGTTTATGAGTTGCATGAATTACAATGCATTAGTACTCCTGAGATCATTTGTCCCTAACAGAGAATCTTGACAGTGGTTATGAAGTTGTCAGTCTCTTTTCTTTGGGTTTTTTCTACACTGGTTTTGGCGCAACACTTCAAAGCTGGCCTTTACTGTTAAAGTAAAGGCAGTTTCCCCAATCCTGTGTAAATCATGTGTCAGTATGTTCTATTGAATTCACCTTTCTTAAAGATGTGCTGTGCCCACCCTCTGTTTTGCAAGGAGAGAGAAAGCTCTGTATAACTTACGTCGCTTCTTAAAATGCAAAATGAGCTTTGACTTTTTTTCTTAAAACAAACACACAGAGAAACAGGAGTGAAATAAACATGTGACTAACAAAATTAATGCAAATAGTCACTTTCAAGTAACAGTGAAAATTTGAGGGTTTGTTGGTTTGCTTTGGTTTTTATTTAGTACAGCTCTTTACTATGGCTACCACTGTTACAGTATCCATTTTTTAAAAAATATCAATATGCATCTATGTTTATTTCAGTGTTGTACTGATGGAAACAACATAAGAATAGGTGTTCTGTTATACTAACCATTGATTTCCCTTCTTGACGATGTGGATAAAGAAACAAGCCCCCTAAAAGGACTTCAGAAAGCCTGATTGGCTTTCACTAAAGCTGTGCTGTTTCTATAAATAGTCCAGCACTTGTATGCGTGTAAATGCAAACAAACAGTGCATATTCCATGCAGAGCTGCATGGTTATGCAGGCAACTGCAGAAGATTTGGGCTGAATATTTGTCTTACTGTCTTCCTTTTGTCATATTATATGGATGACTGGGAATAGTACGGGGCATCTTCTCTCTGTTCCCTGCCCTTTTCATCCTCTTCAGTTTTAATCTCTTCTACCTCATTCTTGCCCTTCCCTGGCAATGCCCATCCTTCTCATGCTCTCAACAACCCTTAAGATGTATTCGGAGTAGGCCAAGTAGCAAATGTTCCAGGGTTTTCCTTTGCTACTACTGTTATCCAGGGTGACAGTATGATAAAGAAAAGGGGTGTCTCTAGCTAATGCTCTGGATGTGTGCTGTCCTTATCTGTGTGACATTGCTGGCACAAAGGTGGAGAGGACTTACCTGTTCTTCCTGAGTACTGGGCAGGATTGACTGAGGTAGTATTGCCTTTAACTGAGTGCATTGACATGACACAGTATAATGTGGGAAAGCAAACAGGAGTTTGGGGGCTGAAAACAAGGTCTATCAATATTCAGGATGAAGAGAAAAGGAAAAAAAATCAGGATATTTTTAGACTTTTCAGACTGTTTCCATTAACCCATTTTTGTGCGCATTTAAACAACTACAAAGCACTCTCCTGGTGTCCTGAATCCATACTACTTCCTGGAAAAATAATTTTGATTCTCAAAGACTAATTTGGACAGTACAAATCCATAAGAAGGAAGCTGTCTAGGGAAGAGACAAATCCTGGAAGACGATGTAGTAGAGAGCTAGTGCTGAACCACTGTCCTGGTAGTGCAGCAGGGACACAGACACAGCAATTAGGACATAAGAGACTGAACCACTTTCACTATGAGTCTTGTAGCACTTCCAGAAGAATGAAGAATGATCTTGTTATTTCTAATAAACTGCAATTCAAATACTTGTACCACCCCTGAACTTACAATGGGACACAGTATTCCTCTGTTCCTTTTTTTCTCTTTTAAAGTCTCTTACAGCTCTCTCTGACATGACTGTTCTTCAGTGTGGATGAAAGATAAGTCTAAGCTTAGCTCTACAGTCGATTATGGTACAGGGAACAGAAGCAGTGAATAAAAATGCCACTTGAACACGCCTAGCTGATGTAAGCAACAGCACACACAGTGCAGGACTGCACTGAATATCAAAGGGATGCAAGGGGAGAGCTGAGTGTTTTGTTTTTACTGGAGGAATATGGTGAGAATTCTACCAAAGGATACTGAGCTATGGGACACTGACCTGATGAATTTAGAGATACTTAAGCGATAAATGTAATAAAAGTTCGTGCTTCTGCACCTTACATTGAGCTTCCACTTCATGATCTGTACCCTGCAGAAGAGGCCATCATTAAGCTATCATCAAGCAGCATGGACACTGAGGCAGAGATTGAGGAGCTTCTTTTATTCATGAATCTGGTATTTGCTACAGACTTGTATTTCATGAATTATGGTGCACAGTTTTGTACTACCATTTAAAGCTCTAATAGTTTTTACCTGTGTGAGCATGAACTAGGAATACAGAAAAAGCAGCAAGCTTCTGTCTCTGTTTTTTAAAAGAATGGATTTTTCATTTTCTTCCCTTCTTTGCATGAAATATTTTATATCACATAGCCTGCAGACAGCTGTATAAATTTTGAAAAGTGAAGACACTAAACATACAGTGCAAGTTCTTACTATTCTGTTGTTGAAGTAGGCTTATGGCATAATATAAAAGAAGCCTCTGAACTGGTGTAATAAACTCTGCATTGTTTGCAGGAGTCAAGATGCTCTCTGTTGGCATTTTAAAAATTTTTAAAAATAAATCTAAGCTTAAAAAAAAACGTCAATTACTGCATTGGAGTATATATAGAGAGGTTCACAAATGTGTGGCTCCTACTTCTCTTTAAAAATGAGAATAATATAGTTAGTTTTGCAGTAAATGGGTGCTCAGCCCAATACTGAGAAATCAGCATGTTGCATAGAAAAACAAGTGCTTCAGGCTGCGAATCTGACATCTGCTTGTACTTTCTAGCAAAACACATTCTTCAGATTTCATGGGATACAGTACAGCTCTGAGCTCCCTATGATATGTCTTTCCTTTGCTCTTTCTGCATGCTCTAGGGATCTTCACACAGAGACAACAGACTAGATTTGCTGTGTGGCTCTGAGAGCAGTGTCTGTCTTCAGCGATGACAATGGGGGATCTATGCATGCAGGGCAAGCTGAATATCAAACTGGTGAGCAGTCAGGCACAACTGAGAAACACAGTGAAAAATTCCACCGTTTTTTAAAATAAAGCTTAATCATTTAGAGTATTACGCATTCTTAGCATAGTGGTAGCCAGAATCCTAGGGATAAAGATGACACACTTTGCTTAAAGCAGGATTCATTGGATCTCTGTGCTCTGCTCCCTGGATTAGGCAGCACCTTGTACACACATAGTCCAGATAGATGGTAATTGGCAACACACAGGTCATGCATGTTGGAAAGTCTTGCCAGGATGCCTGCTTCTTTCTGGCAGATACAGCCTAGAGTAACAAATGCTTGATCTTAATCATATACTCTGTTTTGCCTTATGGGAATGATTCCTTTTCTGTGTATTCTTCTTAAACCTAGCTCCTCATTTGCCCTGTGTGCTAAAATTAACATTACTTTCAGCAACTGCTCATCACAGTTATTTCAGCTTTTATATCCATTTTTTACTCACAGGTGTCTAAACATTAATATTCGCTATTAATGTGCTGGGGACATTTATGATGTCATATCCTATCCTATCCTCTGGCCAACATAAATTACATATGTTTTGGTTGCTTTTAAGGACTCTGATCAAGGATTAGTTGCTGCACAAATTCAAAGTGACTGACTGACTGATAGATGGTCTTGTAAAGAACTTGTGCAATTCAGACAGACAGGTAAAGTGTCCAGACACTTTGGATGTCATGCAATTCTGTGTGGATGGTCACCTCCTCTTCTTTCAAAGAGCTTATTAACCGCTTTTGGATTAAAGCCATTTTTAGCTCAGAAACACAAACTGTAAATTTCAAGGAATGAGATTTGTCTCTCTCTTCCTAGCATTCACTATGTTTGTTAATTGACAAAAGGAATTGCATCTGTTGCTGCTATATTTCAGGCTAACAATTCTATTGCTGAGGATGAAAACAGCAGTTTTTGAATCCCAAACATTTTTACAGTTCATAGTCTGTACACATTCCTTAATCTACTGTGGTCTCAACAGAACATTTGCAGATAGGTAAAATGAGTATCAAGGAGCAGTTAAGGTGGCTGCCTACAACTTATGCTCCAGTGATTTCCTCATACTGGAACATACAGCACGATCACCACAGAATAAAGTACAGAGATGAAGGTGTGCATCAGGCAAGACATATTTTAGCTGGTTTTAAGTCTAACCCAGAGCATGCTAGTGGAGCTGCCAACACATTTTTAATCCTTCTCACAAAAGCTTGATAGCAGAAGTGGGCTTCACCAGCTATTAACAGTGACTTTGGCGCATTCTAAGATCCAAATCTTGTTAGCCATTAGCTGCCAGCAGGATATCTGAATGCACTCAGGTCTATTCTCAGATATAACAGTTTCATCTCACTCCAGCTGTTTCCAGTAGGGATTCCTTTCTTTAAGATTGCCAGAGGAACAAATTGGGTCTCTATCTCTGCAGAGAAACCAGGTTAACTGATTCAGGAAGTAAGTGCAGTTCTCCCACGTCCCTTTGATAAAAATCATCTCCAGAAAAATTCATGCTTGGATGGATCTGTGACAGAGTCCCCTCTAGGTTTGCTCAGAACATTTAACATTTCTGATCCTGTCCTCTATTAGAAATGTATAAGCAGCTGTGAGCTGCTTCATTTTACCAGTTGCTCCACATCCTGTTACTTATAATCCATCCCTGGGTGTGTCTGCCAGCAAAACTTCTGCCAGAAGAATGATAGCTTTCATTTTTAAAACAGAAACTTTCCTTTTTATATGGAAGAGCCTTTTTTCTCATCTCCAAGCTGTGTGCAGCAAGAGCCTGATGAGAAGCCTGCATGTGCAAACCATATTGATGAGCGGTTTCAAAGACCTTATTAAAATATATACACTGACTTCAAGTTCAGATGATTTCCCTCTAGCTGATAGAGCTGATCCTGCTGCACATGACTATTCTGAATACATCTTTCCCAGAGATAACTTATTCCTAGAGAAATTGGATAGTGATACTTTCAACTTAAAAATCGATCTGATTATACCAGACTTCTTTATCTTCTCTTATTTATTAGCAATATACTATGTTTTTCAGTGGAAATCTTTTCTGGAATGTCTGTTATGCAATTAATATTAAAAATCCTTTTCTGCTATCTTCTGTCATGTCTGGCAAAAATTTATGTACAATTTTTTCTTTCCCAGCTCCTCACACTCAGTCCCTTAAAAAGAGACTTAACTTTGTGTTCATCAATTTTACCATATGATAAATAATGAGGTTTTGTGAAATGATTTGTTAACATATTGGCCATCCTTTCCTGCTGCATAGTGGGGTCAGCTTTGTACTAACAGAAAACTGAGTGAAGCACAAAGATAATCTAAAAGAAATATGGATTTTTTAAATTAAAAGTTATCTGCTGATTTTTGTTGTAGAATTTATGCTCCCCCAACTCCCTATCTTGTGGTATTTGAGATGGCAGTTGCCAGTCATATACTGACAGAGGCAGCAAGCTGTTTAAATGTAGCATGCTGTTTAAATTGTCCTATACTGTAAGTGCTTCATTAATTAAAAAAACAAATTGGAGTATATAAGGCAGAAAAGAAGCATGCTTGTTTGCATTGCTAGAACCCCAACTTGAATCCAAGACACTAAAATTTTGCTTCAGTCCAGACCCTAGTGATGGGTTTGTTTTGTATGTAAACTACATGTACAAGAGTATGTGCAATTAGCAGCTCTCTTCATTTCTGCAATGAATTAAATTGTGACTTTCTGACAGGTTCATAAATGATAAATAGCTTGTAAAGTTTTACTTCAGGGGTGATTTTTTTCTGTCTAATCTCTCCCTGTGAATTAAACCTTAAGGAAGATGCTGAAAATCTTAACTTTTTCATTATACAGGGATACATAATTCAGTGGCTCCTCAAGCTTCAATCCAGTGTTATTCTGTACACTGGCTACAGCCACATATCTGATTTATACACTGAAATCTGCTATTAATATCAATGTAATTGTAACCAACTTGTTCTGTAAAAATTTTAGTGGTCGTGGTCAACTATGTCTTAGGAAAGGGAGGGAGTTAATGTTTTTCAAGTTATGTTGCAGAGTGCTGCATTTTGAATATTAAATTTGTATGTGTATTAAGAGCAAGGTATAATACACACTACCAAATACTTGCCTTGTTTTTAACACTGCAGTTTTTTGAAACCTGTTCCGCAGTTACTTGAGTTACTTCTGCTGAACTGCTTAGCACTGCAAGGAGTTTGGGGCTTCACTTTTTTTCAGTGCAGCAGAAAAGGTTGCAAGTAGATACTGCTTATTAAGTAAAAAATAATATTCTGACTTCACTTGATACTGCCTTCATTAGGGTCACTGTAGCTTCTACAGTCAGTACTTTGTTTTTGGCTTCAATGAACAAATTATGAAACTATTAGGAGATTTTTTAATTACCTTTTTTCTGCTTGTTTTCAGCTTTTTGTAGCATCATTACACCTTTTGGTTTTGGAAACAGGCAGCCATAATTTCTAGCTTTTGTGTGGAAGGAAGCATTACTTCCTAACACTACTTGTGAGAAATTAACTGTTAAAATCACGCCAAAATGCAAATGGGAAGCCTGAGTAGAATGGCAGAAAGTTAAATCACAGCAGTCCACATTCTTGCAACCTGACAGAGTTGGAAATAATTCTGTAGTCCACTGGAAGGTTGGGAATGTAGCAGTAATTTGTTCTAGCCCTGGCTGCTTGTTGAATTATTGGGTCAGAAGCTTTCTTCTGAATTCTCTTTTTGGCTTTCTAAATTACTCCAATGTATTAACTGAAATAGACCAAAACTAATATACAGGATGGATTTAACTGACGGCTTGTACAGTTTTTTTAAGCAAATAACAGCATATGGAAACGAAAGAGGGAGCATATTTGAAGCATGGGAACAAGCTTTTAGCAAACGCATTTTGGGGGAATACCAGATAAGAGGAAATTCAAAATAGGTATATTTACTTCCTAAGCAGAACAGGGTCATGACTTTATTATGAAAGCAGCTGCTTTTCTCTCTCATGGAGAGTTATGGTGCTTTATTGTTGCAGAGCAGTTGCATTTTGCAAGCTGTGCCAGGCTCAGGGAATGATTCTAGTGTGTTTAAGATGTCACTGGGAACTGGAGGCAGGAGGAAAAGGCTTTGTCTTCCAACAGCCCAAATGCAGCAAGCTTTTGGCCTCTGAGAGGTTACAGACCCCACTGAGAAAGCAGGTGGGCATTGGCTGGGCTCAACTTGAGCAAAAGCTGCAGCCACTGCAATCCCAGGGCTGTTGTGCTCCACCAGTGCTACCACTCAGCACTGCTGCCTGGGAGAGCTGGAGGAGAGCAAAGAATCCATGCAGGATGATGGGACTCAGGATGAGACTTTCAAAAGTTTTGCTGAACACTATGGACAGAGACAGAAATAATTACATTAAGATGTTTATTTAAATCAGCCCTTGTTATTAATAGCTGAGGAAGAACAGAAGAATAGTTCTGAACAAGGTTAATAAGAAATATCAACTGCCACGAAGTATGATGGGCTCTTTTCTGCCATGAGGTAACACAACCACACACAAAATAGAACCTTTGTGGATGACAGAAATGTACACATGTATTCCCTGTTAAGAACAGAAGACTAAACTGTTTCTAAGAAGTATTAAATAAAATATGATTTGTCACGATACACTGAGCTTCATGGTACTTCATTTATGGTTTAGCAGAACTCCCCCAGTTCTGCACATGAAGCTATTTGTATGGAGGAAAAAAAAATTACTGCCACTGTAGGTAGAGCTTCCATGCAGAATTTAAGATGCAATTTGTAAAACATGGAGGGTTTATTTGCATTTTATTCCCAGCAGTTTCCTTCTGGAACTAAATCTATATGTCTATCTACAGGCATATACTTTTTTGTTTCTGATTAGGTGTAATAATGGGACTGTGTAATGACTTCAAGTGAAGCAGAGATAAAAGGGAGTGTATGATGCTAAGTAATGAAAGGTTGTTTCTGTAGTCATGGCAAGGGATGCATTTAGAATACTAACAGCTTATTGACTAATGGCTTTGTGCAATTTATAGATTATGAGTAATACAAAAAACTTCCTGTAGAGGGACTTTTTGCCCGGACACTAGTGTGATTATAAAAAATGTATAGGTCTGTTCAGTGGAAAACCTGTACAGTCAATTTTGCAGCAATCCCTTATTTCTGAAATGTAATTAAATCTGCATGTGTATAAAGTATTTAAGTAGTAGATACATCAGTTGTAGTTTATGGTTGTTTTATAGTGGCTTGTGATATTTAGATATGTCACTTAAAAGAGGCAGTAGAAAAAAAAATCTAAATGCCTTGTCTTCCCCATGTAAGCCATATGTTCCTATGTTGTCTAAACTCAGTGGATGGTTAACTATATAGAGAGAGACAGACATTTATTTAGAACAAGTTATCTTCTGTCTCTCAGTTATTATGCTAATAAATGAAAAATATTTACTGAAATCCTAAGGACATGAAGTCCTTCATGCCAGGAACATGGGATTTTATGGCACATGGAACCATTCTGGATTTAAACCAGACTTCTTTACAACTTTCATACTGTGGGAAGACATCAATGTATACACAACAGTTCTCCACTCTGCAGTAATGCCTTGTTGGCTTCAATAATGCATGCAGTCACACCAACATCTCCTCACAGAATAATTTAAAATAATAATAATCATAAAAAAAATAGACTGGAATCCCCATCAAGTCTGCTATTGCTGAAGAAGATACAGAATGCTAGAAATAATCTCTTGAGGCACAAGGTTAAGTGCCACATCGAGCTTTATTTTCTAACAGAAAACCCTCGCCCATTATCGAGCTGTGTAAGTAATAGCACAGACAAAGAAATGGTCGGATGAGAAGCCTTGCTCGGTTGTTTACCTCCGAACAAAAAAATAAGTTAGAAACAAGATTTAAAAGCCTCAAGAAAAAAAGCACCGGTAAACACCGGTCAGGGTGTAGCTTGTGACTCAGGTGACTGATTTTGTGAAAACCTTACTGAAAACAAATCTTGTTCCCGATAACAAGTGTGATAAGCTGAACAGTGTTGAGCTCGTCAGCAGAGTCCCGAAAGCAGAGAGTATTTTTACTGTGAAAAGACGAGCGTAGGGTATTGTCGCTGTGTCTCGGGAATATAAGGGGCACTAGGGTAGAGTCGCTGCTACTGTGACCCACGTTTCTGCAGGCTGCGACCTCCCCGAACCCGAGGTGTCCCTGCCGCTGGGACCCCCAAACCCGAGGTGCCTGCGCCGCCCGCCCGCGGGACCGGGAGCAGCCCGGGACGGGTGCGGGCCCCCGGCCCGGCCCCGCTGGGCTCCGGCAGCGCCCGCCCCGCAGCCCCGAGCCGGCGCCGCAGCGCTGTGTCTCGCGTGGGGCAGAGTGGAGCCGGGGAGCGGTGGCCGCTGGGCAGGGACGCGGGGCCGTGGGGCGGTGCAATGGGGAGGTGCGGGGCGCCGGCAGCTGCCCGGGAGGAGTAGCCCCGGCAGCTGCCCGGGAGGAGTAGCCCCGGCAGCTGCCCGGAGGAGTAGCCCCGGCAGCTGCCCGGGAGGAGTAGCCCCGGCAGCAGCAGGGCGGCCGCCCCTGCACAGTCCCCGCGTTCCCCGCTACGAAGTTTCCGCCGGCGCTGGGAGGGCATCGGGGGGCAGCACGGGCAGCCGAAGGGGGGGCGCCGCCGGGGGTACCGCGGTCCCCTCTCCGGCGGGGCGCTGTGCCGCCCGCGGCTCCTACCTTCCAGCACCGAGCAGAGTTTGTGCAGGGCCATTGTCTCCCGGCGGCGGCGGCGATCAGCGGCGCTCCATGGCCGCGGCGGTGCCCCCCGCGAGGGCGCTGTGCCCGCGGCTACGGCTCGGCCCCCGCCGCCCGCGGCCATGCCCGGCGCCCCCGCGGGGCGCGCTCAGCCTCCGCCGCCCGAGCGCGGAGCCGCCGCCGCGCTCAGTCCCATTGAGAGCGGGGCGCGGCGGGCTCCGTCGAGGCTGGCCTACCCCGGGGGGCTCCCCGCGCAGCGCTGCAAACGCAGCCCGGCAGCTCCCAGCCCGACTGAAGCGGCTGCTGCTAAATGAAGCTCATTTAAGATGTGAGGGGTGTTTGCCTGGATGAGCTGCTTGTACGCATGTGCCCGCCCCCGACGGAGCCCCGCAAGCAGCCACAGCCACAGCCGCAGCCGGCGGGGCCGCTGTGCTCCTCCCGCTCGGCCGGGCACCGAGGCGGGGGCGACGGCGCTGGGGCAGCAGCTGTCCTCACCCCGTCCCCACGGGCAGCCGGGGCTGGCCCCGTTGAAGCGCCCCACCTCGGTGCCCCGCCGTGCCTCACGCCACAGGCCCATCCTGCCCCCCGTCTGCCGGGGTTTTCCCTTGCGCGGTGCTGGCCGCCCGGAGAGCGTCCCCGCGGCGGAGGGGGCGAGCCGTGCGGCCCCTCTCCAGGACACGGTAGCTCGGATAAGCCTGAATCCCGGCTGCCCGGCTTTGTTTGGCATCTGAGTGGGTCCCGATGGGGTAAAAGGGACCCGGTGCTTCCCTTGGTCTTCTTTTGCTCCCCTTCGCCCCCTCGCTGGTGGCAGGCAGCCCGCGCGGCTCCGGCAGTGCGGCGTGCCCATCTGCCTGCCTGGCTGCAGTGTGCTCCCTGCAGCTCCGGCGCCGGGAAGAGCCCATCACAGCTAGTGTGCGGCTGTTGTTTGACAGGAGTGACAGCTAAAATGGAGCTATTACTTTACAAGAAGTTAATAAAAAGGCGCACTTAGCCTGCTGCCTGCCCTGGCTCCTGTCCCTCTGGTTATCCATCACATCGTGTTAGCTTGTGAGGGGAGATGTTACTTAGGGAAAGGGCCTGAGGTGGAGGCAGGTGGCGGTGTCGGGGGAAGGGCAGGGAGGGAGAGACCCCGGCCAGCAGATCCCGCCGCGGGAAGTCCCGTCCTGACAGACCCCTCCGAGCTGCCGAGGGAGGTGCGTGAGGGCGAGAGCCGCGGCTGTGCCGGACAGCCGGGGGCATGCCGCGGAAGGGCGTAGTGCCCATAGGTTACGTGTAAAATGATAGCAACACGGTAGTCCCTTAGAGATGCTTTCAAATTTCCCATAGGCAACACGGGTTGAAGAATCGCTGGGCATTTCCTACAGGATGTCTCCTCCCTGGAACTGCCGATCAGGCGAGGCTGAGATCTTTCGCTCAGGCTCCAGAAGTACTGAAACACGGAGGTGTTTAGACCTGTGCATGTTGCAAAGCTTTGCGCAAAGGGCAGGAGCCGTCCGGGCGCCCCCGGCCCGGGCCCGCAGGAGCTGCTGCGGTGCTGCTGTGTCCGGGAGCTGCCTCGGCCCCGCTCCCAGGACGGAGGAGGAGGTCGCGGTCTCCACTTCATTCAGGTCCTGCGCAGACGTGCACGGCTGCACCTCCATGTGCCCCACGCGGAACTCCGCTGTCCGAGCGCAGGCACTTTGTGGCAGCAATTTGGAACCAACCCACTCGCTAGACCCAACAGATTTTGCAAACTGTAAATTATACGCGTAATTGCCACTTGCGAGTCCGTCTGCTTAAGGAGTAGAGCAGCTCAGTAGAGTGTCTAACACGAGCGTGCCAGGTGAAGCTCTGATTTCCTTGTGGTTTAGTGCTGTGTATTTGAATGTTAAATTCTTTCTACAATGTTCAAAGGTCAGCCTATCCTGTTAGAAAAGGTCATTCTCTTGCTTTCAGATTATCTGTTAAATATTTCAGGCGCTTCAAGTCAGTGTGATTGTCAGTGAGGGCGAATTAAATGGAGAAGGCAGCGGAGAGCAGCGGGAGGGAGCGAGCGCGGGGCCCCGCGGGGCTGCGGGGCGGGGGACGGCAGCTCCTCCCGGACCCCCGGCGAGACCTCGCAGCAAAGGTCCTGAGCTTTACTGGGTATTAAAGATCCATTTCAGTGTTGCAAGAAGCTTCATGAAGTATTAAGCTTGATGGTCTGGCAAAATCCCAAGTTACATAATTATATTATTCTACTTACTTGAATTGTCCTTTCAGTTTCAAATAGAGATGATACAGTCCTCCTCAAAGCGTAGTTTTTCCATGAATTATGAAATAGCTGCTACATTCCAGCAGTGGATAAAGCGATTCCTCTGTTCCCCTCTTAACCATGTATTTATAGCTGTGTGATGAAATGTTAAGTTCTGTAGTGAAAACTCCTATACATAAAGAAGTCCTCAATAGGTGTATCTACTTGGCATTATTTTCTTTACTAACAAAAATGTTTACTGTAGTAATGCAAAAAAAATCAAAGACTACTGTATCTGGGCATCATCCACAATTTTTTATCCTCTCTGCAAGTACATAATTAAAATCTGACTGTGCTGTTGTGCAGATTGTTAGGAAACAGGGGGTTGCCTGCTTTTTTTAAATTTTTTTGGAATGCACAGCATAGCTGATGGCAAAATTTGACTTGGATATTTTTATTACTTGTGATGATATAAGAAATGAGAACCGGCCTGATTCTCAGATCTCAGGCTGAATTTGCATTCAAGAGAACTATTTGTGGTCAATTGTCTCTCACCAAAGAGACAGGAGAAAACCTTTGTAATGCCATGTGCTCAGTACAAGTTTGAGTAGCAACTGCAAAGACGCAATCCGCTACAGTCAGTTTAACTGAAGAGCTGAACTTCTGGTTTGTCCATTAGAAGGTTGAACAGAGCTATTACAAACTTGGGGAAGTGAGCAGCTTTTCCATCCTGTTCTCTTTCCAGGGCTGTGTCAAGCTGTCAGCGCGGGAGAGGCAGGGAGTAGCACCAATTTGTAGATTTGGGGCACACTTTGCCACTCTTTACTGCTGTTTTCAGAGACATTTCTCCTGTGGACATCCCTGTTGCTTTGTTTTTGCTGGAGTTCTCATTACAGGTGGTGCTTTCACTGGTGACAGGTCTGAAGACGCTTTCAGTTCCCGTCTCATGAGCCTGCAGAGTGTAGGTTTCCAGGGAGGAAAAAACGCTTTGCCACCGGGTCAAACTGGCAGTAAGCTTGACTTAATTAAACTTGAGTTTGGGAGCCAAGAAAGGTTGAAGACATCTTTTGGACAGCCAGCTGTGTATTGTTTTGATGCTCTATCGAGTCCTCATGATTATTTTTGAATAGCAGTAGCTCAAGGAAGGCAGTGGGACTCATTCTGATGGAGGTAAACACCTGCCTGAGCAGCTGATGAATGAGTCAGTTACAACAGTGCTCTGCTGCTGCTAAAGGCTTACATTTGTATTATTAGAACTGGGTTTGCCTCCTTCTTAAAACTTCCTTTGATTTGCTGTTCTGTGAGAAGTTTTAACTTTAATGTTACCTAAAATATTTTCTGCTCTTGAGTAGCAAACTGTACAACACAAACAGCCTTAGACCAACAGCTATTTGGACATTATTTTTAAAAGAGGTTGCAAAAATGTAGACATCAACAGTGAATAACTATGAAAGGGGACGAGGAGTTATGTTTTAACTGTTCTGGTACTTGGTTTTGTCAGTACAATTTAGGTGCTTTTGAGAAATCCTAATTTCATTATATTATTTCTAATTAGATAATTATAGAAGGTGCAAGTGCCTCAGTATTGTATTATAATACAACTGTAATTGTATTGCAATATGTAATACATAATCATACATAAGTATGTACAGTTGGCTTTGTTATTTACTACTGAGTAATAAACACTGCAAACTTTTGAATAGTCAGGAAGAAAACTGATAGCCTTCAGAAAGCTTACAGTGCACTTCTCTATTTGCGAGGCAATATAATTAGATCTGACTGTTAGAATATACCTACAAACTTTTTTGGCATATGTTGAAAAATTCATTAATTTCAAAATTAGGTTATAACTGTTATGGAATGTATCATAGATGGGATCACATTTTTCACTGAAGTCAGGAATTATAAAAATAGTGCTGTGTAGCTGATTATTTTCCAAGTGACAGGGAGGCCAATATTACCAGTGCCTCAGGAACTAGATCCTGTCCCCAGAATGGATAGTACGGTTACTAAAGCAGCATAGCAATGTTTTACTCCTCTACTGCTCTTGATTTCTTAACATACTTCTTTGAAAAAACATTTCCCCATTCCTTTAGGATTGGTACTAAGTATTTGCAAAGTATGAGATTATTTTAAGAACAATTTTATTGTCTAAATTTAAAAAAAAATATTTTGGGTATTAATACCTTCAAAACAGAGATAGCTAATGTTTTTACACTGTTGATTATAATATAGCAGAAGCTTATGGATTGACTTCTCCTGCTCTATTTTGGTGTCATTGATTTGAAAGAAGTTATATATATGTATCAATTACAATATATTGGTATCTATTCAGGTATGAATATCAAATACTGGTACAGGCTGGGGATCAATAGGTCAAGAGCAAACCTGCAGAGAAGGACTGGGGTGGGGGGGCAGTAAGGGAGTGGGGATTCTGTCCCTCTGCCCCACGCAGGTGAGACCCCACCTGAAGAGCTGCCCCAGCCCTGGGGCCAGCCCAGGAAGGACCTGGAGCTGCTGGAGCCAGGCCAGAGGAGGCACCAGGATGATCAGAGGGATGGAGCAGCTTTGCTGGGAGGAAAGGCTGAGAGAATTGGGATTGTTCAGCCTGGAGAAGAGAAGGCTTTGGGGTGACCTAATTGTGGCCTTCCAGTGCATGAAAGGAGCCTACAAAGAAACATATACAAGGGATGGAATGACAGGACAAGGGGGAATGGCTTCATATTGGCAGTGAGGAGGTTTAGATTAGGTGTTAGGAATAAATTCTTCCCTTTGAGGGTGGGGGGAGACCCTGGCACAGGTTCCCAGAGAAGCTGTGGATGCCTCATCCCTGGAAGTGTTCAAGGCCAGGCTGAATGGGGCTTGGAGCAACCTGGGAGAGCGGAAGGTGTCCCTGCCCATGGCAGGGGGGCTGGAACTGAATGATCTTTAAAGTTCTTTCCAACCGAAACCATTCTGTGATTCTATAGAAGTCCTGAATTGACTCGGTGCATGTGTAGTGATTACGTCTCAATTAACTGTAGTAAATGTTTTTAATTTCTCTGTTAAGCAGGATGGCCTCAGCACAGGAGGAATATCATACTATATAGAACATGCCTGTTAATCTGCAGCACAAAAGTTGGTTCTTTTGTTGGGGGATTATAGTGCATTAATGATAAATCTGGTAGGAAGATTCAGTCTTAAAGCTTCTCATGGAAAATGAGAACAAAGAAAGATGGTATTTCAACAGCCATCTGTCAGTTGGCCTGTCAACAGTATTTTTATATAGGTGAAATTTCACACCAAGGAAGCTTCCAATAGCATTTCTCACCAGGGCTGTGTTAGAGTGGCTGCAGTTTGAAAATTTATGTAGCTCGAACTATTTCTCACTTCTCAGTTACTGTGACAATCACCTGGAACTACAACTTTCTAATTGATGCTGCTTTCTTAAACTTCCTGGTAGAAGGGCAATAACCTTCCCAAACATATGTTTAATGCTTATAGAAGAGAGAAGCAAAGTACAACATGAAACCTCTGACATCAGGTTTTACAATATTTAATGCCTTAATTCGAAACAGTATGCATAGACTGTGTGAGCCATGCTACAAGTACTTAGAACCTGGGGTAAACTTTATTATATTGTATATAGCGATGCAATGATGCATTACTGAGCATGCAAAATACCTCAGAGCAAAAGATACCAAGTTCATTGTTTCGTACAACAGCTTAAATGTCAGCATGAGGTTATTTTATTCCTAATTGCTTTTTCAAAAAACATAAGGAAGCTAATCTATGTGTATTATATTGTGATAGAGGGCTACAGACAACTTTGCTGCCACAGTGCATTATGCATTTAGCATTATTCTCCAACCATCTGAAAATGACAGGAAAATGTACTGAACTGTGCATCCTCCTAATCATGAAATTGTTCTTTCTTTTGCTGGTGGGAACCAATTCTATCAATGTGGTTTAAAAAGTCCAAAAGCATTAAGTATTTACCTATGAAAAAAACAACTTACCTTTTCATGAGAAAAATTGAAGGTGTGCATTAAGGAAATGCTCTGTCCTGAATAATAACAGTAATGTGATATGAGAGTCTCCTCTGCTGGCATCTGATCAGTGCATATTGGAAATACCCAGTGAAACTTCAGAGCTCAGGACACTGCTGCTCTGCCTTTTGGCTTGGTGCTGCTGTATGAATGGGTCAGTGTTCAGCATTGCCATGGTAACCCAGGGTCTGACTGGTACTCAGGGTGGGCACCACTAGCCCAGCTTTGGACCTGCTCCCTCTTGTCTGGGGCTGCACTGCCAGGCACAGGGAGCATTCCAGGCAAGTGCCAGACGTGAGCAGGGAACCACAGCACACGTGAGTGCCTTGAACACCAACACTTTCAGTTTGTTGAGAAAGGATGTTCTAGTTTATCAAATGGTGTAAGAAATGCAAAGTAACTGATGTAAATGCAAAATTAATCATGTAAACTCATGTAAAATAAAAGCATGATTATTCTCAGAGATTCTTCCAGGATCCCAAGTACACTGAGCAACTGTAACTTCATCACCACTTAAAATACTTGAAGTTGAGCGACTCGTCTTCTGTCATTATTACAGCCTTATGAAATTTGGGCATAGCAGTGTACATAGAAAATGTGCATTGATTATTCTGAGTGTCCTATTACACTCTTAATTTAATCTTTGTGTATCTCATCACCTAGCAATACATTTTAGGGTGTCAATTCTCAATCTCTACTCAAAAATGTTTCTTTTAACATCTTGAAAAACAAAACGAAATAAAAAATCCCATACCTTTCTTATGTTAAAAAAATAGTTACTTTCATAATGACTTTGTTCCTTTCTAAAATAAATGTGGTTATAGTTTAATTATAAAAGCAGTTTATGTAATGCTGATACATTTTTATGATTTTAATTTTTTAATGCGTTGTCTTCTCCCTAGAACTAGCACACATAAATACTGCATTTATCCCAGGATGACTGAACTAGCATTACACTGCAGGTTGCTTTTGGTTCCCTACTTCCTAAGTTCTTTAACTATTGCACATATAGATTTAAACAAAGAAAAATACAGAATACTTTAGGTTAAGCACCATTTAATACGATCAAAATAATTAACGATTAAGTCATCTGAGAAATTGCACAAGTTTAATTTTCAGAAACCAGGTTGTTTTGCAGGAATGAATAAAGGACAAGACCAATTCAAGTGGTACAAGGTATTCTGCTCGCTGAAATGCTACACTTAATTTACACAGCTTTCTTTCTATCAAATATTACTAAAGAATTGGTACATAAACAATGATACATGCAACTTGATCCCTTTACTAAGAAAAATAAATTTACAGTTCTGTTAAATAAAGGCCAAATTCTATTATATACAGTCTCTTAACTGAAAGGCCTTGTGAGACATTCAGGTCTAATTTTAATACTTTCCAAATAAATACCAGATAATGCAACATTTACAAATAACACACCAACAGTACTTTCATGGTAATAATTTAAAAAATCAGAATTTAGTCTTTCAATTAAGCAAATGAGTAGCAGCTCCTTCATAAATATTAAGGCATGTCACATAGCATCAAAATGGAACCGATGAGCCTCCTGTCGCTTCTCTCTGTCATCTGCTTTCTGAAAAATAATAATAAAAAAACACTTTGTGGAATCTAGAGCAATACTTTACAGAAATGAGCCATCAAGTGTCAGAGAATGGTTGATTTTTTTCAAGCCATTTGACAAAAGGCTAAAAAGCTTAGTAAAAGCCCCAACAATTAACTTTTAAATGATATCAGCTTGAAATAGCAATAATCTACGCAAAATTAGCTTCTGCTGTTAATGCTCACTTTTTTAGTATTTATGACCCATTATTTTCTGTTATTTCTAATAATGCTTTTCAGAAGGAATAATTCAAATCTGAAGACTGTTTCCTGGTACGCTTTTTGTCTGCATTATAGATATAAGATGAAAGTACTTTGGACTAACTGTAAATGTAATTTATGTTACAGGTACAAAGAACCTCATTTAACAAACATTCTGTTAAATACAACTTTAGAGCAAGATGGCAGTTCAACCAACAATTAACAGCACCAAGTATGTGACAAATGTTCTGTGTTTTTTGTTTGTATTATGAAAATGTGAAGTAGGATGCATTTCCCTGCTTATTTATGCAGAACACACATTGACCTGCTGATAGAGTAAATTGGGTGGTGCTGGGAAAAAAGAAGCATATTTAAATTGTACCTATAATCCATGTCATGTGTAAAAACATGTCCTCTCCCACATGTCTCCTCTTGTGTGCTAAAGGACTTAACAGAGGATGGAAGCATTTCTTCAAGGATTCTTGAACACACAGTGCAAACTTCTTTAGAAAACAGTGCTTTTGTCATGACAGACAGTATGTGTAAATCCCAGCATGAGAGAATTTGGCAAAGCAGACTGAAATGCTTTTTAGCTTGCACAGACCCAACTTCTTTCTTTCTTTTTTGTTTTTTTAAGGAGTAAAATGAAGAGAAGCCTCTCCAGTAGGTGCTGTGTGGGCATTCACATTTGTGTCTCAGTTGATAAAAATACACAATTGTGGCAGAAATCGGTGCCCGTCTTCTGCCATGAGAGCTCGTCATCTGCTTTGGCTCAAGGCCAAAGATTTCCTCATTACACAATGTTTATGTGTGATAGCAACTCCATTGGATTAAATATGGATTTTACTGCATTTTGTAGCAGCAGCAGAGCTGTCAGTGAGGTTTAAGATATATCAGCCTGGCTTTTTTGGCAGGGACTTTATCAGTGTCAGTAGTATTCTGGATGTCAAAAAAGGGGTGGGAAGGGGGGAGTGGCACACTCTTTCCTACACCGAAATGCTTGTCACATTCCGCAAAATTTCATCGTCTCACTTAGAAAACAATTTCCACTCCATTTCTTGTATGCTTCCTGAAAAAATTACTGCTTCAAATTTGACAGTAACTGATACTCTGCTGGATCCAGCTAACCCTCTCTAGCAGTATTCCATCACTGTGCAGTGTTTCCAAAACCAGCCTCATGACCCCAAAGCAAGTTATCAAGAATGAGAATAAGGACTAATGATGGCTGTAGCAAATGTAGCAAGATGTTATTTGTTGTAAGACGGAGAATGGTGTCAATTCTTCACTTTCTCTTTCATTTGATGTATCAAAACTAAAATCTAGTAACTGAGATTTCAAAGCTTTTTTTTCTTCAATGCATTCAAAATTTCTAAGGCAGGACAGACCAACACCTACCCCTAAATCCTACAGTTATTTCAATACTTCAATACTTAACTGGCAGATGAGTGTATAAGAACTACTGTGGACAAAGGGCTCCTGTTACTACTTATCTGCAGAGGTCAGAGTACAGGGTTTATTTAAACTGCTGAATAAAACACTGCATCTTACAGACACATTCATCCTCTGGGGGAAAGAAAAATATTTTAAGTGCCAGTTCATTTCCCCTTCCTTTCTTTGTTACACGTACTCCAGAGAACTGCAAGGGAAAGTGGCATTTAGCCTGGACAGTATTTTTATGAGAGAATTGCTGAGAGACAGTAAACTAGAACAAGCTTAGAAACAAGGAACTTTGGAGTTTAACTTTACACATGTCAGTGACGCACAATACAGCCTTGGTGAACATTCTTACTGGTTCAGTATCTCAACCACTTCTAAAAATTGGGAAGGTAAAAATCCATCAGAAAAGTATAGGAATTAATGCATGTTTATACAGTGGTCTGAAAATACACATAATTTGTCCATATATTTGTGCCTACTTTGTGCTGCAGAGTTGGAAATGAAATTACAATATAACCAACACCACTTAATTCACACACCTGGGGCTTAAAACAGCTCTAAAAGCACTCACTCTGGGCTGAGTCCTTCCTTACACTACAATGCTTGAATTGCTGTATAAAAACTGTTCAGAACGTTGCCATTAAATCTCCATTTCTCCAGACAGAATTAGGCATAGTTAATCCTTCCCCAACTCAAAGTCCAAGTACCTTTACTGCTACTCTTGTTTGCTAAAGATATGTTGGAGAGAGAATTAAACCCAGGCAGTGCCCAGCCCTGAGCTACCAGTAAGCAGTGCTTTCTTGGTACAGCAGAACATGCTAACGACAGCCATCATAAACTTTGTATTTCTTTCCTTTGTGTGTCTTATTCCCAGCTTTATTATTAGTTGGAGACTGTATTTAACATTTTGAAGGGTGAAGATTGACAGACAAATAACATTTAAATATGAAGCATGCACAAAGCTTATCTGAATGTTTAACAAGGTCATTTTATTTCCACGAGCACAAAATAACAAACAGTGCTACCATGCCAGAATGTGCAGTAATTTTATCTGACAGCTAAGATTATGGTTTGGGTATGTAGTAACATTTATTGGCAACTCTGCCAGTTGGGTATGATTGTGAACTGAGCATAGTTAAGAAAAGTGGGAATGTATTTCTTTTGTGACATGAAAGGCCCCTTTCAAAATGCTTCTTCAAATCAATGGATTTCTATACCCTGCAAGTATAATTCAGACCCACAGAGCAAAGCAGGCAATATGCACGATTGACTCCCTATACATTCCTGAATGCTAATTTCAGTGCAACCAGTAGAGAGAGATACACAAAAAAGACTTTCTCCTTATTTTTAGATTGCCAGTGGAACTCAAGGTAAGTAAATGAGTTTATGTTCCATTTCCCAAAACAGTTCTCCTTAAAGCTGCAAAATGGAAAGCTTAGATATGAAACAAAGATGTCTCATTTAAGTTGAAAATAACAGCTTAATGGAAAAAGGAAATGAAGAGCAACATGGACAAGCTTAAGTGTCTTAGAGCTTAAATAAAAATAATGCCAATTTTTAAACGTGTAGTAAATATTTAATTAATAATAACACCTTTTGGGACTTAATTCAGTCTGTGTCAGAAATTATTATACTGTAGAAAAATAGTAAAAAAAACCCAAACCAATGTACAGGTCTTTAAAATATTAGGGAGTGCTAAATAGTATAGAAAATACACAGAAAATATTCTAGTAAATTAGCTTACCTTTTCTTGCCAGTGTAATATGCCAATTATTGCCAGGATGAAAACGCAGACACCAATTAAGGCTATAGCTGTTAGCAGTACAATGTTACTTGGGGTCAAATACAGCTTGGCACTCCAGCTACACAAAAGAAGAAAATCCAAGGAAACATTAATACCCTTCATTAAGAAGCAGAAAACAGATTTAACTTACAAAGATGAAAAGAACCTGTTAGGGTAAGACAGGTGACAACTCGGTCTACAGAAACAAGCAGCTCTACTTAAGAGACTGAAGCTTAATGATGTTTACTTGGAAATATATGGCTTAATATAACTATTTTTGAGTAATACCATGTCTAAGTACAATCTCTGTTTAACTTTTCATGAATGCTATGGATATCCTCAGGGAATGAGTTTTTTCTCATTAGGACATTTATTTTCTGCCTTGCCTAGGCCGAAGTAAAATGCATAAGGAAACCTTTCACAGGAATGCCTGGGGCCTGGGGCCATGGAGCAGCAGGAGGAAGTAAGCCTGAAAGATTTTTGCTCCACATAAGAAGCTCCTCTTGGACAGGCTCATGGGTCCAGTTCTCTTTGTCTGAAGTTTACAGGGACAACTGCAGTTCTAGACAACAAAACCAGTTGATTATAGCTGAAGATCAACAAAATTAAGCACTTTAGGGCTCCTGGAAAACATCCCTCAAATCATGTGGGGTTCTGAGGCCCAAGGAATCCCCTTTTCGTACTACAGGTTTCCTATCATGGGAAAGCTGTCAGCAGCAGGTTCTGTGTTGAGGCCTCTCAGGAAAACACTTACCTATATTAAAAAAAAAAAACAAAACCAAAAACTTTTATTATGAAATCTGATTTCTTCTGGGGATTCCATCCTCTGTTATTCTACAAGGTCCACAAACCCACTTTATACGAAAGTAAAAATAGTTTAAAGATACAATAACAGAAATTGTTTTGCATAGCACATACCTTTAAATACCTCAAGACTGTAACTTACTGTAAGACTGTTAATTTTCATCTGGCAGATGTTATTTCTGTGGTTGTTAATTAGCAACTCAAGCAGCACATCACTTCTCCACTGTTATTCGTTCTATAGTAAAATTAACTGCTGAACTGATGTCAGAATCATTTCTGCATGATAAATGCAACTGACCTCACTGGTAGATCAAGCGGCAAAACGCAGCTGGAATATTTGACTAATGTTTTCTCTAAATGCAAAAAGAGAAACGTGCTCTCTTTCTGGGAGAAACATTTTAATTGCAAAGCGGATTCTGTGTTCAAGCTCTCGTGCAACCAACCCATTCACCTTCCCTTAAAGGAAAACATTCATTCCTGTAGCAACAGCTACTGCATTCAGAAGGGCTGAAGCAAAGCTTTTCTATGGAACCAGACTGAAATTGCATGTTTGGTGAAACAAAAATGCTTAATTCAACCATTACCATGCTTGTAATTTGTCACTGAGGATGTTGTTAAATCTAGCAAGTATGTTATTATTTACAGGAGTGGAGCTGGTAATACTTTTTGATTGTTTGTCTGAGCTGGTAATAGGTTTTGATTGTTTACGGGCACCATCTGAGAGGCTGTGTAAATACCTCAGCAGCATTCTCAGCTTCAGCTCAGAACTGACCCCCTGCCCTTGTTCTTCAGTAACTTTCTATACAAATAACTATTTCTAAACCTACACGTAATGCCTAATGTAAACTGTGTATTAATGTAATTTTGGGAAGTGCAAATGCAAATGATCACATTACCTTCGAGGAACATTGTGAGGATAGGGAATGACTATAAGCTGGGAGTTTGGTATGATAGCTGTCCATTCTTGTTTTCTTATGGACTGAAAGAAAAACAAAGGCTGTGTCAATTCTTAACAAACCAACATACCTAAAAGCAAAGAAATTCTTTGTTGAAACGTACAAAAGGAGAAATAAAGAGTTGTAAGGTTTTTTTAAAATTTTAAATATAAGTGATTAATCCCTTATCTTTTTATAAACCTGTTATTCTGAAAGCTCCAAAATGCTTTAAAACCCACCCCCCAAAATTAAAAAGCAGAATAACTATTGCTGACATGAAACACAGCATCTGCTTTAAAAGTACAAAGCAACAACATAACAGGGAAAGAAGAAAAGAACTGATTCTACAAAGGAGGCAGGCAAAGCAATTACCTAAATCAGAATTTGGCCAATTTGAGTACCTCACTTTTCAAAGTGGTACCATCAGATCTTTAAAGACTGAAAATGGTGAGGACCCCACTTTTATGTTTCACGCGAAGATTAGAGAATCACAGTAATCTCCCCCTCCCATGACACTGACCATGGTTTTATCACCAAGGCAGAAGGGATTAAGTGAGTCCCAGCCTGGCCAGAGCGACCCCGGGAAAGCCCTACAGCTACTGCAGCGCAGAATAACTGAACCCTCAGACCTAATACCGATTTGCCCTACAAACAAGCACTACATACCTGTGCTAACATTTACAGACAGTTTCAGTCTTCTTTTGGTTTTATTTTGGCTTCAGAGCTTATACACTCCCCAAAAAACTGGGCAAACTGGTTCTTTTGGACAAACCTTTCTGTATGCAAACTTACTTCTTTGATATTCTTACTTCAGAAAATGAAAAAAGAAGTGTCCCAGCAGTATTCCCATCCAAAGTCTCTAAGGAAAGGTAGCACCATAAATATTAGCTTGACAATCTTAAATGTCAACCAACCTTTTCTCCTAAGGGACGAGGAATGCCAACGTACAAGTGGTCGAGGAAATTGGCGCTGCGGCCCAAGCCCAGCACGTTGTAGGGCAGCTGGAGAGCGTAATGTGCTGACTGGCTGAGCTGGCCAGCTGGAAGGAAAGCAGAAAGGAAGCACAAGTAGGTATTTTAGGGGGAAAAAACCCTCAATGAATGAATGAATGAATGAATCAATCTCCAAACTACCAACTTGTTACACAAATACACATTCCTCAGTAACAAAAATGTTTAAAAAATTTTAACCAATTGCATGAGTATGTAATTCTTAAAGGCTCAATCCCACATTTCCAAACTACCTGTGAGCACTCACCTGGAGAAGAGCTTAAATGCTTTACATTTCTAGGTAGATAATTCTTTTGAGCATCATTCCTGTGTTAAACCGAATCTCCATTATTCGTTACAGGTTGAGAAGAAATCAACTATCTGCATTTATTTTTATATGATTAGTGTCAAGTCTCTTGCCCCACTGATTTACAAGATCAGACTCAACATGTGAAGGTTCACTTTAATTCTTGTCAATGTTAATCAGTAATTACTGTGTCACCAAATTAGCTAAGTAAATTCTCATGAACAAATTTTCAAAGAATAAATTAATTTAATGAAAACAGGATTGCAGTGATTGCAAGTTAATAATAATAATTAAAGGAGAAACTGTCGGTGGAAAATAAGACTCTTGGTTTCCTGAAAAGGCAGTGAGGAAACAGACAAGTGCTGCAGTTATCAACAACTTCACTGGCATGCCACTTCCAAAGTATCCAGTATTCCATTTATATAAAAAAATCTTGTAATCTTTTAATTTCTGGCCAACAGATTCAGATTCTGTGTGGGTTCTTTGTTCTCTAGAAGCCACTTAGCAAGTGAGCAGGTTCCTCAGCAGGAATGGTATCAGCACCTCAAGAAGCACCGCAGTGAATGCAGCCTTCACCAGATTAACAGGAATGAGTTCAAGGGACACTTGACAACCACAAGTGGGTTTCTGTGACCAACAGAAACAGCTTTTCACGAGGATGTGGTTTAGTCAGTATTTTTAGAGCTTCAGATTTCTCTCTGCTTTGACCCCTAATACATTATGCCTGAAACTGGAAATTATAAGTTAAACACCAAAATGCAACAGAATGTGAATTAAAGAACAGGAATCCAGGTTTTGTAATGAATTTACAGACAACCCTTTTTACCTCTCCACACTCCCATCCAAGGCTCAATTCAGGAGGCAGCACTTTACCTCAGCCTACCAGCTGTGGGCCAGACTGGTGACACCACATCCTGCACAGCTGTGGTGAACACAGGGGCAGGAAAAACTCCTAACTGACCACCACCACTTCTTTGGCAAAGCCAAATACCCTTTCAAGAAAAACCAAACCCAACCTCCCATTCCTGGGTCCTGGAGATGGCCAGAAAGTGCAAGCATTGGTGACAATACAGCAGCACTTCACCAAGGGACAAAGACACGACACCCACTTCCAGAAGCAGCTCTTCAGCTCTTGTATGCTCCTCTGGAGACAAACTACTCCCTGTATTGCAGGCTGGTAATTCTGAACCCCTGCTCATTACAATGATTACTTCATGGTTCTGTTTTTTGTGATCCTCCCTGCCCCTACCAGCTTTTGAGGAAGCCACTTGCCATATGCTGTCAGGGATGTTTTGAAACAGGCCTGTTTAATCAGGAGGTAAATATTCTGTATTATTGTGGGTTTAGAATTATAATAATTTATTTTAAAAAGCAAGATAAATGTCAACTGAGATCTGAAAAATCAGCTCGATGCAGTTACCTTTTTATTAAGCTAAAATGCTATTAGTAAAAAGAAACAGTAACAGTCTTCCTAAAGATTATACACATTTTAGATTTACTTTTTCCCCACCCAGAACCATGTAATGAGCAAGCAAATGAGGAAATATTTAAGTTGGGTTTGTACTTTCAGGTCTCTATTGTGAGAAGAAGGTGTACTGTCCACATTGTTAGGTAAATTTCTGGATTACAGATGATGTGGCACAAAGCACTGACTGAGCAGCTTTTCTCTTTAACAACAGGGATTTTTCCAGTAACTTGAGATAACACAGAATAGGACAGCATAGGATTTGAGTCCTGAATCGGTTCCTGCCTTGCCACTGACTTCCCTAACATGATCTTGGCTAAACTGCTCAATCTCTAGGTGTCAACATTCAAATCTAAAATGGGAGTAATTCTCAAATTACGTACTATCTGCAACCTCCAGTTACCAATATACAAGTAGCTGGCAAAGGTGGGTTTATTTAATTTAACTTCATTATAGAAACAAACCAGATGTGTTACTTGATCATGCTGCAACATAAAAAATATTTTCTTTTAGAAATTGTTTCACTAATGCTGAATGCTGAAGGACTTTCCCCAAAAGAACAAGGTACTGTTGTAACATCAAAAAGCTTTTAGAATTACTTTTGAGTGAAATATTTAGGATCATGAGAAGACTGCAACTAAGATATTGCTTTTTTCTTTCATCTTACAAATGAAATGAATGTCAACTAAATTAAAGGGAATAAAAGAAAATGTCATATACTGTGTGCAGTCAGCCTTAAAGAGGTTAGAGAGTCACATAATGCAGCTAGAATTCTTAAAGCACTGCATAATTTCATGGCTACTAATGCTGGTTCTTGTGCCTACTAAGATAAGGATAATGAAATCTTACCTTCAGGATGTAAACAGATCATTTGCAAAGGTCAGAAAGGAATGTTTTCTTCTACACAGCAGGCAGAAAGTGTGCACATACTTATTTTTTTATTTGCCTTTAAAATGGGGACGTGTTAGCTAAGCAGGATGATAGCATGTAGAAGGTTCCAGTTTACACTCAAGCTGACTAAGCACACGAGAACTTTGAGACTCTTGCTTTCCTCACCCTGTATCTATCATAAATTCTGTTTGATGCTTACTGAAAAGTTCCATTTAGAATTGCAACCAAATAATTAAGAATGACAACTGCTCACCTGAGAAACATAAAAGCCCCGGACCAAGATGAAAAATAAAAAGAGAAATTACAGAGAGTACTGTCAACAGTTTATTGACATTATCTGAAGTTCCCAGTCACCAGTAAGTAATTTACTTAAGAAAATAATTCAAATTTAATTTCAATAGCAACCATAGCAATTTGCCCTCTTGTGAAACTACTCATAACAGCTTTCTACTTGTTCTAAGAAAACTTGAAAATAGTTTTGCATCTTCCAGGGGGAAAGTGGAATTTATTTCTTACATTAAAATTGTTCTTTAGGTTTTTTGAAGTCAGTGTAGGCAAGATGGAAGAAGTGGCTGTTGCTTCACAGTTTGTTTTACTTCCTCAGTAGAACTGTTACTATAAACAAGAATTAAAAAACCTTCTCCTGACCATGCTACACATGGTTTCTTTTTAATGCTGCTTTTAAGACTATTCAATACTATTGTCTTTTGCCTTAAGCTTCTCATTTCAAAAATGCTATTTAGAAGCACACAGATATCATGGGCTATGGTATTGGTACCAGTGGTGGTGTTCATATTCTCGTTTTAGATCGTAAGTCATTAAGTTTATTGCTTCAAAACACCTTGGGCAGAGTAAAATCCTCAACATTTTAGGACATGCTTTTCCATGGTTCCAGCCTGTCAGATATCAAATTTGTAAGAAAAAGCTAATGATGTTGGGCAGCTAACCTCAGAAGATTTTGCAGAGTTTGATATTCAGAATCCATTCTGGACCTTTTGGAATCAATCTCCTTACCTCTGAAGTCTGGCATATAAAATTGGAAGCAATTTGTATCATTAACCTTTCTAAAGTGTTGTCTGAAAACCAGAGCCATGTGTTGTCTCTGACACATCCAGTACTTGTTCTTTTATACCTGAATTAAGTAATTTTCCTTCTGTTTCCATTATCCTGATATAAACTTGCTGAAAACCCAAGGGTAGCCTGTTCTACCCTGAGCTGAACTGAAATGTCCTCAACAGCTTATTTCAGGCTGAAGAGTTTAACTTTATGGGGAAGGTGGTTGCATTTACATGTAAAAGCAATGCTTTCTCTTGTTTAAACAGCACTGACAACATGTAATATTGGATTTAGGAACAGCCTCATTGAGCCTACAGAAATAGATGCACAATACTGATAGTGGTCAATCAGGTTAAATAAACTTATTTTGTGAAATAATAGAGCAGAACATGTGAGATCACACAGAACTGAAATATTAATGGAAAATCTGATTTCAACTCGTGGTTTTCTGAAGCATTCCTTGTAAGTTTTTTTATTATGCTTTTCTTAACAAAATATTATTTGCATTTAATTAGTCAATTAAAAGCCATTCTGAGCAATTCAAAATTCAGTAATACTATTTAGGATTCCAAAGTGTATCCTTTAGTCTCAGACTTGCATGTAAGTACCATCACCTACTTGAATACTGAGGTCAGCATATCAATGACTTTTTTTAATATAGATTAAACAAACATATGCATCCTAGAAAAAGTAAAAATTAGTCCAAAGCCTGCCATGCAGAAGTTGCATCGATTGCTGCATACCTGGGAACAACACACAGGCAAGAGCTGGAACAAGACAAAGGCAGTTCAAGATTTTGGTACAATCTCACAGTGACCGTGTGTCACTTCCCTGCACAGCTGAGACACTGCAGTGATGTCCACTCTGCAGCCATTACCAGTATTGGACTAAACTGCACTGAGTATTTCCCCAATTTTTGAAACTGGCAGCTCCTTATTTTATTTGAAAATATGCCAGAACCACTTACTGCAAGAGAAAGGGAAAATTTAACTGATAGTAATGAAAAACCCACGGACTATGCCTAAGAATTTATGAAGAAGCTTTCAGGAAAAGAACCCAAACTAACAAAAATGCAACAACTTCAAACTTGGAACCTTCATAGAAAGTTGGAGAAATTGATTTGCTTGGCTTTAGTTGAAAGCTTTACTCCAGTTCCTTTATTACTGCCTTTGGAGGTCACTGGTTGGAAAAAAACGTAGTGGTCAAAGAATTCTTTTTCTGCTTAAAATATGCAATGGTAACTTGAGTGTTCTAAGGGCTGGGGGTGTCTCCCTGCTTTCCCCAGCTGGCTGCCTCTTTTCCTTAGTCCACCTAATAGGAAATTCCAGATTAATGCAGTACACAGCTTCACCTTGCAACCTTTTCTGCAATACCTGGTTCTGGCGTACCAGCAGTAACATGGGAAAGGCAGTTCAAAGTGCGCTCTTGGGACTTGGGACATCGATGATTGCTGTGCTGAAAACACTTGGGATACTTCTGCAAGCCCAAACTCCAAACCTGATGCATTTATATGAGAATATGTATTTTTATGAAAAATACCTTTACACCATAAAATTATAGAAGTTAAATTGGTAACTCTTTAAAACCCCTCAAACAATGAAATTATCATATTGCTGATAGGCAGAAGCTGTGTCATTTGTAATGCCCAAATATCCAAGGTTTGGTAATATTGCAAGCAATATTACAAGTTAAAGTAAGATTTTTAAACAAAAGAGAGTTATACAGAAAAACATACTAGCAGGCAATTCCCACCTATAGCAACCAGAAAATCCCTCTTAATAGAATCCAGCTATTCAATTATTAAATTATTCCAGCTTGTTCCATGAATACACTTCTTTCTGTATAGTGGAATTCTACACAATGAACCTTGCAGTGTCAAATGGCCATTGAACATAAGCTTCTTTTGCTTTTTTTTGGGTACATATTGCAATGTTTATGTTTAAATTCACGACTATAATAGCTGCTAGACATTTGTGTTCACCTCACAATTCAATTTAGTTAAACAGCAGGAGAACTCAATGCAACAACAGGGAAGAGTAAGCAGATTTCAAAAAACCAGAAGGGCACTAATTCACAGCATGTGAAAGGTCATTCTGCCATGGAAGGTTTAAAACAAAACAAAGCAAAACCAGCAAAATGAAAGGGCTCTGTAACGAGAACTGCAAAGGCCATCAGTCTACACAGCTTCACTCACACAGATGCTTAAACAAATTATGACTTGATCCATATGAGCCATTCAGGGAAGCTACTCTTGTCATCTTCCTATGGATATGGAGCTTTGAAGAAACCTGAAATATTTACTGCCCCTTGTTCCTGGCCCACAGAATGCATATGTTTGGTAGACACAAGCTGCAAGTATGAGCCTATTTATTTCAAACTCTATCAGCATATTTTTACTTCAGAAGAGACAATTCAGATGTGCATAGCACAGGCTGAAACACAGAAGGTATTCTCCCAATAAAAGCCTGGAAATGTCTATGTAGAGCTGAAAATCCTGGCTGACACTCATACTTAACTGTGGGAACTCCCTAAAAATAACAACTCCAAAAGAAAAGGGAGAAGGCAGTTTGCAGGACATGGATCAGAAAGCATGACTTAAATTTGAGTTTGTGTACTTCTCCCAGATTTACACTGGACCTGGTCTGATCTCAAGCATGAAATGCCTTAAATATTTGAAGAAGCTGTTGCAGTTGATTTTCCGCTCAGGAAGAGAAGGTCTGAGGAGATATTAACTGCAGATGTAAGGCCCAGAACTTCTCCATTCTAATGCCCATGTTGGCAGTTGCTACTCCTTGTAGCTAATTTAACAGTATTTCTTGTAAGATTACAAGTGAATTGAACGATGTGAAAAAAAGAGCACAGAATACATGCTAATTGTTATTCTGCTATCTTTTAACAACATACTGGAATGTTAATAGGAGACAGAACAATTCTAACAATGTTTTTAAGAAAACCCTCATAATTATGCAAATTTCCTGTAATTAAGGCTTGGCAGATCAAAGAACCTTTAAATGAATTAGATAAGGACAGCCATATGGGCCTTTTTATTTTACTATTTGCACAAATATTGCCTACATGAAAGATGCCATAACTCACAACTAAAGTCCTGCAGAATTTAGGAGATCAGAAGCAGAGTGAGGGCCATGGCTTTGAGTACTTAGTGATTTACTTAAGCCCAGGGCTGGAGGGATAACTTCACGTGACTGGTTGCAGTGGTCCAGCCAACAACTGTTCCCCCACTGAGAGCAGCCATAAAGGCAACAAATAATAGCAGCTGGCTTTGGAGGGGGACACGAAAAGGGGATGGTGAATTTTGTTTTCATCAGAAAAAGAACTATGTTTTTACTCAGGTTACCTCTTGGGAAAGGGATTAATTCTTTTAAAATTTTGATTAGCTCATTACACCTTTCAGATAATGAAAAGCTTCAAGTATGGATTGTCCCATAATATTATATAAGGAAGGCAAATAAGTTGATGAAAATTTGTTTTAAAATAGCATATTGATGCTAAATAAATAAAAACTTAATGTGGAAAAGATGTTTTGTAGGTTTATACATGGCCCAAAAATACCATGTGGGTTTGGTATTCCCTACCAGTACATAAGAAGTATGGCTTGATGATTTCTTGATAGTCAAATAGAAGAGGATTGTGATGTAATGGGCTGTTTTTCAAGACAACAATCTGTAGGCCAGTAATTCTAGTTAGAACATTTACTGAATCTTACACGTAACACTTGCAAGATAAGAAGATCTAGCTACAAACTTAATGTAATACCCTCAGAAAACATGACTTTGAAAAGTTCTTGCAGGAATTATACAGACTCAAAAAAATCTATTAACTTAGTGTTGAGAAACTGATCAAAGACAGCATTAGAAAATTCCATGTTGCAACACTGCTGGGGTCATAAATGCACTTGGAATTCATTACTGTTATTTCATAATGTCAGAACAGAAAGGGAAATTCATCATGCCTGGACTCTGTTAGGTTTTTATTATGGTAAATATGGTAGCTGTGAAGGGAATATAGCAGTATTAAATCACATTTGATAACAGTTTCTTAGAGTAAGTTGTAAAAACACTGCATTTCTAGAAGAACTGCCCCCCCAAACCCAAACAAACAAACAAACAAACAAAGCCACAACCAACCAACCTCAGCAAACCCTAAAAAAAATGTTTAAGAAAAATGCGTTTGCTTTTGTTCTTGGAAGAGAGAGGAAAAAAAAGGAAAATGATACATGAAATAGGTCCAAATTTTAAGCTTGTTTTATTCCACACAGTTGTAAGATGTGAGCATTGTTCCATGACACAGAGGAAGAAAAATATCTTTATTTAAGCATGTACAAGTACAGAAGTGCTAGGGTATCGAGATAATGTTTTTGCAGCTATCTGGTTTGTATTTCAGGACATCTTCTTTCTCTTTAATTTTTTTCAGATGAAATTAAGTCCTGAGTACACTATTCATGGTGAGAGAGCATTGCTAGTGATTCAGACTGACCCAGGACCTTAACATGTTGGCATTTTCCCCCCTAAATTACTGCTTTTATGTAAGTTAGTGTTATACAGAATACTGTCTTCCCAGTGAACTACTGGAACGTTTTTCTTTTAAATCTGAGACTGGAGTGACAGATGCAGATGACTGCACTTACGGACCTTCATACTCTGATTATGTTCAGCTTTTGAGTTTCGGATTTTTTGCCTAAGCAAGAAGTGAGTCTATTATAAGTCCTAAGATTAACAGTCATAAATGAGACTAATAAACCACTTTGTACAGTCTCCTGCTTTTTCTAGGAGCCACTAGTACACACCTAGGAAGGCAGCATAAACCCCAGGATATTCTAACATCAGGCACTGCTTGTACCATGGCCTAATGGATTATTCTCTCTTTGGCTGCTTTGTTTTTGGACTCCTGCAAACTGTGGCATCTGTGCCATCTCAGGCCATTAAATCTTTAGTTACAATACAAGTTGCACCAAGCACTCCTTCCCCTTGATTTTGACCCTGTTACCTAACGATTGAGAACCTATAGCTCCTGTATTACCTGAAAGGACACAGGCATTTCCTCTCCAGCTTCCTCAGGCTACTCAGAATTTGATTTTGTTAGCCACCAGTTGTAGTGAACAACTCCAGACAAATACATCCTGCGTGTAGTGTTACCCTGATCCTTTGTCATTTGGCTACTAGGATTGTATACAGGTATTTCAAGACCACTGCAGTCTCTTAAAACATAATTGCTTAGGAAGAAATTAGAAGCTTATGCTATTTCACAAACTGATGATATTTTACCCAACAATTTTTCAGATACAGCCAACTGTTCAAACCCAACTGGCACAGGACAAATGAAAAAATAATGCAATTGCAATGTTTGTAATAAAAATGCAATCTGTAAAGAAGGAAGAGAACGGCAGGGGGTTTGGCACTGTAAACTGAAGGCACCATTGAAACCATTCCCATTTCCCTCTGTCACCTTTCCAACTCTTCAGGTTGCTGAGAAGCACATACACAGACAGACTGCCTTGGGTATTCTCACAGGGAGTTTCTCTTACCTGACCCATTTTTCAGGTACCCATTTGCATCTACAGTGGTGTACATGATGTAAGGACCAGGCTGATTAACTCCAAAGGGCTGCAAGGGATAAAAACCAAAGAAAAAGGAAGGCAAAATTTTAGGAACAGAAAAAGCTATAGTAATTAAACAGTAAACTGAAGAAAAATGTTTTTACATTAATAATTTATTTTTTATATTTTAACTTCAGAATCTTGCAACTGTTTTGGTCATAGCATTATGTGGAAATCAGTTTTCAAAACCAGGGTAATCAGTTGGCTAAGTAATGTTTAGTTTCCCATGAAGAAAGCAATACTATTCAGTCATCTGGCAAAAGGTTTCCTTGGAAGCTACAGCTAAAATAAAAAACCCCTAAAAATTCAAAGAAATGACTGCATGTTCTGAAAAAGCAGAACTCATTCATACCGAGAAAATGCACTATCTTGATGGTATTTCTGAATTGAAAAATACTACACAAGTTCCATCTTTTTTATCATTATTTAGTGGTGTTTCATTTAATTCATGAAAGTGAACAGTTATGTGTTGAGTATTGGTATCTAATTTAAGCAGATTTTCTTGAGGAAGGAAATGTACATAAACATCAATATACGGTCATGAGGAAAAATAATAAAACCAAACATCCAAGGAAGTTGCGCATTACTGAGTGATGAACCATAACAAATGCACCTAAGTAGGAAGGGGTGGGGAAGGGAGAGGATGAGACACAACTACAAGAATAGATTTTAAAGAAATTTTTTGTTGTTTTTTTTTTTCCTAGCACTGAATTCAAGATGATATTAAGGCATCAAATCCAGCAGAGAGCTTTCAAGTAAGTTACAGAAGAACACTAAAAGAGATGATGACATGTTTCACACCATGCCTCAAAAAATAGTAAGTTTAAACCACAAGAGTAAGTGATAATGATGACAGATGAGATCAAAGCCTGAAAACAATAACTGATTAGAATGAAAAGTAAGGAGACCACAAAGGTGATGCTAATGCAGATCCATGAAAGATGAGGGAATAAGGTGAAATTTAGATTTTTTTTTTTCCTACCACATAGCTGTCCTCTGGCATAATGTACCTTATGTTACTTTCTGACAGAGAACTCCTATTACAATGGAGGCAATAGTGTTTCAGTGATCTCAATAATGAAATGTTCACCAACATCTGCTGTGAAGATTTGCTTTTTAAACCCTCCATTTTTGTAATAAAGTTAATGATGCTACCAAACCTCATTATTTTATAACAGAAATTAAACCCCATGTCTTCAAAATAGTCTTGAAGCGAAGGTTAGCCCCATTTGAAGCAGTTTTTCTATTTTCAAGTCAAAATTAAATGTGAAATTTTTGCAGAGCTGAAGTGCTACTGCTGCCACTGATTCCTCTAAGTTCCTCTCTCAGGCCAACTTTCACTGTGAACATTGCTAAACAATTTGCTAATTGGAAGTTTGGTGGGTGAGTTGCAGGATCTCTGGAGATAAATAAAGTAATCTAAACAGAAAACAGCACATGTGTATGGACCTGTCTGCAGAACCATCAGAGCCCAGTGCACTTCCTTCCTTGGCTGTGCCCACTGCTGGAATTTAGCCAGAAGTGGCTCCATGGCTGGATCTGCCCCACTGTCAGTTTTGCCTGGACTTTCTAAGTGCCCACCAAGACGTGGCACAATTCACAGTTTGGGCACCCAAGTTCCTCTTGTCTCTGGTATATCCCGGCCCCCAGTGCCAGGTAACAAAGCTCCTGCACAATCACTCAGTTGATTCCAGCTCTAAGCAGCAGCTGCCCAAAGTTATGGGTCACACAGCAGCAGAAGTTGGCCAGTCATGATTTGGATTACACATTCTTCCAGTTGGTAACTCTTTTAATATGCTGAAAGCTTTCGGTATAATTAGACTTCAGCTTATTTGAAGCTAAATACTAAACAAAGCCATAGTTATTACACTTACTGTTATTTTCCGAGGACAGTCATTAGAACAGAGGCCGCTGAGAACTGCAAGAACAAAAAGTGAGCTTGTTGTGTTTATGTTCCCAAACCATCTTAGAAGCACCACCTTTGAAATCTGGTGAAGTCTAGTGATAGTGTCAGGTAGCCATTAAAACACAAAGAAAACAAGTATCTTCTCTGTGATTTATGTTAATACATTTCCTAATCTGTTGGAAGCACACTTGGCAGAAATTCATCAGTCACTGTTTTATCCCACCTTACTGGTTAACCATCTGCAAAAGGACAGATTTGCCACTTAGAAAAATTCCAAATTAAAACATTTTTTAAATAGTGATCTATACATTTTATTCATTAGTCTTAATTTATAACCATTTAAAACACTGGCAGAGATTCAGCTTTACTGTTTTAAATGATAAAAACATAAAGGCTTTTCCTTCTATACAAGGCAAAATTTTGGAACTTGATTTAAAGCAATTCACAAAAGCTGTAACAAGCAAAAATCCCATTACCCACTTACTCTATTAATTCAAAAGTATTATAAGCAGATGTATATAATGCTAATTAATACCTAAAGCCCGTGACAGTTGTTCCAATTACTTGTTTAAAACTTACTAGTTCGAAAAATCAGTTATATTCAGAAATCTCTGTTGAAAACCTACACGAGGGACAGTGAAAGCCATCTGTTCTGTAAGCCAGGACATCCTGTCACACTGAGTATTAGAACAAAACAACAAAACCCACACACATACAATAATCTAAGGTCCATTCTGATGCAAAATCTGGGCTTCTAATGACAACAGTTTGGTTGAGCAGCAGGCCAGTAATGGGTATGGGCAGGGAAGAGAATACATACCAGGTACACAAGCCAGGGAAAAACATTACTTCTCCATGAATTATAGTATCCCAAAGCAAGTGTGGCAGACAAACAAGGAAGATTTGGACCAGATTTAAGGGCAGGTCATCCTAACCACCAGGAGTTTTTAAAAGCATTTTCCATCTTCTTTGAGGGTCCATAGAATTAAGGGTACAAAATGTTTGGGACTAGGGAAATACCGAAAGGCGCATGTAAGATGTTCACAGTCTGATTAGGAATCATTCCCTATGTGAGTCAGAAATGGCACTGCTCTAGCCAAGGAATTTTTCTAATAATTTGTGTGTGAATATCAACAACTGTCAAGATTCCTAAATTATCATTCTTCACTTGTGATTTAAAAATGTTGAAATTTCTAAATACAGTAAGAGCTAATATTTTATACAGTCCAAATCCCCCCAAGATCCGGACAGTTAAGATGAACATGTGGCAAAGTAGAATTTGAAGACTATATGTATCTACAATCAGACTTTTAAAGCTACAAGCTTATTTTATCTGTTACACATAGGTGAGTATGCAAATGAAACCAACTCTCCCCATTTTGATGCAAAAGGCCACACTGAAATTTGCTGTTCAGTTTCACTCCTGGAACAAATTACCTGACCAAGTACATTTGACATCAGTTATAATGAACAAAGCTGCTCTCATTTGCCAAATAAGTGAACACAATGCATTTATTGATACATTAACTCACACAAAGCACATTTTGTTAGAAATACCTTCCCCTGTATCACAGTAAAAATATTTTTAGACACTCATTAATTCCCATTTCCTGGGGTTTCTACGCAAAAATACTCACACCCTAAAAGGGTGCTAAAAAAAGGCTTGCCCCAGTTTTTAAGATAGATTTACACAGAGTGAATCAAAAAGCATGTTGCAAATTACTCCCTTCCCCATTCAAATATCACACAATTATTATTCTGATATGGCTTTGTGAAGTGTAAGATTTTTCCAGAGGATCTTCTGCATCCTTTTGTGAATTACTCTACAGATATATGGTATTATTTAAAAGAAGGCTTCCATCAATATGATAAATTATTAAACACTATCACGATGAGAACAGAGCTCAAGCTGTGGACAAAGTAATAATTGCATCAGCCCCCAGCAGTAGCTGCAGTTCTGTTCTCTTATGGTGTGCAGAATGTATGCTCCAGAGGATTGGATGCATTTAAGTAACGTGAAGGCAAATACAATTTTTGAAGGTGAACCTCTGGTTGTTGCTATTGAGCTTTGTCTTCATAGGCTCCCATACAGCCTCATTTTTCACTCATTCGCGAAGAGTCAAGGAAGACAGACAAGGAATGAGCTCAAAGCTCAACACCTTTGCAGTTGAAGAGCACAGTAGGGCACGCAGTTTAAAAACCTAATTATGAACATCCTAATCTAACTCAAGCCTTTTAAACCAACTCTCATTAATTCACATACCCTGGCCGTGTTTATGGCCACTCTGTGCTCTCAGGGTAAGATTTGGGCTGGAAACACAGAACTGACTCCCACAGGGGTGCAAAGTGACCCTCAGAACAAACCATGCAGTGTAAGCAAATCACACTACACCAGAGGTTCCGAAATTAAACCAGCCTGTTTTGAAGGCGATTCTGCATCATTCCCACATGACACATGCACCAACTCCAGCAGAGCAGGCTCAATATGGCAGAGGTACAGAACTTTACCATAATGTTTTCATATGCAAAGGTTCAAATATTCACATTCTTCTCAACATCCCATTTTGATTACGTATTGATAACTTACCAATAACTTTAACAAAATAGGCATCTGCTTCGAAGTTATTTTTCAATGTATGGATAGCAAAGTCCTTGTTGGAGTAGCCTTTGCTTAGCACAATGATATCCAAGATTCCCTAGAGGGGAAAAAAATCCCAAGTTTACATTAGAATACTTATTTACTCTTGAAAAAAAATGCTGTGCAGCAAAGTTTACACTTTCACTATTTATTTTAATATCTTCCAAACATTATGAATATAATCCTAATCAATTTGGGACAGAAAGGGCCATCCACAGCTAAGCAGGGATGCCAAGGTTTGTGCAGGGCACAGGCACAGGCACAGGCACACTCAGACCCTGTTTGCTGGGGTGAGGAGCTGCACTTACATCCTCATAGATGTCAAAGAAGGTCGCTACCACGGCATCTTTGATCTGATTGAGATCCGAGAGCTCCCAGAACACCTTGAACATGCGCCGCACGCTCTTGCAGCTCACGTTGTTGCACGGGACATTTTCTAGTAAAAATGCTTGTTGATTGCTGTAAAACATATATATAAAAATATATAAACTAACTTACTCGAGATAAAGTCTAAATTATAGATATTTTAAAAATATTGTAATTAAATAGTTTAAGTGCTCTAGAGTTTAATGTAATAAAAACAAAGATAGCAGCCACTGGGTGCTTGAAAAATCCGTAAGTACTTACAGGAACATTACAGACAGAATTACAATCATTGTCATGACTGACTTAAAACAATGAATACACTAAATAAATAGATTGAAATCAACAGGAATAACTTAATTAACCATCCAGTCAAGGACTGAACATATCCTTACATTATTCTGAAAAAAGTACAAGTGAATTTATCTGCCATTTTTCTTAATCCCCTTCACAGTCCTTCAGCTTAAACACTATTTAAAACATGTCCATGCTTTTCCATTATTTCATGACAGCTTCTTCCCATCCCAGCTCCATTAATACTTTTTCTTACACACTGCATATTTTACATATATTTAATATTAAATCAAATCTCTATTTGTATGTTTTCCACTGTTACAAGCAAAATATAAAACACAAACCTCAACCTAGTAGTGCAGTAAAAATAGGGCAAGACAAACCAAATTGGGCACTTGCTGACATCTAACACAAAGACAGGCTGCAATACTAAGCAAGAAACATAGAAACTATGCAGAATACCAGAGCTAGTGTAGAAAAATCTCCCTTCTGGAGAGTATCCAATAGGTGCCTGTGGGTCAGTGGGAGACTGACACTTTATTGCACTCTGAGTTCCTACAGGAGACACAAGGATCCCACTCTCCCTGATAATGTATCAATGCTTCTGGAATGGGAAAACCTCACACTTTGCCAACCTGAGTCCAACTCTTCAGGCAGGTTGGTATCCTGGGAGCCTGCTAGAATCCTTCACTGCCTCGGCAATGGAAACAGATAAAGTTTCCTCCTCTCCTTCTGCGGGCAGAGCCAGGAGCCAGAGCAGTGTTCTGTAAAGGCAGCTCAGCTGTCAGAGCCCAGGGCAACAGCCAGAACCACGTCCTCAGTGTGACCCTGAACACGCTGCCGGCTGTGTGGGGACAGAGAGGTGCTTTCTGTGTCTCAGCAGCATCCAGGATGCACAGGCACACAAAGGCACTTCTCCTTAGGGAAACCACTGAATTAACATATGGCCAAAAGGAAATGAGGTCATCTGCAATATTTAATGTGTTGCATTATCTGTATCTGAGAACTCATAATCACAACGTGAAATTCTTAAGTGCTCACATTCATTTCATGTACTACCTAAGTATCATACCAGAACAGCCAACTACAAGAGAAGGTGACAAGCTGAGCTAAGCAGATTGTTTCAATTTCTCTTTTTCCTCATCTCAACATAGCTATTTAAAATTTGGACAAACTTTTACAAAGATTCTTTCAGTTCAGATTTTTTTAATTGTCAGAAGTTACTTAGATGATAATTATTTAAAAGACAAATGTCAGGTTTGCATTACACTCTGCACACTGCTCAAGTCTAAACTAGAAGCCTTGTTAATGAATAGACAAAAGAAGTTTATTTACTACAGGAACCTTTTTTATTTTCTTTCCTTGCAACTGAGAAAAAAGGAAAACATTAATCAAAGTGCCACTGAGTATGGAAATGCCACGTTCCTTCACTCTTCTGTATCTACAAGAGAAACATAAGACAAACAGCAGGAAGAAAAAAGCAAACTCAAACCCTAAACAGATGCTGAAAACCCAAGAAGTGCACTGTAGGAGAGCTCTCTTGTAGAGGAAATTAATTAATTCATAGATGTAGCATCCCCCGTCCCATGTGCTGCATCTCAGCCTGCGAGGAAGAAATGTTGCTGTGCAGGCCATGCTGCAGCAACAGGGAGTTCGAGGCCCTGACTGTCATCAGACGGGAGAGAATGAGCTGTTCTCTGCCTCCTCAGCTGCTCAGGTAGTTCCTGGGAGACATCTGGATTTGGCCTGTGAGCTGCCAGTTGAATCCTTACATGATTTAGGCCTGTCATACAAAAGCAGCTCTAGAATCCAAGTATCTACTTCCATGTTTCATTTCTGCTAGATAAATAAGTGCAAGCTTATGACCTGTTATTTTCAACCAAATTTTGAAGATTTCCCATTAGAAAGAATCTCCCTGTAACAAAGATAATCATCCGCATCCTTAAAATGACAAAGCAATGTCCTTGAAAGCCTATAAAGGAAGACATTTCGGTAATGGTAAAATGTAAAAAATCAATGCTGAAGTGCTCTACAAACATGTAACAGTCAATACCAAACAATTCAGCTTCAATGCTACAAGAGACAGAGCACAAGAACTCTGAACTAAAACCAGCCTATTGCCCCTAACATACCATTTCCAGCACTTCAAATATTGAGCTATATGCACCAATATACAGCTGCAGCTTAATCATTTACTACCTACGTAACTTTATTCCAAGTATGTTATATGCCAATTTGGAACCTTCTGACCAAAGTCATCTGTGCAGGAAAGGTAGATTTAATAAGGCTGAATAACTATAAGTAAGGCTTAACACCAAAAAAGACTGAAGACTTATCTCAGTTTTAATTTAACACATTCCTTTGCAATTAGAATTAATTATTTACTGCTAATTTCATACATCTCTCATGCTGTCAGTTTTAGGCTAGTTCATTTACAGTAATACCAGGGACATCTAAATTATCAATATCTTACTCCAGACATTCAGAATAACTGAATTTGCCTCTGGTTTTTTTAGATTTTCTCAATTACAAGGTGCTCATCAATCCTTCCTTTAAAAGAAGTTCTCTAGCCAGCCTTCCTTTTGACAAGTGGCAACTAATAATGATTTAGGAAGAGATAATTTGGTCAAATAAGTCCTTCCATATAAAGGATTAATACATATACATTAATTTCAAACTGAGCATGAACACCTAGAAAACTTTCTAGAAGTCTATCGTACTTAAAAGTTTTTTATTCAACTTTCCATATCCAGATGTTTATATCCAAGTTTCAGTCTTTACTGCTATCACCAGCGTCAGAGAGAAAAGTATTGCCAACTTGACCATGAAAAACATTCCCTTTGAATAAAAATGGATTTGAAAGACTTAAGATTACATATTTGCAATGCAAGATGCCAATTACTAGCATCTAATTGGAAACAACGGTTAAACAAAATTTGTTTCATCTAATTAGATGGGAGAAAGATAGATGTTTATAAACTCACATGCAGTACTTACACTTCCAATGTCACCAGAGTCAATTTAAAATCAGCATGTGAAAAAATGAATTCATTTAGGTAAGATAGGAGGTATAGCTGAACCAATTACTAACTATTGATAAAATCCCTTCACCTATTATTATTCTATATACACACACAATTTCTAATACAGAATTCATGTATGTATCTACCCTGAAGAAAAACCTGTGGACTTGAATTCTAATGTGCAGGTTTCTAACTCAAGTCAAAAGTTAAAAGAATTCAGACTGAACAGACAAATATGTGAGGACCTACAGTGCATTTAGCACCTTCACCTGCTGGAATTCATTGAGTCTTAATAAAGGCTCAAAAGGTTCAAACCCCCACAACACCTGCAACCACAAATGACATTCCTTTTTTGCTGTTGGTAAGGAATGGCTCCACACTGTCGGAATAGTACACACTGTAATTTGAAATCAAGGGGTTATGGTGATGCCATGATGATTTTTACCTTTTCTTTTATACCCCTTTTATATACCTTTTTATAACTTTTTTATCTTTAGTGGTTTTTAGCTTACATTCTTAAACTTATTTGTCAAGCTAGGAGACTAAACATCTTAGAAGCTTCATAGTTAGGGATCTGAAAGCCCCAGACCCCAAGGTCCTCTCCAGAACACATTTTGTAAACTAAGATAGAACCATCCAGGGGAAGGTTCCTTGGGGAGGGGGGCTCACTCAAGCCTCTCATTGGGGAATTTTTCATAGCTATAGTAAGACCTATAATGTTACACCTGATCTATCAGGAGTGTGCATTGCAGTGTACATTTTGGCACGTTCCACCTGGATGTAGTGCACCTAAGGATCCTTAAAATAAATACAGAGGTAAAATCCCTTTTTCCCTTCTAACCATGTTTGATTCTTGATTTTAAGACCAGGAAAAGGCATCAATAGCAGGAGATGAAACAGCAGAGTCTTACAACAGTTCTGACAATACTTGAAGCTATTGACCATTTTCCTGGCATGCCCACTGGGCAGGACAGTCAATCAACCTTATACCCAACTATGGTATCTTTATTTCAGTCTTTTGTAGGGATTTGTAAGGATTTGATCTGAAAGTACTTTCCTGAATTGTGATGGAAGCATATAATTGATTTTAATCCTTTTCTTCCATTTTCATGTATTGGTATACTTTCAGATGAACAAAATTGTTTCTGCCTGCTTTAATTTCTTTATGTTACAGGCAGCAAGTAAAAACCAGGCTTCCTAAATGATAGCACAGATTGAGGTCAAGAGTTTACAAAAATGCTTTTATCATTTAATCACAGTAATCAATCACTGAAATTAGATCTCTAGATATAGCATGAAAGGCTTCAGAGAAAGAAATAAACAGCTTGATCCAGAAGTGTTTAAAATCGATTAAATAAGGTTTTCATTTTAATTTGCTCTAATTTAAGGACAGCTTTTAATTTAATTCCCACACTGTTTTAATTCTCTCCAATCAGTGATCCAGTTGCACATTTTAAAAGGAAGTATTTGCTTAAGTCTCTCAGAACCAATGAATTAATATTGAATGGGACATTTCATAGTGAGTGCAAAAAAAAGTGATTTTCGTTCCCATCCCAAACTACAAAGCATGTTTCCATTACTTTACTGTAAATACTGGATATATACAATGTTAACATGCAATGTATTTCTTCATTTTTAGGTTACTTACTTTGTTTTTGCCAGAATTCCTCAATTTTCTGAACCTCCTTTTTTTAATAGCTTGTCACATCATCTGCCAGTACCTTCAGTCCTTATGCCCTACTGTGTCACTCAACTTTGATGTCGAGTTTAAAAATAGTTTTGAATGCACTCAATTGAATAAGCAAACAAATTCAGAAGCAAGGAGAATAAAAGTGTATCACAGTAGTTCATTGCAACAAGACATATGTGACTTCTGAGCTTCTACTGGACTAACTATTTACAAACACTTTAATGATTTTACATGATACTACATTGCAGTAAATTATAGATCAGCCAGAGGACAGAAGCTCCTAAGACCCTTAAAAGTTAAAACAGCTTCAAGTACATTTCTGAACTCCATAAATCTTCACGCAGCCCTTCTGAAGTGCACCAGCTATCAGCATACACGATAGTACAGCTCAAAACACAGGATTTCTGAGGCTTAAGCAAAAGCAAAGACAGCAACTTTACAGTTTCTATGTCACCGTGTTCCTTTGGCAAAAGGAAGGCTGGTTCTAGTTTGCTCTCTAGACTGTCTGCAGTCTTTATTCAATGACTGCTGAACAGAAGATGCAAAGTCCTAGCTGAGGAAAGTCTGGAGTCAAACACGTGACATTCAGGGCCTGAGTGCTTTAACTTTGCCTGGCAAGTTCTGGGCAGTAACAGCATCACCTCCTTCTTGTCTGCCGTGTCTGAATAGAAACAGCTGCTCTGCTGTTATTTTAAGGCTCAGAGGTACAGACAGAGCTCAGCTGCTCACAGCCTTGTCATGAATCACATCACGTAGGCTGAATACAGGCACGCTACTCTTCAAACTGGGTCATTTTTAGGTGTGTCACTATCTGAAGAACTCTAACACAAAAATGTCAGTGGGTGACTCATGTTTAGGCAACCACTAGAAGACCTGAATTGACTTCTTGGACTTCAGCACCAAATTCTCTTACTGTCTGAAGCATCAAAGTGAGCTCCTCACTTGTTTTCCTTATTGAGTATTCATTTGAATTGTGAACCGACACCCAAGCTCATCCAAAACACCACGTAAAGGAAGATAACAAATACATCTGTATGAGACACTTACTCTGCTTTGTAATGCATTAGTGCAAGTATTTGTCAAGTAAGGAAGACATTAAGACTCCACAAAGTATGCGTTAAAATACCTCTTACAAGTGATGACATGAAGAAAAAGGGAATAGCACAGATAATCTTCCATCTCTGCAGATGCTGGCAGAGTCAGTTGTGCAGCACAGACAGACTGCAGGATACGTGCACAGATCCTGTCTGTACTGAGGTTCACTGACACCATGGTCTCTAGGGCTCTCCGTTTTTCTCCGAAGCGAACAAGCCTATTCATCATCCCTACTGTCAAGCAAAAGCATGTTCACATGCAAACGTGCTGTACACTTCAAGGTAAAGATAAGGACATGCCAGCAGCAGCATCCCCAGGTGCCAGGTGAGAGCTGCCCACAGGCTGCTCTGTTGCGATCAGCCGGCAGCGTTTATCCGGCAGCACGTGCGGAACAGCTCGGGAATGCACCTACTCAGGTCAGCTCTTACATGGATCACTGACTCCTCTGTGTACAACAGTCTCCCTGTGAGCATCCCCACATGCCCTCTCCTACCTAGCACCAGATGGTAGCAATAGAAAGTATTGGGAAAGCAAGCAAGGAGGAAAAAAAATTTAAAAAAGGAGGATGAGAAGATTATGCTGAAAAATTTAATACGAAGGGTTAGAAGTTTCTTTTTTAGGGGGGTTGGGGTGCGTGTGTTATTTATTTTCAGTTAGACTTGGACAGTAAAAAAATCACTGGTAAATTCCTGGTTCTCAAAAAGGGCAAACCACTATTGCATTTTTCAGCAGAGTCACCAGTCAGTGCTCACTCCATGTGACAGCACGGAACAGGTTCCCCAGCTCTCACCAGCCTGGTGTGACTAGTCAGAACTGACAGCTGAAGTCAGGAATTTACAGAAGATTATTTGGGAAAGGAAAGGGAGAGAATCAGCCCCTGAGCTCTGGGAGGAGTGCCTAAAATGCTGCCTCATACTCCAGTCCCTGATGCAATTCCCCACCCAGAGTCCCAGTTTAAGCCTATGTAATTATGCATTCTGAATGTAGCATGAAAAATGCACACTTTTGTTCAAAGGGAAACAGTTAGCAGAGATCAAAAGTCTTGTTCACTGGATAAAATGGATGAGATGCACTGAAGTTAGTAATTTCTATGACTGATGATTGAACATTAATCTGATAGCTTTATTTCTAAGTTTGCATATACTCTACCTTCCAGAAGTGTTCTTTAGTATAGCAAGTGCATCTGGGTATCCATCCATATTGTAATCTCCAATATGAAGTGTAATTGGAAATGAAATTTCTGTTGAAGATTTGTCATTTTGATATGGTACAAAGCCCCAGACAGTGTCTTTATTTCTGAAGTCTTGCAAGACTGGAATCCACTGTAAAACAAAACAAAAAAACCCCAGCAAGGTAAATAAATCCATTTTATTTACTTAAACAATGTAATTCTATTTAAAACAGCTGCCACTTCTTCACTTCATCAGGATTCTTAACCACTTACAAATAAGGATTATTTCCTAACTCTGTCACCAAATGAAAAAAATAATTTGAAGTATTTCTTATGCACTCAGTTATTCCAGAACAGGAAAATATAGTTAAGGTTGTAAGAATACAACCAGCATATGGGGACATTCACGAACCCCTTAACTGAAATTCACGCTTGCCTGGAATTTATACAAATCTTTAAGTGTAGGTAAACCCAAACCATCAGGGCCATGAGATCCTGAGTCTCATTTTTTCCCCTGGAATTGCAAGGCAATGCAATAGACATCGTAACACTGGAGGATGGATGCAGCCTCTTTAGGTTTGCGGCCAACACCAAACTGCTGGATACTGTCAGTATGCTGCAGGACAGGATGGCCATTCAGAGGGGACCTAGAAAGGCAAGAATAGGCAAAACCGACACTCAGCTACAGACACCCTGCACCAGCAGTAAAGCCCTGCACTGGCACAGGCTGGGCAGTGCTCAGCTGGGTACCAGCCCTCCTGAGGGAGGGGAGGGTCCTGCTGAGCAGGAAGGTAAAGCTGGGCACAGCAGCTTGGGCAGCAAACCAGCTCTGCACCAGAGCTGCTGCCTGTGCTCCTGCTCATCAGGATGACCCAGGATTTCTCTTTATTCAGCACTTGTTCATCTGCATCTGCATTCTGTGTCCAGTTTTATGCCCCACAGTTCAAGAAGGATTTGAGAATACTGAGTGTGTTCAGAGAAGGGTCAACAAGATAGTCGGGCACTGAGTACTTCCTCAGAGGACAGGCTGAGGGCACGGGGATTATTTGGAGAACAGAAGATTAAGGCAGGATCTTGCAGTGCCTGCAAGGAACCAGCTGATGAGATGGAGCCAGGCTCTCTACTGTGATATATGGCAGAAGAGCAAGAGAAAATGGTCAGACTGACACAAGGGAGGTTCTGACTAGAGATAAACAACCAAATTAAACTACAAATGAGGCCCTGAGAAGTTGCAGGGCCTTTGTCCTTGGGGGTTTTCAAAGTCTGACTGGACAAAGCTCTAAACAACATGGTCTGAATTCAGTTTGTTCCTGCTTAAAGCTGGAGGCTGGATCTCCCAAGGTTCATTTCAACTTGAACAATTCTATTATTCATGGATATTTAGAAGTTCAAGATTAATTCCCCTCCTATCTCCCCCGAAGCACCAGATACTGAACTGTTTGATAAGAAATTAAGAATAAAGTATCAAACTGAAAGTACGAAAGAAATGAGAAGTATAATTTCTCCAGGACAAGAAACAGAATGCAACTGCACTTACTTTCCAAAATGCTGCAGAGGTGCTAAATAGGAATTTATCTTAATTAAAATCAAGGTAATTTTGCAAGTTAGTATGAAGCTGAAGTGCCAGGGTTAATATTTCAGTGCTACAGAAAAAATCAGTGTCATTTTAAAAGTCAGAAGTAATTTTATATGTCAACTAACTGACAATGCCTTCAAAAGGACAGAGGGGTGCCATCTTAAAGGATCACTATCAGCAACATCAAAAGCACTTAACGGATCTTACATGTCTCTCACCCAAGCCTTAATTTAGCTATTTCAGGAACCAGAACGAGATCCATGACAGTTCATATCCTGCCATGGAAAGACTCCCTCGCTAGCACAATCCAGTAATCAACAACATTCCTGCCACATGGCAATCGTGTCTGACACTTGACTGCTCCCTTGGGATTACAAAAAAGCACAGGCAGTTTAGAGAAGCTCCCAAAATGTCTGCAGAAATGCAGTGAGGTTGGTGTTGTGTGGATCCCAGAGATGGCTGAGAAGCCTGGGGCAGTCCTGCCTGTCACTGCACACACCCAGCGCGTGCTGCCCGCGTAGGCCATGGCTTTGAACTAAATCATCATCTGCAGCACCTGCTGCTACCTCAAACCCGAAATGAAACACACTTGGACCCTCACACCAAACAACATGCATATGTCTAGTTAGTTACTCTTACTTGCTGAAGGTTTGGAAAAGTCTAAGAAACAGAAAATAAGGGAAAGACTCTTACCCTGAGGGAAATTTTTCAAAGGGTTGGATTTCTTAGTACTTACTTGTCATGCAGAAGACAGATGAAATAATATTATTGCAAAATAGTCTAATTTTGAAAAACAGTGATTGAAATCAGAACCATGAAATATAATATAGCTTTTACTTTACATGGTATTGTTCACACAGTCGTTGCAGTAAAATCCAATTATATCCATCATATACTTTCTAAATGTTCCCAGGTAACACTATCTTAAAGAGACAAAATTAAAAATGAATTTTTAGGCACAAATACAAATTTGTTTCTCTTTTTACTCTATTCAGAATGGTTCATAGAAGGCAATTTCACATTCCTAAGGTCTACAACAAGAGACAAAAAACAACAGGTGAGCAAAACATCACCTGTTACTACCAAGCACCAGCACCATTGATGCACAGAGTAAATCCATCCATGCCACTGAAGCAGCTGTGGGACTTTTCCTAAGAGCAGCTGTGTCACAGTTCAAGAACATCAGCCTTGTTTGATGCACAACCAGATCCCATTCCAGCACTAGATGTAACTTGCTCTGACAGTTTAAATTCAGAGTAATCCACGCTTTTGGCGAAACTCCTTCTGTAGATTTCTATTACGAACTGCACTACTATGTAATGTAATGCAAGATTAATTGTTCGAGTGCCTCGGGACATATAGTTCAGTACAAAAGGCAAAAAACTGAAAACGTGATTGTCAACAATACAAATCCTCTGCTTATTTTGTATTTGATAATCCAGACAATTACTTTAAGCTTCCTGTTTCCTGTTACTATTTTAAAAGGAAAAGACCAGAACTAATTTTTTAATTTCTATCTAAGATGGAAATAGGTGGGTATAATGAGGACACATGAAGCTATTTTTTCCAGTTTTCTGATCATATGATTTCTCCTACACAGCTCAGATGAGAAAAGACTGAAAAATTGAGTAAGTGTATTTTTAAAAGAAATTTTAGATGAACACATAAAATTCAGTCAGAGAAATGAGATTTACTTCTTCCTTTTCTGTTAAATTCCATTGCACAGCATCACTAATATCATTACTTAAAACATTTATATAGATATTTTGGATGCTTCAATTAATGATTTGTAGGCTACAATATAAAAAATATTTAAGTGCTTGAATATTTGTTTTTAAACTCTTCAAACATTTGTTTTTCAAGAAGTAGAAAAAAGAATGTTTTCTTGCCCTGTGGAAACAGCATAATTTTCACTTTGAAAAAGATCTAGGGATTTGAGAAAAATGTAAAGTTCCTTGCAGTCACTGTAAAAGGGCTCATTTCTTACAGAGCCCACATTCTTCTATACATTAGGGAAGGGACTTCTTTTGCTCGAAAGCTTGTGAGCAGGTCTTTGAGCCCAAACTATGGGATTAACACATCTCCATTTTTAAATTACGGCCAGAAACCCATGAAGCACAAAACCCACCCCCAGCCAGCTGCTGCTTCCAGGCCACAGAACACAGGCAGGGAGCCAGCTGCAAGTCGCAAAGTTTGGAAATTGGTAGCCCATTCCTGGCCAACACATTTTCTGGGAATGCCAAAGATGAGCATCAGGAGTGGGCTAAAAGAGCTATCACAGCACCAGAAGTAACACAAGCCCTTTCCCGGGGCTCCCTCTCTCAGTCCCCATACGCTGCAGTTCAGCTGCACACAACAAATAACTGGCAGGATTTCAGCAAGCTTTAGGCTTTCAGTGCATACAGCGGTCACCTGAATCCCTTAGACAGCTGAGGAAATGACTGTACTTTACATCACTAACTTCTGGTGTTCAAAGCCCAGAAGCTGACACTCCACAGCAGTGGTTTAGAATCATAGAAAAAAACTAACCAAAGCAGTAAAAGTCATGTTTGCAATGGTCACAGCCCCACAGCTGCTTTCAGAAAGACAAGCAACTTAAAAATGATGAGAAGATCTTGTAGAACATGACATTTATGAAAACTACAGCAGCTGAATCCATTCCCCCCCTTTAAACTGTTACACAGGAATGAAGAAAAACTTCTGACATTGACTGACTGCAGGTGATAATCAATGCTGTCACCTCCCTCTCTGGCCTAGAGAACGACACCACAAAGACCTGGGGTTTGCAGTAGGATGCACTGCTGTGTTCTACTTCAGACCTGCTAGATTTCCAAGAGGAATAAAGCTATAACCTTTCTATTGCACAGAGAAAGGTTGTAAGAATCATCAAGCCCACAAAGAAACTCTCAGATGAAGGGACTGAAATAATAGTGTTTGCCTCAGGAAACAAATGAAAAATCATACTGAATACTTGGCAAAATTAAAGAAAGATTAGTCATCTCTAAGAATATCACAGTATCTAGAGTTCCTACATTAAACAGTACCAACGACTTTAAAACATTTCCCAGATTAGACTGTAGCTATTGCAGGTGAATGTGAAGAAGTCTGAGGTGTCCTAACTCCTGCCACAATCTGAAACGGTGTATAGGATTCCACTTGGATCTGACAGCAATTCTGCTGTTGCTATGGAAATCATTCACATTCCATTAAAACCTTAGGAGGTCTGTATCTCCTTAAGTCACTTGTGCGTATTTTGTTGGCCTTTACTTCTGCTCCACCATCCGAAAGAAGAAAATCTGAGACATTTCTAATACTTAAACCCCCCCAATCAACATTACATAAATTAAAACCTATGATGAAGGGTTATCCTTGAAACAATTCTCCTAGCTTGGCCTGGCTTTCCAGTAGCCATCCAGTTGGGCCAAAGACATCATGAGAAATATACTGACAGACAGGATCTTACTGGAACAACTGCAAAGCCTGACATGCCATTGCCTGCCTCTCCTCACTATAGGCTTTAGAGCCACTAATTGTACAGATGTGCATTTCTTATTGTTATGCATTTCATCTCAAAGCATCATATTTATCATGGAACTGCATTAACTGTTTCTCATTGGGTTTCATCAAACGCGACAGCAAACAAGCAGGAAGGACAGAACCAGGCCCAGTAGGCAAAGTATTTTTTTACAAGACTGTCATCTCATTTGAGATTTTTCAGATTTGAGATCAGTTTCTCTAAAAAAATAATTAGATTCTGAGAAGAATTTGTTGCTACAGCCTCAACTAAAAAAATAAGCCACAAAACCCTGCAGCAAAAACTGAACTAAGACAATGGAGATACAGAGTCTTCTATTTTTTCAATAATAGACTTGCAATTTCTCAGTTTCCCACAGACTCCCTATAATTACCTACCTGCTCCACAAGGGATACCACACCCTCGTTGAAACACATTCTGCACTACAAGGGCTCCTTATTATTTCCCTCAAATTGTAAAGTGATTAGTAAACAGAATTTATTCCAGTCCGTTGCCACAAAGTTTATGTTTAACATTTCTCATGAAGATTAACCTTAGTCAAAGCTTGTCATATGACCTCACAATGACCAAATGCAGTGAAATGAAACATTTTACTTTCAAATAAATGTAAGAATTGATATGAATGAAGCATGCAATGCATGGGAAAACTGCAGACATATGAATGAAGACACTGATACTTTTCACTGTTTCAGAACAGAAAAGAGAAAAAATTTCCAAAGAAAAAGCTCCATCACCTCCAGATAAGTGCAAGAAAGGAGTATTCTAGATAGAATTCTTTAAAAAGGTTAGGCCAGAACAAGTCATTATTGCATGCCATTTGATACTGTCATTTTTAATTAAAGTCATTCTAAAAATAGGGAGGGATAATTGCTTTACAGTTTCTAGGCAAGTCTAAATTAAATACTATTTAATACTTTTTTTCTAGCAGGCTGAGAATCTCCTGGATTCTTTGCTGTTTAAAATAATGTGACAATATTTAACTGCTAATTTTGATGTCGAAAGTCATTATCTTGGAAAGTATTCTCAAATTGAAACTACACAGTGAAATTCCTAAATTGAGTAAACAAATTAAATATAGGTTAACTATCTGATGTATTTGTGACTAAACAAATGAAGTAATGAAGCAAGATGAAAACTGGCTGCATGCAATGTTACTTCAGAGCAGGTTACAAAAACAGACTCTAACTTGGAAAAGTTCTGATATTAGGCAAATTGACCCACACTTTCCTCTGCCACCACTGCACCACTTCCTTTTGGGAACATATCCTGAACAACAGCTACCAGAACTGGTCCTCAGACCCCACTACTCTCAGTGGTTCCAACTGTTTGTGTGGGGGTTCACTTTCTACAGTGAAATTACTTTAATTTAAAGTATTTGCCTCAAACTTACTTGAGCAACAAAACTCAAACGCCTTTTAATTCTTGTATTATCAAGAGTAAGGAACTAAACTGAGAGCTGAAGTGCAGCTGTCCTTTGCCAAAGAGCATCCCAGCTACTCCCCCATTCCAGCATGTGGCTGCAGCCTGAGCTCTCCCCGGGGCAGAAGCAATGCAAGGATTCCAAACTGAGCATCCACTTGCTTTGTACAAAGGCTCTGACCCATACCTCAAACTCTGCTGTACCCCTGTGCATCCAGCAGTGCTACAATCTATTGTCTGTGTTCTGTGTTTACAGGGGATCAATGTAAAAAAAAAAATCCAAATCAAAACAAGAAACCAGCAACCACAACCAACCAAACAGCGTGCACAGCAGAACGTGACTTCTGAGAACAGAGCTGCCAAGCTCAGAAAGCTAAAAGATACAAAGTACCAAATTTAGAGTTACTCTTTCTTACTCTGATGGCATGCTCCATCCCAGTCATTCCTCCTGCACTGACTAGGAGCTGTGTGCTTTCCTACACAGAGTGATTTTCCTCACTAGTAAGCTACAGCCTGTGTTCTATAAATTTTGATTCCTTAAATGAGAAAATCTATGCTCTAAACTTAGGCTACAGACTGTAACAAGTTCAGCTATAAATTCTGAATTATAGATCAGAGAGTATACTATCAGCACAAAATTAAACTTTCAATTTTTCAGTGAGGGAATAATCAGTAATTCCTATCATGGTAGCAACATGTATGGCACACATTGTAATTTTCTCTGAGTACCCTACAGTGGGTTTTGCTGTCAGCTACAAGCACTTTATAGGTCACATTGGCCTTTAGGTTCACATTGCTAAATATGAATTTAGTAGAACATTTATTAAGCCATCCAACAAACATCTGGTTAATTTATTGTATGCTGCAACTTTATTATAAATCAGGCTACTGTAAATACTTCAACCAGACGATCACACACTTAAACCATGTCTCTGAAAGCCAGTAGTGTCATGAACAAATGAACCTCCAACAGTTTAACAGAAACCCAGCCCTGAAGATACACAGCCTAAGAAAGTGTTCTATACCACCTGGAAATTTACTTCATTAATAACAAACAAAGTAGAAATTAGGGGTAAGAGGTGTGGGCTGGTTCAACTTGATGTTTGTGTGTGTGTATATATATATTTATACTCTAAAATAACACCCTAAGTTAAACTAAACAAGCTCATCATTTGAATTAGATTTCTTTCCAACTCTTAACACAAACCTTGCTTTTCATCTTATGCTGGGACAGTTATGGTGCTTTGAATACAGTGTTTTGCAACCAAGAAAGCGACTCTTCAGGAGTGTCCATCATTTTCTTGAGTAGAATTATCCATTATAAAGAATTCTAGGTTTGCAACCTCTTCCACTAAACCTGTATTTTTTCAGATAAGGAACACAAGTGAACAAATACAAGTCCCTCGTATTTAATAATTACAGGTGAGGAGGTTTCATTTCCTTCCTGAAAAATTTCTATTTCATATAATTTCATAAAGCACAGTATTTTGCTTTGTCTTTGCTATTCAAATTCACATTACCTGATCCAATCCCAGCTTGGTTAGGTAGATGGCACTTCTTTGACATGTTTCATCCTCACAGACTGGTAATAAATGTTCACTTTGTCCATCCCCATCTGTCAAAGAGAAAAAAAAAAAGCCTGTCAGCTTTGTTTCTGTAATCAGAAACCCTGTTTACATGAAATAATCAGCTGTGAATAACTTACTATTTTTTAAATCTGAAAAATTACATGGGATAAACTAGACCTACTCAAAATCCTCAACCTAATAATCTAACTTGGGTCTTTTGTTTGAAGATTGCCTTCGCTATTGTATTTTTATCTTGACCCATAATATTGAGGAAATTTTAAATTTTACTGAGAAGAGTAAGTCCTTAGTAATTTAATCAATCCCTATGTTCAGTTGGGAAGAAAATTACTTTTAATACAAATCCACCATTACAAGTCCACCATAAAAACTTACTTAATTTTCTGAACTAGTTTTAAACTCTTCTGCTGTCAGGAAGACTAAGAAGAGTCATGAGTTTACATGTAATATCTTAATCTGTACTTAACGCAAAAAACAACACTGGAGAGTTGATTAACACAATGGCTAATAAATCCCAGGCTTACAGAATTAGGTAAATTTGAGTAAATTACAGGTTTTCAGAAATGTTCTTTAAGTGCCTTTAATCCATGTATTTCCAAAACCTTTAGCAGAATAATGACCTTTTAATATTTAAACAAGCAATGACTATTTGCATCTAGAGTTCTGACACACAGAGCATATAGTGAGGAAAAAAGTAATAATTTACTGTCCATTATCTGCTCCAGGAGAAATCTCTATGTTGCCATTCTGAACTTGCAGCCCTCCCAGGGGCCAGGTGAGCACTGGAAGCTCCCTGTCTGGGCTGGGAAGGAGAACACAGAGGGGGAGAGGAACACGAGCACCAAGAAGCAGCAGCAACAACCACGGCTGTAAGATCCCGACCACAACCAAACCTGGCTTGCCACAGAGATGGCATCCCCAGCTCAGGCAGACTTCAGGTAATCTACTTTTCCAGGCTATGAAATCAAAGCTCACAGTGTAATAAAAAAAATTCACCCTTTCAACTTGCCCCTTAGCCCTTACAGTTCTGAGGAGCTGGATATTTCATTCTGAGATAACCACTGTTCACTGTGAACACTGAAATAAAGAGAGGTCCTCATCTGGCACGTTAATTACTTGAATCATTTCCACTACTGGATTCTATCTTATATCTATCAAATATTGCAGGTTACAGTCACAAACATCCTCTCAGCCTGGCTCCCTGACAGCTGCTCAGCTATCCCACAATAAATTACATTTTCACTGGTTTGATGTTTCAGAAATGCAGCTTACGAACATGCTACAAAACGGATTTCTGTATGAACCACAAAGGTGCTCAGGGCATCAAGGGGCTTCAGGCATACCTACTGCTTGGGTTTGCAGAAATCCAAACCAGCTTATTTAGGCAAGTGGAAAAATTGCTTCATGAAATCTCCTTAGCCAATATGCAAACGCTGGATCATCTGCCGAAGTCACTGAACCCCTTATTCATTTTTCAGTACAGTACTGGCCACAGCCTAGAGGTCCTGTCGTAATTTACCTGTACCGTAAGAAAGGCTTTCTCAGCCTGCCAGCTTGTACTTCCATGAAGCTGAACCTCCTTTTGGGGGTGTGTTTACATCTATATCTGTGCACAGCTACATTTTCTGGGTCCCTCCCTTATTTCATCAGGAAGTTGGGAGATGGAAAGGAGGGTTATAAGGGGAGGAGGAGTGATGAAAATATCAGACTTCCCCAAATATCTCCAAGTGATAAAGCCAAACTTTTAGTGGCTTCCTACATCCCATCTGCCTCATGAATTACTTTACCTCACCACCAAACCTCTCCAAAATCCTCATGGCAGCTCTGTTCTCAAGGATAGAGAAGTTAGGATGTGAAGTAGCCTAGGTGACAGAAATCCAGTAAGTTCACATCCAAAGAGATGGGAAAGAGAATTCCCACTGGACAGAGAGAAATCAACATAGCAACTATTGAATCTGACCATCTGAAATCAGCACCAACTTTTGAAAGTGTTTGCTTTCCTTCTGCATCATTCAAAAACAACAATTAAAATGTTACTGTCTTGAATCTTTGCTTACATGAACTAGATTAAAATGCTGTTGGACTACCTTTTTTTCTAAACTTAAATGGAAAAAAGTGTTCAATTTGCAAATTATAAACCATAGGAATATTGAAGGGTTTGCTAAAATTGAATTAAGTTGCAGAGATACGTTTCTGAATATAAAATGTAAGTTAAGCCCTAATATTTTAATTGCATTTCTACAAAAGTTTTCATCCGAAGCGATTTTAGAAGATTTTCAGTAACATGCAAGGACAAAGAACCACCTTCCTCTGTTTTAGAAAGGGATAAGAACAAGGATGTTCTCATTTTAAATTATGCTATGGAGCAGAGAGGAATATAAAATGTTTGATTCTACTTATACTGCAAACATTCATCTTTTTATGCCAATAACTCAGTTTGACGGTGTGGGTAGTTAATGTTCAGAGTGGAGCAGGACATTGATGAAAACACCCTTGTAGCTTTGAGGAATAACCAATCCTAGGACAGTAAGGACAGAACTGGCATATAATTACACGTGTAGCCATCACCTTACAGATGCAGGTGTTCTGGATAAATTACTTAAGACTTGATTAAAAAATTCAGTATGATCAACAAATGAATAGAAGGCAAATATGCATCAAGCAACAAGCCTTTGTCCCTGCAAAGAAAATACTACAAAATACATTCTATATTGGAAGGCCAGAGTTTCCTCAATTCCTTTGACCAGAAGATAAACCCCCATTTACATAATTTCTTTTACAGGATCATGTTTTCAGTTGCAATTTCTCTTCAATTCTGCATAACATATATTTAAGAATCCAGTAGTTAAAAAAATAAAGTTCAAGATATGAGAAAAATCTGTTGAAAATTTACAGCACAGTTTTGAAAAAAAGATTTATTTTAAAAATAAATTTTGTCAAAAAACATCTTGAACACAAGATGAGAGGCCATTCTTAAGCTCACATATCTCAAATTATTGTTGTATCCACCTCATGAAAGTTTTTCAGACAGAGATATCCATCCTATGGATACCGGACTGGTTTGCTTGGATTTTGTTTGGTTGGTTTTTATTCTCCTCTTCTACACTCTGTGCTCAGCTGAATTTAAAGATCACAAAGATGAGATATAAAAACATTAATTCAGTATTTAGAGCAGACAGAACAAATGTTGAACTTAAAAGGCTTCAAGTAAAGCTCCAGCATTGAGAATGTAGCTGGAAATAGGACATCAATGAAACAAGAATATCTTCTGAGTTGTAGCAAAATAGTTTAAGAAAATCCACAATTAGTCAAATTACAGAAAAGTAGAAATCAAAAGAAGAAAAGCCCAACATTTTTCATCTCTATCATAATATGGTATCTTATTTCTTCTCCAGTTTTTATTTCTAAAGCACATCTTACAATGCACAGATTCATCTTTTATAACCAGAAATGTTTCCTGCATTTCTGAAGCTTTTTCAAAGACACTGTGAAACCAACGAATCGATGCAGCAGCTTTTCCAGTTTTGAAAGCAAGTATTTCATTCTTCATCTTTACATGATTCCACCTTGGAAGCACCTGCTGGAATGCAAACTACTGACATTGAAGACCACACAAAAAACACCCCCAGCAGTTGCTCACTTAACAGCTCAAACTCAATGACAACAAATTCATCTTTGACCCGAGCAACTCTTCTCATCTTCATGCCTGGTTTCAATCTCAATGTAAATAAACATCCTTCAATTTTAAACTCTGATCTTGAAGTGAAATTTCTCCACAAAGGAAAAGGAAGACAGACATTCAAAGGAGTATCATTAGCACAACTGATCAGTGCAATTAGGTGTTCACAGGTGACAAAACATGCACTGGTGACAATGGCTGGATGAACCTCTAAGACCTCCACTGGTTTCAAGTATTTATAAAAAATACCTTGCATAACATGTCTTCAATAATCTCGTTCAGCCTAGGTCTACTTAGGAAACCTATTTCTGGAGACCCTCTGTAGCCTGCACTTAGTTTCTGGGGTCTACTAGTCTCTCTTTCTATCACTGTATGGATTTAAAAATGAAATCTCAGTCCAAACTGGTGGAAATTGTGTTTGTAATTTCAATGTAATTTGTAGCAGTAGGTGTGCCCAAACACTCCAGGCTACAAATGTCTGCACTAGCACCACTCAGCTTGGAGCACCTTTGACATAGAAACAGAAACTCAACTGTTAATGAGCACGTTCTCAACACATGACTCTGTCTTGACTGTGATACAGCATAACTCCATGGTTAGTAAAGATCAAGTTTTGTAGGCAGTGGAACCGGCTAGAAAAAGAACAGTCCCACGTACTCATCACCTGCAAACCTGTAGTTATGTCTGAATATGTAAAGACAAAATTAGAAGTCTTATTCCATCTAGGAATCATGTGAGAATCATTACTTACAACTGCCTGCTTGCTGTATTTCAAACAAAGACCATGGATACAGAGCCTTCTTTCCAATACTTTGCCCATGTTTGCCAAGTGCAGGCAGCCCAATCCAAGTACTCCAAAGCCACTGCCTGTGCAGGTCCCTGAGAGCACACCTTGCAGAGAGGTTTTGTGAGAGACACTGCTGAGCTTTAACACTGATTGTGAATGTTCACACTTGCATAAACCACAGCTCAAGTATTTTCAATCTGTTCTAAAAGTAAATTTGAATGGGAGAGAGCAGAAAACATCTTGTCAATCAGATTAAACCCAACATAATGTTATTAGAATTGTTAGATGCTCCAAAAGCAATACTGAGGTACTGCAGCCTGAGAACACATTTTAAACTGAATTCACAAAGAGCAAATGGGTAAAGGAGTTCCACACAAGAAACTTCTTCCCAAACCCAGAGGTATCAGAGAGGTGCTTGTAAAGCAAACACACTCGTACTTTATGTAGCATGAGTAAACCTAGGCAAAAGATTCTCAATCCCAATGTTCAAATTCCTTTACAAACATAGAAAAAGGTGTCACAAAAGTGCTCCTTTACAAGCAGGTTCATAGGTTATTAGATTAATGCTTGTGCAATGTACTTTCCAAAATGGGCTCTGAAAAGAAAATGGAACCTGGGGAAATGACAACTTCTGTGATCACTCACTCCAAAACTGTTTCATAATCCAGCAAGATAAAGTTGTAGCTATGAAGAGCAAGACAGCTTTTGGTGGGTGTATGATCTAAACCTTTTTAATTTAAATGCTCTGTACTTCTGCTGCAGTGTAATCTTACTTACTGCTCCTTTAAAAACAAAAATAGAATCAACTTTTTGGGGTTATTCTGAGATCATAGACTGATTATGGTAACTTATTATGATTCTGTTAAATAAAAAGAAATTGTTTTCTAGCAAGTTGGGGGTTGGAGTTGATGATCTGTCGAGGTCCTTTCCAACCTTAACTATTCAGTGAAATAGAAATATGGTAACTATACAGGCTAAGAAAGTCAGCTTTCATAATTCTGAACATAAAAACAAGACCCTTCATATACCACAAAGTTCTCACTCATACATCTCTCCCTCTTGTCTTTGCCCAGTTCTCATTCTCCTCTCTCATGAGTCTTTAATTCACAGTTCTGAAGAACAGTAAGAGGATAAAGAAGAAAGAAGCCCTGTAGGGTTATACTGTAGCACTACCCTTCTGGGGCAGGCAAGAAGCCTACACTAAGTAAAACTGAGTTTGATATTCAAACAAAATAAAGGTATGTTTGAAAGCTCATTATCTTAAATTTATCTTCTCAAGTAATTAAATCATTAGAACTCTTGTCACTCTGTGCCTTTAGGTGCTCAATGAGATGGTCATGACAGAGACAGTTATAATAAATTACTAAGATAATTACACATTACTAAAACAATCAGTGTCAGCTGCTTTTAGAAAATGTGAATCATAACTTCAAAAAACAGATGCCAAGAGCTTTTACAGATGATTTAAAGTACTGTGGACATTAAAGAAATCCTCATCATCCTCTCCTTCACACTAAATCAATTCTGATTTTAAGTCCTTCCAAAGAATCCATATTCACAGCTCCACTGCACAGAAGCACTTAAACACAGCATGCCAGCAAACTGCACACAGAGACTTCCAGGCTGCACTGGAGCCAACAGTGCGGCCTTCTGCCTCAAATGTGATCCAAGCAGGGAAAAGAAACTGCATTAAATACAGTGTGAACCCCCCTTCCACACGAAACAAAATCATCACTGAAACTCCTGTTGCAGTTTATGCTGAAAGCTGCTTGTTTCACCTGTTTCATTTCAAAACAAACTCCCAAGCCTTGCTGTACGTTTGGAGCTCTGTGATATTACACATGTTCAAAGCTCCCATGGCAACAAACCTCTGGGTGCTGCCAAACCAAGGGGTAACAGTAACCAAGGCAAGCCACTGGTATAACTGCCTTGGGTCAGCTCAACCCAGGTCGAGAGCTCCTCTTACACCAACCATGAATTCAATCCTGTGATGAAGCTGTTCGACAAGGAATGAATAAACAAGTGACACAAGCAGCACTCCACCAATTTTATTGTTGGGAAGAAAGCAAAGTAATTCTTAATTTACAAGCCCCTTTGACAAAAATTAACATGAAGCAACAGCAATTCTTTTTCCCAGGAGATACTAGCATTTGTCAGCACATGTGAAAGACCTTGGCGAAATACGGGAACCTGATTTCCCCCCCTCAGAAACGGACACAGTTTGGGAACTACATGTAAAACACTGAGGCATCACTGAAGAGCATTACTGGTTACCAATTAAAAAATAAGACAGACTTAGCTCCTAAATACGCTTTCATGGACTCAAAACACAAGTTAACTTGGTATGGCTCTATATACTGCTGTTTCAGAAGTGGATCTGGTACTAAAAGAATCTCTTCCACATCTAAAGTCACTCGGAAGGCTTCACTTCCATCAACTTTCATATCTTTTTCATCCAAACTGATCACAGTAAACCCAGCTTTCCTCATATGCAGAGCATTTCACACACAGAAGTATTGTCATCCTGCACCTTAAGGTTCCTAGAGAATCCTTTCTACAGGAGCACTAAGTATTTTCACAACACAGTTCTCAAAGGAGAATGGTTTTCTTAAGGGGTTATTTACCAGATGTACCACTAAAATTTCCCTTTGATACATTGCTACTGCATCTGAGGATGCAACATTCTGAAGGAAAAAAGAAATTCAGATGCTAAAATGAAGTTGACAGACAAAATTAAAAGGTAAAAAATCAAAATGCAACTGCAGGCAGAAAAGCAGTGCATTTAAAGTATATTCAGCTGCAGGATAATTAAGGTCTACTTTAAATAAAAATCTTTCAACAAAATGCATTTGGCACAGTGCAGTGAAAGGCTGAAAAACCCCCAAAGGTTAGGCACTATGTTATCCTGTTTAAACATAATTAACTGGCAATAATGAGCTATCATTTCTTACAAGGAAAGTGATAATTACTACCACATGTCATACAAGTAGTTAACATACATGAAGTAGTTCGATTACTAGGTAGGGGGGAGAACAGAGAAGATTCTCTTAGGATTATTAGTTGGATAACTGGATTTCAAATACAAGAAAAAATTGAGTTCAGGTCTCTAAAAGACTTTGATAGAACTTTAACAAACCCAACCCATGTTTTGTCAAAAAGCAAGCAAGTGTGCATAGTAGGGGTGAACGCAAACTTATTAAATTAGAGACGGGAAAGGGCAGTAGTTAAGAAATCCAAGTGGTAACTAAAAAATAAAGGACTGAGTTAACTAAATGCTACCAAGAGAAAGGAAGAGTTGTGCTGTATTTACTTATGAGGACACCATGATGAAGTTTGATTTCAAAAAGCTATTTTTACTCTCATTTAAATACAGGCCACAACAAAGTTCTTTGCCCTAACTAAGCAAAATCAATGACTGATTAATCAAAAGTTTGATTAATCAAACTTTTACAATCTCAGATACCAACGGATGATCTATCAATCTCGCTATCCAACTGAACCAATCATAGTTAAATAGCAATTATGACACGAATTTCCTATAGAAATGAATTAATGGACTGTATAATCAGCACAATGCTAATCATTTCTGACTCACTACTTGAAAAACATATGTCATTAATCTTTAAATTAACAAGAAAATAGCAGGTTTGTGTGTCCGAAAGATGGATCACATTCATCTCATCCCAAAAAAATCACTCATTTTCAGATTGTCCCATTGAAATCCTTCAATTTCTTTAAAAATACATTTTCCTAGTCCTTTAAGTGACAATTAATAAAACTCTCTATATACTTGCAAGTATTTATCAGAATTCTAGACAACATCTATGATTTCCTCTAAAGACAGTACAAGCAGATCTTATAAAAATCCTCTGCTGGCTCACAGATAACAACAGTGCAGGATTAATCATTTTTGCTATAGCAACCACTGCACTGCAATTACCATAGTGACATGAAAAGAATAGAAAAAGTAATAATGAAGAGCTCTTACTTGTTTGGAGCAATGTGGCAGCTAAATAAGTGCAGAATCCTCTAGCGCCCAACTCTGCTCACCTTAATCAATTGAAATGCCATTTGTAAGAGACGTCAAAAAGCATTTCTGATTCATTTTTAAAAGGGCAGTACAAATCTGTCAATTGTTCCCTGTCCTTTGGCCAGATTAATGTACGAATCACTGCTATCATGTAAAAGAGGGGAGTGCTACTTATTACAGAGGTTCCAACTTAGACATAAAGTGTAAAGTCTACTCCATTACCATAAATGTATTGATATATACACACATTCTTCTATGTAATTTTCCATTAAAATATACGCACATACATATATATATATATATAATTGTAGTAGACTTTCAGATATATACAAACATACATTTGCATATTCTTTTAATGAAAAAATATATCTTTATTTTTTCAGTACTTCAGGAACACTTGGTACTAATATTATACCAACATCTGTGACAGTTTCTCATGAGTCACCTAATTGCTGTTTTTTCCAACTCCACTTATCCAAATAATTTATACTTGATAGCTGTTGTTCAACCTGCGTAGCTCAAGAAAGGAAATCTTACCCCAAATTAGTTGTTTTTGGAAGTTCTCAGTCAGAATATTATACAAAGCTCTCCCCTTTTTTCAAATGACAGGTAAATATTCATGGCTGGAAAGGGTACTTCAAATAAAATTTTCAGAAGCAGGAAAGAATGTTAGACAAAGCGACCTTTTGAAACAATGCTTATTTTGCTAAGATGCAGGTGTGATCAGTAAACCAGAATCTTGCACTGCAGGAGTGCAACAGGGCACAAGCAGAAAGGTGGGTGTAAGAGGGAAGGCAGCAGCTCAAGTGGCACAGCCCCAAGCTCACATCTGGACCTGACAACACTGCAGAGTCCAACATGCACAAGGTTAAGTTCATGAGAAGTGGCAGAGAGAAAGCATAGATACAGAACCCTTTGAGACCTGTAGCAAATGGCAAAGCTGGCATATCAGCTGTGAGGTACAGAAAATGTCAAGGAAGGGGAAGAAAAACAGAGGCAGGCAACCCAGAAGTAAGAATGTCAGAGGCTTGTGCCTGTATTTCGAACATTTCTAGTGCCAGTGGCTGCATCCCAGTGCCAAGAGGAGGATGCCTGTGGCAGAGCAGAGTGGGAGTGTACAGCACATTCCACATCACACACAGCTTGGCAAAACCTGCCTAGGTAGAAGGCAGCACAATCTTCTAACACATCTCATTTTCCATTTCATTGTGGTATTTTGATTTGTTGTGCAACCAATCAGGCCCCACTACAGATAGACAAATTATTCCAAACTGGAAACCATCATACCTTAACTTCCTTTGACTTACAACAATCATTATTCTGTCATTTTTGAAATGGAAAACTGAAAACAGGAGAGGTTAAAGTCTGACAATCCATTTCTAATAATGCATTGTCTTTTAACTCCAGCTCAGTACATGCAGCTGTACGCTCAAAGCCAGCTTTTTGAAGTACTTAAGCAGACACAGCACAGTGGGTAAATAAATGCAGTTACTGTGATAGAGCATTATAGTCATAATGTGAGATTTTTCCCCTTTGTTGTTGGACTGGTGCAGAACAAAAAATACCAGAATGAAAATTAAAGCTTTTTATCTTCCTACCACCATTTACTGTACAGCCACTCTCACAACCAATTATTATGGTCTAAGTATGATTTTTGGATGGCGGGATATTATTCAACTTTCTTCAGACTGCCTTTCATAAAGAACATGGAGTTTAGGATTATATCCCTTCATTACTCATATGCTGCTTTAGTACCATATTCACTTCAACATCCTCAACTTTGTTCAGTGAGAAAGTAACTATTTGTTGCATTAAGTGTCTTAAATTAATGCTAAGAAGATGGAAGGGAAAAAAAATTGATGCTCTTCTTCAATTTGTACCCTGGTTTGAAATCATAGTTCTAAGTATTTCCATAGTTGTCAGCATGAATTCTGTTCCTTTATCAAAGCACACATTTATAGCAATCTTCTCACTCACTTAGAAAAATTCATGGGCAAGAAACACCACGAGACCTTTCCCATCCTTCCCTCTGGCTAAGGTGGAGTGATCTGGAATGAAGATGAAGGTGTGTACGTAGTTGTTCATGACGAGGAAGCGGGACCCTCACATGGCAAGATCTGAGTGTTCTCAGAGGTGAAGGGGCTGAGAGCTTTCAGAGTAACCAGTTCAGAAGGTCAGTGTCTCCTCCATGGTGACACTGGTGGTCCCTGGCCTCTCCCTGCTCTGGCAGATGTGCTGCCCCTCTACACTGATTTGCAGGTATTTTTTACATCCCTGCACACACTTGCTCTCTGATATTCACCCTTACTAGAGAGGTTGCTCCACCTTGCCTCACAGCAGTGCTCTGCCTATGAATTTGATGATAATTAGCAGAGCAGGGCATTAAACAAGTGGTGCTGGAACTCCAGCCCAGCAGCCCCTGGGATGCTGCCGTTTCTCCCAACCTCAGCCCTGCCATAGTGCTGCACACTCCATTTAGCTGCATGTTCAAAATTTCAACTTTAGCACTGGAACAGCTCCACTTCTCTTTGCAAACCTATCCCAGGGTTTATTAAAATTCCATTAATTACTATAACTTTCTAAAATTATGATGTATCATTTGGGCTCGCTAGCCACCTAACATGAAATTATCCTACATTAAGATAGCTTTTCACATTGCCATTGTTAAAAAATTATAAAAAAATTTCTATTTAGTACCTATTAAGACACATTATTCAGAACATCAGCTTGGAAAATGATTACAAAAGACCCAGCACACTTAGTTTTTTTTTAACTGCAAAAACTGTATTATTCTATTCTTTCCTTCATATACCATATAGATAAGTATTCAAACTTGAAGATAAATAGTAAAATATTGTATTAAAACTTTGTCAAAGATTTTAGAAAATGGGGTAAACATTTCACAGAAGAGCCTAGGGCACAGTTCAGGTTCTACCTTACTTCATTCCCTGTAGATCTGATCTAAGGACCATTACCCATCCAGCAGAGGTGTCTTGCATTCACATGTCATCCTCAAAACACTTGTAAGTGGCAGCATAGAGTGAGTCACACCCTGGGTCTAAGAAGTTTAAAAACTGTCATTTTCTTTAAAATAAATTTTTAAGAAAATGCTGAAACAAGGCTACCATTTGACAACATTTAAAGACAGGCTCAGTCTCTGTTAACAAGCGTGTTGAATAAATACAGAAAATTACATTTCCAAGCAGTTATTTACAGTCAATTATGTCAGCAGAATCAGGCCTGCAACACTTTGCTTCTGGTTGGAAAATTGTTAGTGCACAGAAAAATAGTATTTTTTGCATTACAAAACTAACATGCCCCATTCTCTGTAACATGACACACATTGATAAGCCACAATTGACTGGAAAGGTACATTCTAATAGAAAAACATAGGCTTTCACTAACCCTTGCAAAAATAGATTTACATATAAATTAAATTTTTCTCCTGTCCAAAGGCCTTCCAGAAATTTCAATTACAACCATTAAGATTTTACCGTGTTCCAGCAATCTTTCTTCAAGTAATTTTATTTCATTTATATTTTGTCTTTATTAGTTCATACAAGTGAAGAATTTAGAAACATTTAGTCAGATAATGTTTTCTGAACAAGATTAGAGAAAAAACCAAAAATCATGACAAATGTTTGATAAAATTAAGTTTAAAGCAACAAAGCATCTCAAAGCAACAAAAATCAGCTACGTGAGGCAGAATGCACTGGGAAAACCAAAGCTGAATTTGTTAATAATTTTTCCCAGACACTTCAAGAGTTACAAATAGACATAACACATTAAAGCAGAAAAAGTAGAGAAACATAAAAACTCCATTTAGAGCTAAACACCTTTATTTGTTCTCCAGTGTAGAGTACCTAACCAAAACATGAGAAAGCAACACTCAGGTCAGTGTAAAAGAAGAAAACTCACCAAAATCTGCAAACACGGACTGTCCAACGACTTTGGCACCACTGGGCATTTCCTTACTTCTTCCAGTTTTAGAGAAGTTCCCATCCTAGCAAACAGGACAAAGATGATGGAAAGACTGAATTGCAGACTAAGTGATAAAAACTGACTTTTGAACCAAAGAAAAAACAGATTACTAATGAAGGGCTTTAGCAGATAAGAGACATCTCAGCTATGGAAAAAACTGCACTTTTCAAAAATTAGGACTGAGTTTTTGCATTTCTAAGCCTTCCTGTATTCTTATGGAAATCCAGCAATAGTAATATTCAGATACGATTTCCATATATTTTGCTGTGCTATGAGGAAGAGATTGGATTATTTCAGCAACATTATCTAAATGATAATTAAGTGATTATGAATACTACTGTGCATTTTTGCATATTGACATGTGAATTTATAGACATATGTAATATATAACAACACACCTACACACCTGTTAAAAATAGGGTCCTGATTTGCCTTCTATTAGGAAATAAACTGATTTAATATTAGGTTTGGCTTAGAACTTGTTTTACTTATCTGTTATTAAAATCCAGGCCTACAGAAAGTAATAGTCCATTATACCATCAGAAAGATGAAAAGTGCTGGATCATTGTTTATCACAGAACTGGATCACAGCTGAACAAACCCATTTAAGATGTTGAGTTTTCATAGCCATGTCAGATGACCCAAGGCCCATGTCCCCAGTCACTGCCATCAGCTCCTGCGCAGTGCTCTGCCACAAATGCCCAGGAAGGCACGGAGCCAAAGGCTTGGGAACGGAGCACCGTTATCCATATCCAACATGACTCATGTCATATTTAGTTTGTAGACTTCCATGCAACTCTGGACACAGTTAGTACTGTTTGTACTGGATGTCTGACTATGTATCTTTACCTTGACATATAATTTATAATGACTCTGATGAGAAAAATTAAAATGGATGCATTTCCATGCAGTGAAATAGAAGAGGCCCTGCTCTTAGTTGGCCCCAAAAGCATATCTTGTATAGGCAAATATCAGTGAAGGGAACTACTTTTTTCTACAAAGAGCAATTTAACAGCTTTTAATGGATCAGTTAAGGTATTTGTAGGTTCATACACATGTACAAGCATTTCACATGTATGACCTATTTTACTGGGTTGATTGATTCCAAAGAACAGAATTCTTTCTAAAGATAAGCAAATCTATCAATACAAAATATATAATGCAGTCTAGTATTTGCAAGAAAATTAAAAAAGACCCCCACTAACGGGAGACAGGACAAACACCTTGTGTACTTACAAACACTTAATAGCCGGTGATTTTTAAAGTCTACCTAAAGCTGTAAGAGCAAGATCCATGACTCACTGCTTTCATTACTCCTTCCTACACATTATCTCAGACAAGACTCTGTTCTACAGTGACTCACTGTGATAGGATGGATGCATTTTCAGGTAAACCCTCAAAAACTCATTCCTTAGCTAATAAGAAACACATTAAGCACTTTCTATTATCATAAAATAGTGAACTTTTAGCTATAGTCATTTTGGATAACAAGGTACAAAGGATGCCCCTGGCCAGGTCAGGCAATACAAAAGCAGAATCTCAATAAATAAATAAATGTTAATCCATTGATCTGTTACTCCTCAACCTGAATTTCAGTTATGATATTTAGTTAACACAAAGGAATTTCCCCAAATGTAACTTGCACATGTATTGTAATAGTCAGAAGCAACATTTGAGCCTCTGTCCCAGAAAATCTTATCCAAGACCTGCAGTCAGAAAAAAGCTGACTTTCAAAAAAAAAAAAAAAAAAATCTTTCAGACATAAAGAATAAAACCAAACTAATCAGTCTCTTAGCTATAAATCACTATAAATGTCACAAAATGACTCTTTGGGGTTTGTAACTTGTCTGTGTTTCAACAGAATGGTTATTTGTGTTTTTTCTCTTACCTTGTTTACCCATGTCTCAAACTGAATGGTTTTGGAATTTGGTGATGTGGTAAGGAACAAATCTGTAAGAAAATTTAAGAGAAATAAAATATTTAACAGTAGACTACATACAAAAATATTTAATCAATTAGTAAACAGATTTAATTTTAAAAATATTACCTATCTTTTAGAAGTTACAAATATATTCCAGTGATGTTTAGAAGTAAATATATACAATAAGAAAGATTAAAAACATACCCCTCAAAACTATTTTCCTGTCTTGTACTCTTCTGTTTAAATAAATATCAATAAATATAAACTAGCCTTTTATTTGGGATATGTCGAATTAAGCAACAGATACACTACTGACAGGAGAAGAAAAGCAGATGGAGAAATATTTCTGGCTTCCTATACACTAAAATTTTCTCAAACATCAAAACAGTGCAAAATAGAGCTTCAAAGGATTTATCTGGCAAGGCCTAAACAGAAGCTTATTCACCACCATTTAGAAAAGTCCCCAAATTAGGAAAATGGAAAGAAAAAGCCTTTATTTAAAACAAAAAAAAAGTGGAGGTTGAAGAATAAGAAAAAATTAAGTCTAGTATTAAGAAATCCAGATTTAAGAAAACTACTCTTTTAAAAGCTTGTTTTTCATTGTCTCCTTCCTCCCGGCAATTTCAATTGCCATTCTTTGAGCTAGAACACAATGGTTACTTTTCAGGGGGAAAAAAAAAAAAAGAAAAGAGAATATTAATGCTTTACCCTAAACTGTTTTACGGAATAAGCAGGTAGATGGCTGGCCGTACAGGGAACTTCAAATGGCACAATAAGGGATATTGTGTTCCAGGGAAAAAAAACCCAGCAACAAACAACAACCACAAAACTATAAACCTCCCCACACCTAACAAGCAAAACCCAAACAAAAATCCCACATACACACAAAAACCAACAAAGATTTTGCTTATAGACTTCTCTCCCACAGCTTAAAAGCTTTACCATTTAATTTTATTCCTCTGAATATGTGAAATGGGCATTTCCTTTACAGCACACACATGAAAAGCATGATAGCGCACTTGGAATGAATTACAGTGATACTTAAGGATTTCTTGAAGGAGAGTCAAAAATAATGAAAATAATCTGAAGACAGCATAAATGTAAGTTAGAAAACTTATATACACTTTCAAATATTAACTTTGCATCTAGAAGGAAACTTGTGCAATACTGTTGATTACTATCAGATATAAACCAGAAAAATATTAAAATATCCAAAACATTCATGGAGGGTAAAAGAGGAACATGGAATAACAGAAGCTTTAACTAATTTTCCTACAGGCCAAAATGCCACTACATCTTAGAAAAATGTTTTTGAGGTTTAAATAATTATTTCAAATAGGGTTGTCCTTGCTGTACTTGGTACTGAAATATTCCATGCTGCATATGGGTTATGCCACAACATGCTCTGAAGTGTTCTATTGAAATACCCAGCAAAGGATGAGCATTTGATCCCCAGCTGGGGCTGGCTGGGTGACCCTCACAGCCATTCTGTCTGCAGTGTAACCTTTCCCTAGCACCTCCCTGACTCTGCCTCACACTGTAGAGCTGACCTCCCACCTTCACTGCTGAGTCAATCCTCTCTCTGCTCAGTCCTTGGTGCAAGAGGAGATCTTGGGGAGCAGTAACTCAGCACTCCCACTGTTTATACATACTTGGGGACTCTATCCCAGACTGAGACTAAGTGGCATGGCTACCAACACCAGACATAACTCACCCAGTGTCACCATGCTAGATCAAGGCTTGACACTGAACAGGCTCAGCTCCCTCAGCCTTTCCTCATCAGAGAGATGCTCCAGTCCCTTCATCATCTTTGTCACCCTCCACTGGCCCCACTCCCTGACCTGCTCCAATGCTCTTCCTAAAGGCCCCCACGATCCCATTGGCCTTATGGTCACAAGGACACGGTGCTGGCTCATGGACAGCCTGGCTGTCACCAGGACCCCCAGGCCCTTCTCCTCAGAGCTGTTCCAGGTCACCCCCAGCTCGTGCAGGTGCTGGGGTTGTTCCTCCCAGGTGCAGGACCCTGCACTGCCTTTCCCTCCAGCAGCTTAAGGATGATTACATTCAGCAATGCTCCTGTTTTGCACCAAACTCTTTCCCCCAAACCAGTTTCTCTCCAAAGTCAGTAAATTACTTTTGCACTCTGTTCCTCTCCGTGTCTCCTTTTTCCTAACTCAAGGCACACAACATTATATAGAACGAATGGAACCAACACAGCAGAGCCGTTCCAAGGCTGCTGCAATATCACACTGCACTGGCAAAATGCAAAGGCAGGCAAAGAGAGCAAGTAATCTAAAAATAGTGCAGAGGAGCTGGTGCCACGCTGCTCTTACATAAAGAAACAAGCTGTGATTTCCCATAGGACAACTTAATACAGGTACAGCAACACCACCTCTAGCTCTAGAGCCCTCTGAACCAATCCCACTGGTACCTTATTGCCAATTGTCCTCCTTTTTATCCTTAAGCCTTCTTAGAAGCTACATGTTTGAAATGCTCATGCATGATTCTGGGATTAAACTCTCTTGCACTGCAACCAAATCAAATTGTTACTATTTACAAGTAATTTTCCATTTTGATCAAGAGTGTCAGAGATGTCAAACCAAACCAAACAAAAACATTTCTTTGCAGCAGCAGTATAAAAAAGGTAATGCAATTTAGACACTCCAAGGAACTATTCACAGATTTGTATAATTCAGAATTACAAGTGTTTTCTCCCAAGTTTGTGAAAGAAATGTGTAAGAAAAAGCAAGTCCTGTCTGGACCAGTGTTCTAGACCAGTTAATTCCCAAATGTTACTTTCAATCTACCTTACTTTATGATTCTTTCTGGTTTGACTATGTAAGTTTTTAACTCCAAGATTATCTCAGAGAGGAAACAAGAATCTGTGCAATCTATAAATATCTAACAGCCATAGCAAAGCGAGCCTTTCCTTTCCAAAGGAATGGGGTCCATGACATATCTCCCACCTCACTGCTATGGCTTTCCATATCTATTATAACTAAATTCTTAAATATCTAAGAGCTGCAGGAGAACAGATGGAGCCAACAAATGCATTAATATCCGTATGATCAGTACTGGGGCTACACAATAATGAAGACACAGATCTTTTCTACACTTTTTGCTTCTGGCTATACCAAGAATACTCAGTCCCTTTTTCCTACAAGGAATGCCTATCATATTACATATGCTCAGCAAAAGTCACTTGTGCATAGATATGCTGCACATTGCCTTTGGAAGGCAGTTCAGGTTGCAATTTCAGCTGTAAGAAACAAAATCTATTCCATAAAGATCTCTACATTTAAAAAGCACAGACAAGGTATTGAGGGGTGTTCAAATTCTTATGAACCTAACAACAGCACAGTGAGAGATATTTCCAATCTGAAGTTATAAAATCAACTAATCTGGAGCTCAACAAGCAATTAGTAACAGAATACAAAGGTGATGGTTTTACTAGACAACAGGTACATGAAGGGATGCTAAAAACAAGGGGGTACCTTTAACAGCCCTACAGTAATTGTAGATTCTGTAGATATACAAATGGAAATATTAAACAGGAAGAGGAAAAAAATCCACTTTCCTGCTGCTACTGTCAGAGAAAGAATTGAACTAGCTGGATGGACGACTAGACTAAGCCTGCAGGGCATTTCTTGCATCCTTAATTTGTGACATGATGGAGCAAAGATAAGGAAAATACTCAATAGTTGGGATGGTGGAAGATCTCGATGCCAGATTCAGGCAGATTTCCTGAGATGTAGCACCTACAGCCGAAGTGAATGGTTTTTTGCTAAGTAGTAGCAAAAAACCAATACTGCCTGAGAGAAAACCTCTCTCTTAAACAAATGCAAAGTAAAGTGTGTTCACATTTAAATACACTATCCTATTTAGGATTTAACAGCCAGTGATTAACATAAATACAACATAAGTAATTTGAATATTCATCAACAAAATTAAACAGCCTGGGAATACAATAAGGAAGCATGGAGGTTACCTGGCATTTTAGATCTACAATAATGAAAATCAGACTAAATATATACCAAACACTTAATACAGAAGGTATCTGATAATGCTGCAACACAAAATCACTGTGTACTAGCATTTTACTTACCCTAAAAAGTGAGTTGGTGAGTGAATTTGGCTATAATTTAATTTAACTGGCTTAGTAATAAGATGCTGCTATCCAAGTTCTGCTACATTTGGTCACCAGCTAACACATATATGGAAAAACACTGAATTCACCATTCATTCTTACAAAAAAAGGAAAGAGATTATTAGAATGTACGTTTCTGCCTGTAAAAGGGAACTTATTCAAGTACTGTGTTCCAAGCTCTAACCTAAAGCTCGTTATAGAGGAACCACAGCACTTCCATCCATCTTTACATGATAGGATCAGAGAATTTCAATATTGTATCAACATATGGTCCACTGAAGACTGAAAAATTTCTCCCAAAAGCTACATAAAACTTGACTGGCTAGACTGCATTGAGTTTATTTAGTGCATTTAGAACTATCCTGTATCAATGTCCAAGTCACCCCAGACACAGCCATAAATACTAACACTGTAATTTGAATACAGCACACCCCATCTTGAACTAGCCACATTTCTGGCAATGCTTGTACACTATATCTAAAGGAGCTTTACCTACCTACTAATGTCTACAGTGGCCCAGCTCAGGCACCAAGAGCATGGGATTTGTGCCATGGGGCTCAGGAACCACCGATCTGCACTAAAGATAATCAGCTACTGGGAACCCAGCACCTGGAGAAGGGCAACCACACTGGATCCAAGGGCAGGAGCACCTCTCCTGGGGAGATGGGCTGGGAGTTGGAGCTGTTCTGGAGAGGAGAAACCTTAGAGCCCCTTCCAGAACATAAAGAGAGCTGGGAAGGGGCTTTGGACAAGGACATGCAGAGATAGAGCAAGGGGGAATGGCCTTAAACTGAAAGGGCGCAGGTTTAGGTTAGAGGTAAGGAAGAAATTCTTCCCTGTGAGGATGGTGATGCCCTGCACAGGTTGCCCAGAGAAGCTGTGGCTGCCCCATCCCTGGCAGGCTCCTAGTTTTGATGAATCTTTTAATCAGAACAGTAAATAAAACTGGTACTATTACAAACTCACCCTACTTCCACTGATTTTACTTACTAGAACTAGAAATTGCAATAAAACCGAACTATATAGAACCTGCTCCAAGTTTACTTCTGATGATCCTTGTTATTTTCTGTCACTTTTGAGTGTTATAAAAAATGGTACTATTTTTAGATGGAGCATTCATTTCACTAATGACTGATTTGACCTTTCTGTTTAATGTCAGAGGGCTTTATTTCAGAATAAAAACCCTCAGCATCTGACTGTCTTGAGAAGCCACCAGGGTACAAGCAACATTAAATTACTGCTTGATTTCAAATTCACTTCAGAAGTTTAAGTTAATAAAGGAGGTGGGAGAAAGTGCCCTTATTATAAACACTATCACCATGGACAAGGCAAGTAGTCAATTACAACATACATGTGTACACTCCCAACATGCCTAAAAATGTTTTCATTAATGTGGAAGAACAGGGGTGTCTGTGCATATTCTCTAACCAGAAGTTACTTTTGGAGATGAACGTGCCTGCTTGTATCTACATGTAAATAATGTGCTGAATTAAAAATCTCTGCTTTGCAGTGTGTTGACAGAATGGTAATGTAGCAACTGTATTAAAAACATTAAATGCTATAAAACCTAAGGCAAAGTAAGAGAGAACTTTCCTCTATTTATATTACAGATTGAACACTGGTAGGAAAAAAAGTATTTAAAACCAAAATTAAAAACATTATTTACAATTTTTTTAGTTGTAATTATACAGTTTTAGCTGTAGAATACTCCTAGTATGCACAAACCTAATTTTATACAAAAAAGTTGGATATAGTCAGCTTTATTTCTCTACTACATGGAAAAAGAAAACAAAATCTTACATGTTTCATGCTTCTGCCCATAAGTTTTTCTTTCAGGTAGAGAAGCCCTCTACATGAGGTATTCAGATTTGTCAAACTGGGATCAGGACTGTCCTAGAGCAAATGGAATAATCTACTGCCCGGCTGTATGATTTAGCTGTTATAACACAGACATGGCTACAAGTACCAGTGCTAAGGAGCCTGCAGTTCACTTTCACAAATTTTTGGTGCTAGTTACATGAAATAGTAACTTCCTCCTCTGAAAAACTTAAGCAAAACAAAAGGACTTCATACGTTCCAAACAAGCTAATTTGTGTTGGTAAATTTTTAAGAAATACGCATATAATAAGAGATTGTGACTTTATTCTGTTCAAATGGGTCTTTCAAAATTTATTAAGTTTTTACTGGAACTATTTAGTAAAACAGGTGATAAACAATGATAAACAACATAACTAAGCACTAAAATCCCTTTCATTATTAAAAATTACAATAGAAAGAATTCATATATATTAATTCAAAAGCTTTGCTTAACCGGAGAACTTTAAATTAGATTTCAGCTTTAGATTTATGCTTCTGAACACACAGAACAGGTGGGACTATCCTTTTGGTTTTTAGCACTTCAAACATGAGCTTTCAGACAGAAAATGCTCTTTATTTTCAGAATAAGGGCAACAACATTGTTTCAAGGAACAGAAAATGACAACTCTCAAGAGTGTTTTCAGAACCCATTTTTACATTCATGTTTTCTCAACAAAATGCTATTTGGGGCAGAACCAATTTACTTCTCACCTGTGTTAAGTTATTGATTCCCATAAAAATATACTATTATAACTCCCTGGTGTATATAGTTATATCAGTATATAATCAAAAATTGCAAAAGGAATAGCTTCTGAGACAGTTCATAATGGCATTAAAACTGCTAAGCAGATAGCAGAGATTATGGGCTCCTTTAGAAAGATTAGGAAAAAGAAGTTAAACCTAAAACTCTTCCTTTTCTCTAACAATCTCTACCCATCCTTTGGTTCTCTTTGTAAGGAAAGCGATGAGTAAAGCCATTGGCAAAAGCAGCCCAGTCCCAGCAGCAGCAGGAGATGCAGCTAATTCCAGCTCTGGTTTGATTTTATGAGCAGGAACTTTCTATGGTATTGAACACTGTGAAGGAACAAGTGGAGGAATGGAGGTGACAGGAGATCATATCACCCAGAGCATTTTTAATTAGAGATAACAAACATGTAAAGAGTTGAAGTAATGAAAAACAAACAAAACTTTACAGACTAAAGTCCTCTGAAATATATCCTATCTTATATGATACACTTTTTCCCTCCATTATTTGCTGTAAACTCTGCTATCAGAGCTAAAGCACTTAAGAAATTTAAAAAATTGTAGCTCTTCAAGGAATGACACACAGTGACATGGCTTTACTGAATATTTGCTCTGGGAGAAATGTAGGGGAGGGGGCAAAACCAGAGAGAACAGTTTGACTTCAAATATATATACACAACCCCCACACCCCATCCAAGTTTTAAAATGCCACTCAGATACTTTGTTTGCCAGCTATTTTAATAGCGAATAAATGCTGATCTACTGCAGAAAATAAGCTTTGCTGGTAATATGAGCTGCAGAGAGGCTGCCAGCTTCCATGAAGAGGAAACTCACTGAAAATAAGACCAGAGAATCTGACACTGAGCATTACAATATCTTCGGAATCCAGGTTTAAATGACTACAACAGAAATATCACCTATGATTTGAATGATTGATTTTCAAGAAGAAAACTATCTACATTTACGCATTTAAACTAAGTGGGAATCAAAAAGAAAACACATTGTTAACGTTCTGGTACATTAGGTTTCTGAATTCCCAAAGCAAAACAACATAAGAAAATTAACCACCAGAAATCAGTAAAGAGACTAACAATTAGCTTACAGCAAGCTGTTTCTGACTAATGATTTTTCCACTTTAGTTTTCCCAAACCCAAATCTGTGATTTTTCCTTCATTTTATATAAACAGCTCCAGAAAAATCTCCAATTATATACACCATGTGCTAGTGTTTAACACAAGATCAGTTGTAAAACCAGCATTTCCAAACTGTGGAATCACATAACCAAGTGACACAGTATTTAATACATCAGCTATTTTTCATAGCATTCAAGGATACATTGACAGATGTACAGTATGAAGTTACAGTGTGATTCACAGTCCAAGGCAGCTTGTCTCATGCCTTTGAGCACTTTAGAACTATGCATAGGGCCTGACTTCTTGGTAGAAGACTTGTAACTTTGAATGCAAACAGATTTATTGTTTAATAATCCTGTTTTTTTTCCCCCAAGCAATTAGGAACTATATTTTTGGCCTAGAAAGACAGCATTAGCCCTAAGTGAACATCTGACATTTTAGGACGCTTACAATAAAAGTAACAAAGTTGGCTAATTAGAAAAAAAAAAAAAAAAGACACAGCAAAATAATCACTATCCTAAAAATTTCAACGGTGACATTTTAAAGACAGGCCTCTTACTTAGGATCCTGCTTTGGAAATGCTCTCCTGGACTGTTTGCTTTATAAAATACACTTGACATTAATCTGTTCAGCCAAGCCTATTATTATCAGCTTCAAGATTATTTTCCTAAGCCAGCTGTTAAAAGGTATTAATGACAAGTGTGAGTATGAATTACTAGACACCCAGTAGCCCTGATGTAACAAGGACCACCACATTTGCTCCTCATCTTGCAGCCTCTCTCAGCGCATGTACCAGCAGTAACAGTGATGGGAGGCTGCTTGACCAGACCATTTCCAGACATCTCTTCCCAACTCAGCCACTCTACAAACCAGATACTCCTCCCTGGAGCAACATGTGCTTAATATGCATGCAAAAGACACTTAGAAGTTTTGTATTTAGTTTATCCATTAAGCACATACAGACCCTTTGGTAAAAGGTTTTGTACTGCAAATTTTTGCATGTTTTTTATGAAATTCCTGGTGTAACTCAGAATTACTTACTGAGTTAATCATTATAGGGAGCTGAGACTTTTGCATGAGGATGCTTTTCTTTAAGAACAGCAGCAGCATTACCCTCCAAAACAGCCCAGTTTATCTCTCACCAAGAAAGATTAGTATTATCTTTGTTGTGGTTAGAGGATTTTTGGATTATAAAATCCTTACACTGTTAGCCTTTCATGAAGCACTGTTAGGGATTAAACACATCTTTATAAGCAAGTGCTCATATAATGAAATCATAACAATTCAACTTCTTTTCACCCAGAGCATGAGAAGTGTGGCAATTAAAAGCTCCGTTCTGAGTGTTTAATATCAGCAGGTTGAAAACGGGTTAGGCAATAAACTAGCAAAAAGCTTCTTAGCCCAGAGAGGATTGTTTTTTTAATGTCAAGCACACTTTAAATCTCCTAAGCTGTTTATAATGATAGAGTTGCCAAAAATAGCCCAGCTAAAACTCATCAAATTGGCTGCATCTGTTACAGAATAAAAAGAGCCCCAAAATATTGCAGAATATTAGAAAAATATTTCAAAAAATCTGCAAAAAATCCACCAAGAACAAGTAAAATGCCATGTCCTGGTGATCTATTTGTAAAAAAAAAAAACACTGCATCCTTTATTAGGTGCAACTCTATAATCATGAATAGTAGCATTGCCTGCAAGTAAACAGCCTGAATTTTTCAGTCCAGAAGTCCCACAGCAGCATCAAATGCCATGATTATTAAGTGTTTCAGACCACATGATTTCAGCAGGCAGTTTATTCCCCTGCATCTCGTCAATGCCTCCCTTTTAATTAATACAATTCTAATGTGCACCAAGCCCTGTTCTTAATGAGGCTTTGTTCCAACTGAAGAATGGCTGTGTGGGTGAATACTGAGTCACAGGAATGCTCTCCTCCTCACCAGCTCTCTGTGACCCAAGCAGTGCCAGGCTCCATGGAAAAACACTCTGCTTGTGGGCACACACTGGTAACCCAGTACTGCCTCTGCCCTGCCTGGTAGAGTGCGTTTACCACCACAGTCCCACCAGTACAGCACACACACTTACAGCTTTTGTTGTTTTGCCCTTTTTTCCCCTTAATTTCTATCACCTGACTACTCTGATGACTACCTATGAGTCACTTGCCCAGCTCTGTACAGACACATAAATTAGAGCACACATGGTGAGAACACTGCACAGGTATTTCTTGGAAGAGGCACAGTGAGACTCAAGGTACAATTTCATGCTTGGTTAAAGGCAGGCTACAACTGCTGCTACTAGAAGAGGAGTCAACCTTTTCCCTCTGTTTACATTGGCTCTGACAATCCTGCACGGCGAGTAGGATCAACTTAATAACCCCAGCGACAATGAACTGTGTTCCTCAGCAGCCCCAGTTCCAAGTAGTTACTAGAGCTGATGTCAGAAAACTGCCATAAATGTGCAGGCAGGACCAGATGATTGGTGACTTTTCATTTTGGCAGGAAGCACTCTTGGAAAAACACATCAGTCATGAAATATCAGATATACTGATACTACTTTTCAGCAACATATGTCTTATTCCCAGTTAGTCCCATCTTGATAGGGACAGTAAAAAAAATGTATCATTCCCACCTTAGAAGTAAAACATTACTTTAAAAAATAATAATACTGTAATATTTTCTCCAGTTTTCTTGTGAGAATGAATTATTTTCCTTACAACTTTCCCCAGGTTCCTGTAACATAACACTTCCCACAGCACTCTACATAACACTGTAATGTAGTACCTCAGCCTGAGGAGTCACAGCCTTGCTGCTACAAGCAAGTAAAAGTCAGGATCTTTATGGGAAGAGCTTCACAGAAGCTTCGACTCACATCTTGAGATATAAAAATAGATGTGAATCCATAAAAGCTCCCAGCACTACCCACACAAAGATACTGACTCTCATTTCTTTTTAATAGAGGAGCTTCCACATACCAGCAGTACTACCTAGAACTCTTGGAACATTCTTTAGCCTGGCAGCTGTCAACAACCTTGAAAATTTGATCAATCTGTGACCGATCAATGTAAGAAACTCAGACTTCCTACTTTTACTCACCTTGGTGTTTAGATTTCAATGTACTCAACTTAAAATGCTACCTGGAATACTCATCTATGCTGCTTATGCCACTAAAACAAAATTCCAAAATGCTTCTAGAGCTAAGTGTGTTAGAACTGGTTATTACATGACACTGATTATGGTAAGCAACCATATATTTAATTTTCCAGCTGGAATTTCCACTTGACAGCTTCACATAGCAATGTGCCAGAACTGAATATTAAGGTTTGACTGCATGCTAAAGCAATTAACTTAATCCCCAATGTTTATAAGCATCTTAATTAAATTTATGGACTCATTCCTCTCTCATTCCCATGCAATAAACAGGAAAAAGATAAGCTCTCTTTCCAAAATTACCATATATGAATTGATGTACATTGCACACCTAGCAGAAGATAAAGCACTTCAGAATTAATTTAGTGTGTGAAGAAATTAAGTTTAGCACAATATTTAAATGTGCTTGGAAGTATGAGCCAGGTATGTAAGTGATAAATAGATTCATCATGGTAACTGGATTGCATTGACAAAATACCCCAAACAAAATAAAGGAAGAATACAGTCAATTCTATCAGTGATAGAACTGCACTAAAATAAAAGCAGTGTCATAACGAAATCTTGAAAAAAAAATTTAAGTCCAGTCTTAAAAACATTCTGCTGAATCAAATTATCAAATTATTTTCAGACTCAAGATGAAAAACTGCAGCCCTGATGCAGTTGCCAGCTGAATACTAGAGTACAGCATTGTGAAGAGCAGGAAACAACACTTTAAGGATGAACACAACATTCAGAACAAGCAATAGTTATGATTATCATCAAGAAGCAGAAAATGCTATTTATTTTAAAAGTTGTTTTTTAAAACCCAGAATTTTCAGATTTCAGATATTAGAATTAAGTAATTAAAATACCCAAATCAGAAGTAGCAGTATCATATAATTACTGAAGGAAGCTGCAATACATGACATTGTATACTTAGTGATAATTATTTTTAGGATGGCATTTACCACTTCTATGACTTACCAGCAGTGAAATCATTATTTAAATCTATAAAGGCATGAGAGTGTGGTATATACATTTTACTTTGAGTTTCCAACGCAGGGTGCCACGACAAGTTCCTACAGACAGGAATAGAAAGCAATACATTTCACCAATGTGTAGGGACTGTTAATCATAATAATACAGCTTTAAAAATTGTGAAACTTTAAATAAAATTGGACAGAAATCATATTCTCCTAATGCTAAGATAAAATTACTACTTAGCTTACAACATACTAAATAATTCAAGTAATTGCTTGAAAAGTTCCACGGAGGATGATTCACAGCACAGGGGCTTCAGTTCCATTTCATGAACTTTCTAAAGCAATTTTTTTTTTGCACAGAACATTATCACTACCCACAAAGTTATAGTTAGTGCCGAGGCTCCAATTGTAATGCAAATCCTGAGACACTGATCCCTGTCTTTCCCAGTTTCCTCAAGCAGCTTGACTTCTGGAGTACTTCTGGAATCTATTTTCTGATTAATAAACCTGAGCAGAAGTGACCACATGCTGTTAGAGCAACTTGTGCCTGCTGCATGTAAATACACTTTATTTCAGCTCACTAAAGAATCAACACATGAATTAAACCCTCACATTATGATGGACTACTAGCTAATTATGTAATTTCCCAAGCAGGTGATACTTCTATTTATTTATTAATATACATGCCCTGCTGGTTTCTGTTCTAAAAATGGCTGAACTTCCAGCAAACCTCCCTATTAGCAGTGATTTGAAGTGCAAAAAAATCCTTCAAAAGTCACAGTGGCTGAATCATCAGATATGTAACTTTCAGAACCCTTAGCTAAAACACTCAGGAAAATCTCAATGTGCACTGTACAACAGCAGGCACAAATACTACTACTACTAGTCTGGAATTGCTTTATTTATTCCAGTGACATTACATACCTATTATTGAAGCCCTTATCTTCCTTGACTAATTTTATGGTAAAAAAAGAAATAATATTCTGATTACTTCCCAGAGATCATAACTGTCTTAGAAATGTTAAAATGCATCAGTTAATCTTAAAGAAATAATTAAATATTTTCTCTAGGTTTTTCTGTGTATTGAGTCTTGAAGATTGCCAATTAAATTTGTCATACAGATCTAGAAAATATTTTAAAACATTTTAGATTAAAATAGAAAAGTGCTTTTCTAAGCAGATGACAAAGCTGTTTTCCATGTACAAGACATGGCTTATGCTGTTACCTACAGCACTCAGTCTTATTTTGAGCTATGATGAGTAAGTTTATTTGTGTCTTGATGCAGATTATAATACTAAATATCAAAAGTGTACTAAACAAATGAGACTGTAACTTCTTGGAACTAATTGTTCCAAGAAACAACTTTCCTATTTCTGATGTCAAATATCAGGGGTTCTGTTGTCTCAGCTCTCACAGAATGTCTACTTAAAATGCCCTATAAAATAACACTTTAAAGATCAGATGCACAGTGTCACTGACTGTTTGACGATACATGGACAGAAAGAAGATTCCCATTTGCACAGATGAGTAGAACATGAATCCTACACTTTAATGACAAGTGGATGCACAATCCCCAAGTTACCAAGCCCATGCTGACACTGAAGCCCTCAGCTTACCCGCCTAGCAGGATCTGCGGCTTATTTGAATCACTTGTGACACCAAACACATCAGGAATCAAGTCTCCATTAAAGCTGAAAATAGAAAACAATGTCAGTACCACTTCAGTAACTACAGGAGTTCAAACCATCTGTTCTTAAATTTTTCAATACTTGTACATTTTCCCACTGAGTCACGAAGAACTCTCAGCTGTGAGTCTGATCTGAATTTTGGCTCTTGTCCGAGTTGCTGGTAGCAGCAAAGGTCTATCAGTATTTCACACTCTGCCTGTAGTTTGGCTTTCCAGATCTACTTCCCCCCCCTCTGGTTCAGCATTTCACACAGAGGCAAGCACATTGTGAAAGGGATATTTGCTCATTTTGGTAAGCCAGTAAGGTTTTTGCTTTACAAAATTCACTGAGAAATGAATAGCTTTTTTTCCGAATAACGCAGAGTACTGAAATTAAAGAAATTATAAGATCATGTTGTTACTATTGCCAGGATAACATAATATACAAGACTTGTAAAGGTAACTGTTTTGGTTCATCATCTTTTGTTAGATCAGTTAACATTACACAAAACACCCTGTCCTTAAAAGATAAAGAGCATGTGTTTCAAATTCTAGCATTAAAACATATTTAAGTTGCTCTTAGTCACCACTGTAAATATGGTTTTCTAAAAAAGTAGGTCATACTTACTCCATTACTAGAGGCTCATCATGAAAAGTCTTATTTAACATAGTTTTATGGTTAAGATCTGAAAACAGAAAACATTAACTTGATTCGGTTACCAATATATTCTGATATTTGCATTTTCAACTAAGACACCATTCTTCTATTCATTTAAAACCACCAGTTTTATGATTTTAAAAAAGGCACCACTTAAGATACAAACAACTAAATGGCTTCCTGAAATTTTGCAGGAAAGATGAGTTATAGTTAAAATACTGAAGGCTTTTTCCCTCTCCACTAAACTCCTCAACAAATTATTCTAAGTAGATCTTAGTGAAACTTACTTCTGTGTATGAATGCAATCACACAGATATAGGAAATCTGAAACAGCTGGGATGATGACAGGCTAAAAGTTTAACATTTTATGTTAGACTTCTGTTTAATGTTTTGTCACTGTAAAAAACACTCTTAATTATACACACCGAGTATCTGAAATAAGCATTAAAGGTAGACTTTCTAACTGGGAAATGAGGACTAAGTTCCAGTCAGATTATCACCTTAGACTTCACTTCTACTTGTAATCCAAACTCCTTGCCAGATTATTCCCATTTCCCTCCTCTCTCCATAATGTTTTGTCTTTAAAATTTCCACATTTTATACAACAGTCCCCTCCTATTGACTTGTCTGTCATACTTCTATTACCCAAGGAGACACCCCATACCTTCCCAGTAGCCTCAGCACATACCAACCACTGCCTGAATTTTTAACCTCTGACTCCTCTTCCAGGCCTCATATTTGTGCTTCCGCCAATATCTGGGGTTTTTTTGTGAAGCAAGACAGATTAACTTAATCCGAGTCCTCATAGTCTTCCCAGTACTAGAGATATCTGCTATTCTCTTAATATTTGATCCATTGCACTTTTCCAGGTTGCTTGGTTCAGCTCTGATTAAAGCCAGAAGCAATGGTATCCAAGGCAAAAGTGCCTCACCTGTAACTATGCCTTAACACAGTTGTTTACAATAGTGATTATTCTTCAGTGGTTTTGTGGACTCAAATAGTATCTTCTTTTGCTTATCTGTCCTTGTTCAAACCATAAATTCTTCCTGAAACCCTTTCCTAGCAAAGTCAACAGAAAACAAAACAGACCTCAAGAGTTCACACAGTCCATGAGTCTACCCCAAGACAGGATCAGCTATACCAGGAACACTGCTAATAGACTCCTGAAAACTTCATTCCAAGGTTCTTGAAAACTTGCAGCAATAGAGACTCTAGAAACCTCTCTTCCAACACCCACTTAAGTGTGTCACTGTCTTTGAAGAATTTGGTTTAACATAAATAAGCGTTACTCATAGTAACTTTTATTACTGATAGTAATATAAGTTACTTATTATGGTATCACTGATATTACTGATAGTAGTATATGTTACTTATATAATAACTTATATTACTGATAGTAGGTTTAGGAATGCTACTTGCAAATCGATGCACTGAAGTTCACACCAGGCTCTCCGTGCATTCTAAACTGAAGATAAATCTTTTAAGATAGTCTTTGTGAAGCAGACATGCATGATGGGGAGCTGTGAGAAGCAGCTCTTCAGTTAATAGGTACTGCCGAATTAGAATGATGTTTGGTTATATCTGTTGCATAATACAGTGCAAACATTTTAGCATTGTTCTCTTTCATTAATTATTGAACACAGTTTAACAGCAAGATAATATATGGGTGTGAAGCTGAATAGCTGCTAATCCCTATTTTAATTGTAATAAAAATCACGACACTGTAAAAATGAGTTGTAACTTCTTGACAATACTTTGAATTAAGAAGTTTAACAGTCTTATTAAGAACCAGTCTCAGCAACTCACCTAACGTTTGGTTGTGTCCCCAGAAAATAAACACTGAAAGTTCATCTTTGCCATGACTTGGGGCCTGGGTAGTGAGGAGAACATCCATTTGGGAATCTCCATCATAATCTCCAGGAACCACACTGGTTATGGTGACACCGAGAGATCTGGAATTAAAAACAAAAGCCCCCACATGCAAATAATTGTAAAAAGGTGTGCCTGAAAAAAGCACTTGTGTGGCCAAAGGCTTGCCCAATTATAATTAGTTGGTCCAATACAATACTACCCTTCCACAACCTTATTTATGATAAAGTCCTTATCCATTGCAAAAGTATCTCAAAATCAGGCACCTGACAGGCTGTCATTGTCTAAGGAAAATGACATTTTAACTCTAAACTTCAGCTATCAGGCATTCTTCAGCCATATCCTGTTTGTTAATGCTATCTACACGTCATTAAATCCTTGCATTTGTTGTAGAACCAGTCCTCTAAAATGTGTTTCAGTGAGCAGGATCTTTTGGTTTCATTCCAAGAGCACGAACATAAAGCAACAGCAGCTGTTTAAACAGCAGGCGTCAGGCACAGGTAGATTTTTTAAAAGACAATGCCATTTCCTCCTATCTTCTTCCAGGTCTTACCACTCCTTCCTACCTTTGATTGTTCTTCCTATCTTTTTTTAATTGCTTACCTACTCAGACTCTGCTTTACACACACAAACACAGATCACTGTTAAGGATTAAAAGCAGGTAATTTCTAATGCATTAAACAAATTAGTTCCTTCCACGACAGGAGGGAATAAGGAAAAATAAAAATATGTAGAATACAGAAGATGAAGCTGAGCTGTAAAAGCAATTTAACTTTTAACAAACATAATACTATTGGTAAGCATTATTCATAAGCAATAACTGTAATAGCATTACAGGATATTAAAGCTAGACATACATATGCACATAAACAGATTGGTTTACATTTATTAAAAATTGATGTTTTTTTAAAGGCCACATGTAAATTTGAGAAAGGAACAGATCTCTACATAGAAATACCAGAACACCAATCTTCACATCTCTTCTAAAGCAGATGGTATTGGCTGGATTCCATTAGTAACTACAACAACTGCATGAATTTCCCTGAAAACATGTCTTGGGATTGAGACTAAAGATACCCACCACAGAGACCTATGTATGATATGGAATGACAGTTTGCTTCACTCAGAAATAAAATTATAAAGATCCAAATCAACAGCAAAAATATTTCAATATATGGGTATTTTAAATACTAATTTGAGGACAAAACCTAAACCATAAAAATTCCATAAGGGGTGGGAAGTCACACTTATTAGTTAACAACATGAATGACAAAACTCATCTCCACAAATTCAGTCATCTGACCCACAAAATCAAAACAAAACAAAAATGTATCAGGAAATGAATCAGGAAGTTGGTCAAAGAACTAGAGCTCTAAGGGCAAACTGAACAAGTCAAAGAGGTAACAAGAGCACAGACAATTGCAGTCAGTTCCCACTGAGTGCAGAGAGGCACTTTCAAGGAAAACAGCCTTAGGTTCTTTCAGCATTGAATATCCATACTTACTTCATTGGTAGCTTAACACGGGGCTTGAAGTAGGGTTCCTTCTGGTCAGCCAAGAAGATAACCAACTCATTTCCTGCCAAAGCAAGCAAGACCATGAGCAACAGAGGAAGACTGTAAATGGCTTATATACAAACCCAACCTTGAAACAACTGTGCCCCAAATGACCATTCCCCACAACAGCAAAAGCTTTGTGGTTATGTCCCATACCACTACTTCCTTCTCATTCAAAAGGAAGGAAAAGGAGCACTTCTTTAACCCAATTTAAAGCCAGTTGCATCTCAAAGGAATGCTAATATCACTAATCTTCTTTGGGGGTTTAGTGTTAGAACTTCTCTCTGTCATTTTTATCACATCACTTAAAATAAAACTTTCTGTAATGAGTTAAGAAATATTACACTTGGAAAAGTAATAGGCAGCAGTTCCACAAAACTAATTAAAGCTTAAAAGCTAACTCAAATTAATTCGTTTAATACTTGACGATAGCAGGATCTGATACTGCTTTCCCATGTCAGCTGCCAAAAGCACTTTAAAGGAAACTCAGAAGTTACTTGGTTCCCTGCAGCATCTCCTCACGTAGAGGCAATGATACAAGCAAGTATCATTTCATTATTTCAGGACAATCTAAATAAAAGCCCATATTTTATGTTGCAGAAATAACTGAAATTTAGGCAAGAGAAAGAAGAACTTTAACCTCAATGATGAAATAAAATTTTCAGTCAGTAAACCACAATACACATGCACTTACTTCTGTAAGTAAAACAATAGCTCACAGTGAAACAACTGTATTTTTTCTTTCTTTCCTTCACTCTCTGATAAACCTACCTGCAGCATCACAAACCTATTACCTATAAAAGAACAATTCTAAGGCTCCAAACTTGAGCTACTACAGTACTTTTTAAGAGCATTGTTCTGTAGCAGAGTTCACAGCTGTGAAATAGCAGACTACAAGGTTCCTCACTACGAAGAAAAGACACCTGCCAGAAACCTGTTGAAGAGAAGGAGACTACACCACCACACGAGTAACTGAAAAGGAGCCCTTTCAGAGAGGCCAGGGGAGACCAGCTCAGTCCCACCCGGCAGGGATGGGACACATTCCTGAATGGGGGAAAGGCCTGGCACACGATGAGGGGCAGGAGTGTGCTGGCTGCCTCAGCTTTGGACAGCATATCTGGGGGCTGACTGGTGGAACAGTCCAGGTATTCCCATTTCACACCTCAGATTCTCACCTGCTTTTTTATTGGCTATTTGGTAAAGTAATGATGAGGATGAAGAAGCAAATGGGTTTTTACACATACCAGGTTCCAAGTTAGTTGCAACACTGAGAAATGAGATTTTTTTGGTCATTAAAGATAGATATATGAAAATTCCAGCTCAGTGCTTACCAATAGTCAAAACAAATTAACTATTAAAAATTATTACATGAACAGAAGAAAGAATTACTACACCACTACATCAATCCTAAATGCTGTTTGCAGTTCTGTATTCTTTCTGATATGAGAGGACAGTAAGAAAGAAAAAAAGTGCATTGGAGGGTGTGAAAAAACAGGAACAGTTTCCATACAAACAACAATTATGTAGATTAGAGGTCTTCAGGATGAATATCTGTGTGATATATAGCAGATATATATATCACACACACACACACACACACACACACACACACACACACACACACACACATATATCAGGGATAAATACCACGGAAGTTTCCCAAATTCCCCAAGGAAATGCAGCGGGTGATTAGGGGAATGATCACTCATTGCCCAGAACTACCAGCAGAGGCATCAAACATAACCAGGAGATGGTACAAGCAACCAGCAAGAGCTTCCCCACTTACCTGTCACATGCATAGACTCACAAAACAGGTGAGTGTATGCACAATTCCATTTATTTGTATATTCTGAGTTTCAAAAAGTGACTAAACCCAGAGTCCACTGGTACTTTTGAATTGGTCTTGCAACAGGATACTTCTGGATCTAGATTACCCCATACATTCAGCGAGTTTATCATTTCTTACATGAGCACAACCTGATTTTCTTTTATGCATCTGAGCACATGGAACATTACTCTCATTCAACTGAAGTAATGCAAGATCAGAACAATAATATATATCCAGCAAAAGGCCCAAGACATCATTCCCATTTCCTTATTAAGGGTCAGGATGCTTAGAACTGGGCTGCTTTACATACCCCTGTTCCCCAAACTCTCATGTCATCTCCAGTGCTCATTTCCTCACTCTGTTTACGACTGGCTGCCATTTATCCCACCATTTAGAACTGTCTATTACCTTTTGTTTTGAAGGCATTCTATAGTTACTTCTTATCAAGACTTAGGTTATGAAAAATAATGTTTTCAATTAGGTTATTTCAAGCTGATTTTTACAGTAAGTATCACATAGGAAAATGATTTATCAAGTGCTGCTATGGAGACAGAAATAAATAACGAATCTCCTTTCTGAAACTTCCATGTTTTTATATGAAAGATAAGAAAGTAGAAACTAAATCTCTTATCATGGACATTCATTTTAATTCTGACCATTTTTTCAGTAGATGAGCCAGTGGAGCATTTTCAAGGAGCCATGCATTTCAATACCTCAGCTAGATGGGAAAGTCACTCATGCTTTACCAAAGCTACTTAGAGAAACATTTCTGAGATTGAAGGAATAAAAAAGGTGAATTTGAGAATAAATTTATTATCTTAATGTGCAACTTCAAGAAAATAAAATAATCCAAGATTAATGTCTGCAAATAACACTGACCACTGAAAATAAGCCCTGATTTGAGGTCTTCCCATATCTGAAGCCTTAAGAGAAACTTGTGGCAGGTGGTAGCTGTGTGTAACAAATTTCTCTACCCTGACACTTTAACATAACGTTCAAAGTAGGATAATGTGCAATTTATCCTCCTCACATCCGCAAAACGTTTCCAAAAACATTGTGAAAGCAGGAGCAAAAAACCAATGTATGACCATTCCACTTGTAGGAATTATTTCACGACCATAAATTCAACTTTAAAGAAATATATGCCCTATATGAACCCTTACTCCAGTGCAAATTGAATACATAGTATTCCACATAGGAAATACCTCGGGAGCAAAGCAGCTGTCAGTTTCATCCTGCAAACAGTGTAGTGCTCACTGCGCCGGCCCTCGGCGACACAGCCCCGGGCACTCAGGCCGTGCTCGGGGAGACAGCGAGCAGCCGGTAACCCACAGATCCACAGGGATCGTAGGGCTCAGCGAGCCCACCTGCTGCTCCTCGCCGGGCAGCTCGCCCCGGGAGCGCCGTCCCGCACCCCCAGCCCCGCGGCAGCCGCTGGCACCCCCTCCCCCCGGGGCTGCCGGGGCTGGGGGAGGCGATCCCCGGGGCTGTCCGCGCCCCGCGGGCCCCGGCTGCGCTGCGAGAGGACGAGGAGCCCAGCTCACAGCGGCTGTGCCCCCAGAGCCCACGGGCCTGCCGCCGGTCCCGGCCGCGCACTCACCGCCGCGCAGCACGAACAGGTCCGTCTGCTTGTCCGAGTTGAAGTCGCCGAAGGCTGCCAGGGTCCCTCGGGCCTCGGGCCCGAAGAGCTGAGCGGTCACATTCTGCAGGGCGCGGGCGGGCCCCGCCAGGGCCAGCAGGACCAGGGCCAGCAGCGGGGCCAGCGGCGGGCACGGCCCGCGGGCCCCCATCGCGTACGGCCTCGCCCCGCCCGCGCTCTGACGGCAGCGCGGGGCGGGCCCGGCCCGCGGTTTGCGGCAGCGGCGGCGGAGCCTGCGCGAGCCGCTTTACGGCGGGAGCCAGGCAGGGCCCGGCCCGCGCCCTGCACCCAGCGCCGGGGGCGCTCCGGGATCGCTCCGCGATGGCGGCGACTCACATGGCTGATGTGAGCTGGAAGATGCTGGAGTTGCGCGCTCGCTCCAAACGCTCAGGTCTGACCTCTTGGCTAGCCCGGAGGAGCTTCGGGGATCCCTCTGCCTCCTGTTGCTCACCGCCCCGTTCCCGCGCTCCCTGCCCCGCTCCCGGCCCGGCCCGGGGCTGTTTCCCCGTCCCCGCCGTGTCTCTCGCCGGTGGCGGTGCCCGGGTGGTCCCGGCCGTGAGGGGCACAGGGGACGCCTTGGCGGGCACAGCCCCAGGTGCCGCTCAGGTGTCATTTGTGCCCACGGGTGCAAAGGCAGCTGCTCGTGGCGTGTTTAGTACCGCAGTTGTATAAAGTGTTGCAGCTGTGGAACAGATGAAGTGTTTAGAGGAATGCACCAGCTTTTGCCAGGTTTCTTTTAGATAAACGTAACCTTTTTACAGCATGAGAGTTTCTTGTTCTGAACGTGGACTGTGCGGCAGCTACGTTCTGGCCTAAACCAAAGGGTGATGTTTGCCCAGTTAGCCTGAATTTCTGAACTTCAAAAAACTCGGAGTTTGAATTTTTATTTTTTTTAAAGTAAAATACAGTCCTAATAGGGCTTAATTGTTCTAATGAAAAAAGTTTTCGAGAAGATCCCAGTGTTTATTTATATGCCATACATGCTTGTAAAACTCAATTGTTTCTTATTTGCATGTTTGGTTGGTTTTGTTGTGCTAATGACTGATCAGACAGTGTGAGAGGAAAATGGGGCTTTATGAGGGCTCTAAAGAATTGGTTGTTTAAAGACTGGCCTGATGAATTTGGCTTCAAAAGTTCCTTTTAGGTATAGATTGATTGGCAAATCCCACGATTAAGACTGCCCACTAAAGGAGGTGTTACTTTGCGGCCGGTTACGATTACACGGTGCTGTCATCTGAAGGTTGATTGACAAATGTAGCCACAGAGCTGTACAAAACCAAGGCTGGCAGCTGCATGTTCGGAGTGTGTGAATCCCAAGTCTCAGGGCAGCGCACGAACTTTGGGAATCCCCTGCAGCAGAGTCAGGCCTGCGTTTGCAGAAGGCATTTGGGTGGTTGCAAACGCTTGACCTTTTCTTAACTGCTGCTGCCCGTTACAATTTTGTTAAATGTATAAAGAATTGTCTTCTGTGCAATGACAGATTGTTACTATAGTTCACTTCTTTCTTTCCCAGTTCATACAGATTTTGTCCAGAGATTGTCTAGAGATTTGTTCATGGCATTTTATATAATAACTGAAGAAATTTACTCAAGAAATAAACATTATTTTAGTTGAAAAGTTCTTCTGATAAAAGAGTTTATTTAAAAATCAAATTTTATTTAATATCTTTCAGGTAACATTCATATCTAAAAATAAAAATAATGTTCTTCTATTTCAAGCTTACTGCTGCATCTTTATGTTGAAATTTGTATAACTTCAGGGCTTTTTACTTCCTTTCTGGCCCTGTCAGAAGGCAACGTGGTTGGGATTATCGTAGAAAGTGACTGAAACTCCCCCATGTGTTTCTGGTTTGGCTGAGGCCTGTGCTGGAGTCCCAGCTCACAAACAGCACTCTTTGGTTTGGTTTTGGTTTTTCTTTACTAGTGTGCTGCTTGGAGTAAGTGTAGTAAACATGGAGTACAGGCACATGTGCCTGAAATGCACAAGTGATTCATGTTTTATAGCCTGCAGCAATTTATCTTGTAAGACTCAATCCTGTGGGAGGTAATTTGTATCCTCATGTTTATGTGTATTAAATTATGACTTACTTTTTTTTCCAGTAAAACCAAATTTTATTTAGAAATTTTCATTTCCCTTCCTGAAACAATAAAATACTGTTTCATTTGTTGCTAGTCTGATTAGGAGCAGATTATAAAGGTATTCAGTAGTTGACTAATCTAAAGCCCCTGAAATTTTGGTTACTTAAAAACATGTAAACTTTGAAGATTTGGAAAAACTTGTCATCATAATTGCAAACACTTTTTTTCTTATTGTGTATTCCAGAGTGGAAGATGTCCTACCTCAAATAGCTGAGATATTCAGTGCCATAAGTAATATATAAGACTGCAAGAAACATCCTGGTGTAGATTTCACATGGGATGAAAGCAGCACTATGCATAAGCAGAGTTTTAGCTTCTTGTCATTAATGTTGCTTCACACTTTCTTATGTGCTAGTTAAATCAGTATTTTTATTTCGTCTTGAATATATCAGATTGCATTCATCACCTTTTGGTGTTTATAGCAAATTTTCTATTGAATAACAAAGCTCACATCAAATATCCAAAAGATGGATTTTTTGTAAACTGTGTCCTTTTACTCAGATAAGTTTCATGGAAGTAAAAGCAAAATAAAACTGAGAGGTCAGTGTAGAAGAAGGAAACATTAGATGTAATGAAAGTTTGTGCTGTGCACTCTGTCATGTTAATAACTCCACTAACATTGCTTTCACTTAATTTAATGCTGATTGCCTTTAACATTTACTAAACAGTTTTGAAACCTACTGTAGCTTAGCCTGAGACGTTTGTGATTAGCTGCACCAATTTGAAATGGCCAATTTGGATGATGACAGAGCCTCCTCTGCGCATGCTTTTTTAAAATTTGGTAAGTGTGCAGTTCTGTGTTTTGTTTTTGTTTGTGGCTATTTAATTCAACAAAAAATAATTGTGTGTTTTGTTTCAAGCAGTGTTTTGTGCTAGTAGGTTTTTAGCACTGTACAGTTGAACTTAAACTGTAAGTTTAAGTTAAAAATTTGAACTCTTTCAGTGTAAATTTCTTGAAATTGTAATCTACTTAGATTGAAATCTGCTGTCAAATCTTCCTGTTTTGTTTGTGTTTTGTGTTCCTGTCAGCATCCCTTAGTGCAACCATCTCTGAACTCAAATTTCTCTTTTAAGATGACAGTCACGTGAAAGATGCCTTAAGAATGGTGTTTACAATTGGCTCCTAAAAAGCCCCAACGTGACTGGTTTAGAGATAAGTAAAATTTCCGGTCAGTCAGTCATCATTGGTTACAAAGTTTGACTTGTGGAAATTAAGTGGAAGCAAAGTAAAGGCCCTTGGCACAGCTTCTCCTCAGGTACAGCAGAAGCTAGAATACATGAAGTCAAGACTATTACTGTGTATTTTGAAAGGAGTTTGACTGGGATCAGATATATCCATATGTGAAACTGTGATTGGGGAAGACTCTTGTGTAGTCCTTGTTGAAGCACAGTAGTAGTCCAAGTGCTAGTGAGACTAACCAAGTAAGGGGATACAACTGGGTGATTTGGACTCCCCTGCCTTGCCCGTGGCTTTTCAGTTTTGCTTCTCTCTACATCAAAGAACATATGATGAATTTACAGTGTAAAAAAAAAATAACTCTTTCCTAATTATTATATAGATACTTGATGTTTCTCTTGTTATGATGCAAAATAAACATTTTTAGTAGTTTTAACACTTACTGTTTTGAATTCTCAGAAATGGCAATGCCTGCCTTGAATATCCTGAATGGTTTCCTGCCTTGGCTGTAGCATTTGCAAGGCTTGTGTGGTAGACTTTGGCATTTTGGTTATGTGAAGTTCCTGTGTACTGGCACAATGGTCAGTATTTTATTTCTGGTGTTCAGTAGCTTTTGTGAGTTGTTAGTTACTGTAAATCCTGAAATCAGTAGTTTGCATTAAGTGTAATACATGGCACAGAGAACTACCTTTAGATGATTAGGAAACAGAGAAAGGACAAAATAAATTGGTAGATATTTTTTTCTTTTTCCTCTCTGGTGACCTGTGACAGGACCTGAGGGAATGGCTGGAGCTGTGTCAGGGGAGGTTTAAGTTGGGTATTAGAAGGAGGTTCTTCAGCCAGAGGGTGTTGGGCACTGGAACAGGCTCCCCAGGACAGGCCACAGCACCAAGCCTGACAGAGCTCAGAAAGAATTTGGACAATGCTCTCAGGCACAGGGTGGCATTCTGGGCTTGTTCTGTGCAGGGCCAGGAGCTGGACTTCGACAATTCTTGTGGGTCCCTTCCAACTCAGGATATCCTGTGATTCTGTGAAATACTAATTGAATTACTTGCACAGTGTAACACATGATTTTTGCTTTGTAAATGATAGTTTAAAAGCTTTGGCACTTCAGTCCTATTTTAATGAGACTATTGCAAGATTTTACTCATTTTTACCTGTGTTATCATCACTCAACCTAGGTAACAATTCATACCTTTTGTTTACTTCTACTATGTATTCAGGTAGAGGAAAACTTTAATACCTTTTGCATCTTCTTCTCCAAGCCCTTCTCCTGGTGTTTCCTTACCCTTTTTTCATTGAATTGTAGAACAGTTCAGTCTGGAAGGGTTGTCAGGATGGCACCTACTCCAGCCTCTTGCTCAAAGCAGGGTCATCAACTATGAAATCATAGTTTCCTCCTGTATGTAGTCATTAAAAATCCCCATGTGATATCATTTCTTAAACTTTGCTGTGAGTAGAAATAAAATCCTCTTTGGTCCCAATGACTTCTGTAATGTGAAGATGTCATTGCCCTTACTAATGCTGGGTAATGAAAGTTACAGTGTTCTGAGGTCCAGAGCTTGTTCCTGGCTCAAGAGTTTGATTATGTCCAGACCTAGTGTCACATTAAAGGCTGTGGTCAGCTTTCATTCTTATCAAATCTAGAAAGAAATCTTGTATTCTCAGCTTTTTTCTTTTGGTCTGTCCTGATTTAATTATGCAAATCAACATTTTCTTGTGTTCTTCTGGCATGTGAAATGTTGGGAATAAAGTTCTTGCCATGTTGCTTCCATTTGTTTGGGATTAACTTTGTGCAAGTGTTTGCTTATATTAATTCTGTACTTTGAAAAAAATTGAATAAACCGTGCTTGTTGAAATCTTTGCTTCTTGAAAGCAAATCTTTATCCATAGACTCAGTACAGAATTCCATTCTAATCCCTATTTTTCTTTAATATCCACAATTACTGCCATCTTCAAGGAGGTGTGTGTGTGTTCAAAGCTTCTGTATATACAAATTTGGGAGCAGAGTTGTTTTAAAGTCATTTTGGTCATAGCTTCTGAGTTGAAACATTTGGACAGTTTATATCTCTTCCCTTAAAGAGCAGTTAATGCTAATCTATAACTGGAATAAAAATGAGGTGGATGGGAAAGTACTTTAACTTCAGGATGACATAATATTTTCAGCCTCCAGAGCTTGTGTATACAAAGGATTGAAGTTTCTTCCTGTTCTTTAATACTTTGAAAGGAATGTCTATCATTTTTAGTAATCATTCAACTTGAAGAGTGGCAAAATCATATTACTCTGGAACCTGTAAATGGTAGGAAACGAAAGGGGATTAGTTTTCCTTCAGATTATGAATATAGGATGTTTAGTCAGTGCAATGTCTAAAGGCAAACAGGGTTTAATTGGACTTGGGATCAAGACTTTGAGTGTTCTCTTATCAGACATTAATTATACTAATGCAGGAAGTGACACTTTGATTTTCTATCAGTTTTTTACTGATCTTGAAGTAGGTGCTGCCTGCAGCAATGCACTTGTGGTGTAAGGAAATAATGGGCACACTTCATTCTTTGTGGAAAAAAAGCTGAACTCCCATATACCCTATTTAAATATTGGATAGTTACACCACTAGACAGCAGAAGAAATAGTAAATCAACAAAATGGGTTTTTATGTTCTTCCTAGCACACCTACTTATTTACCCAAAATAAAACTCACACTGTATGGCTACAACAAAGTGATGTATTTATGAAAAACAGTATTTAAAATTAATGTCCTCATTCTGTTCCTTCCAAATGCTAACATACAAACTGAGACCTCCAGGGTACTATTTGCATATGTCATTCTGTTATGTTTAGAGTGCTGCAGTCTTGCTGTTGTCATTTTTTAAATTTTTTTTTTTTTCAGTTTGAAAACCTATTTTAAATATGTAATTGAAAATAGCTTTCTATGACAGGTTTTTATATTGCTGAACTCTTAAATAGATTTTGGATGAGACTGTAGACAGGCTTTTTTTCCAGCCATCCTAAAAATAGCTTCCTCTGTGTTACAGGCTCACTCCAAAAGCACAAGGAAGGAGCAGCTTCGTGTTTGTCCTGACTGTTCCTTGCTTTGATTAAGTTGTGATAGTAATGAAATGTAATTTACCACATCATTTCTCCAGGAGAATGCTGTAGACACCCAAGCAAAACATAAACTATATAGATGCTAATGAGGAATTAATGAAGAATATGTGGAAAACTTTGATTAAAGCAAGTTCTCCTCCTTGTAGTAGGAGTAATTTTAGGGAATACTTCCAAAGCATAAAACTTTCCTTTTTGTCAGTTTTTCAAACTTAGAATTCATTTCACCTTTCTGTTCCATCAACAGTCTACTCTGACTGTTTTACTATATTTCTATTAAAGTTTCGAACATCTAGAATAATGTAATTTGTAGATGGTGGTGTTTTGACATTTTCATGCTCTCTATTCTGTTTAATCTTCTTTCTGCACAAAGTTGAAACCTTTGAATGCTCTGAAATAGAAGAATGTTTGCTTTTTGTTCTTGATAACTTTGTTTTGTTTCTCTGTTGGCCACAGAGGGTCACAGTTTGTCTGGTAAGTATTTGAATTAGAACAATTTTAGTTCAGGAACTTTTGACTTGTGTGTGTGTGTGCCTGTGGATGCTCAGGTGTGTTAGCAGCCTGCAGGAAGTGGGCATTCTGAACCTATTTCACACACAGATATGGTGGTGGATATGCATATGATATATAATTTGCTAATCTAAGAGGTAGAATCTTAATTTTGCCTTTGAAAATCTAGTAAGTGAATTTCTCATAAATTTGCTGCTTTTTATGCACTGACTTCCTGAAGATTTTTTTTCCTTTGTGTATTCTGTCCTTTCACTACAACACTGTACAAAATTACAGTTACTGCAGCTCACTGTGTTGTGTGCTTTTGCAAGATAACTGAATTAATTGTATAACACTATAAATTATGAATCATCTCATGGACAGGGATTTGTAGGCTAAAAGTAGAAAAACGAAATTGCTTTGAAAAATGGATTTAAATTGGTTCAGAATGTTCATTATTTATTTATTTATTGTAATAGAAGAGACAAAAGCTGTGGTATGTTACAAGTTTTTCTTTTCCATTGCAGAACAATTTCATTTCTTTTGACTTTGTTTTTTTAGGCAGCTCAAATAAACTGGGCTCTCTGTCCTTCCCTTTCAGGCCCTTTCCCACATGCAGGTTTTTATTTCTAACTTAACCTCACCCAGAGAGGAAAGAAAAGGCTGTAGGGGAAGCTCAGATGGGTTGGGAAGCATCACCAGGGCCTCCATGCAGAGCAGACACCCAGGGGTCTGCTCAGGGAGGGGTGGATATTTTTCCACTCCTGTGCTTGCAAAGCAAAGGTAATACTAACCTGGGTGAGGTTCGAATTCTTGAAGGGCAAGAGACATTTTGTTCTCTCCCCACTGAAGGACTTGATTCATAAAGCTTCTGTCACCATTCCACACACATTTCAATTAGGTTGGAAAAGACCACTGAGGTCATCAAGTCCAGCATTTGACCAAACACTGTCTTGGCAACTGGACAAGGCACTGAGTGCCACATCCAGTTCTTTCTTGAACACTTTTCTTTTTCTTCATTTTGTTTTCTTGATTTCATGGGGATGAGAGTCCTGTGTTTGGACAATCTCATGTCTGATGCTTGGGAATGTGCTGGGATTGCCAAAGAGGCACTGTGAAAAGGAGCACTCACTGTGTCCTGCCAGAACTGCTTGGCTGGCTGGGCTTCCCTGGCCCTGCATTCCCTGAGCTTTTCAGAAGGGCAGCATCCAGTCCGGAAAGGGGGAATTCTCATTCTTCCTGTTAGCACATGGCTTTAGGGGAGATCTTGCCGTCCAGAACACTGAATAAAGCCCAAGTGATTTATGGAGGAGAGCAAGATGTTACTCTGAAATTAGAACTTGGAAATGGTTCACCCCAGTAATTTTTAATAGGTAGCTCAAGTCAGCTCTCAATAAAACTGACTTCTCAGGTGCAGATAGGGAAGCAGTGGGACAGTGAGAATGAAAGACGGTGAATTGATAGCATTGTATTTCTCTGGAATACAGGTAATTTGTGGGCTTTATCTGTTTAATAGCTCGTTTAAGCTTCAGTAGCATGTGGGAACAAGCCACTCTTATTCTGACATGAGATCAGCTGGGCTGACTCTGGTGGTGGGTACAAACAAGGTTGGGATAGGTGAAACCCTGATAGTATTGAACATCTTCACCATTTTAGAAGGCAGGTAGGGCAGTAATAATTGACTATGGTCTACTTTTGTCCCTCTTCTCTTTTTCTGCATATCTTCTGGAATTTTCTCTGTAACGTACTTGAGTGCTAAGAAAATGTTCCTAGAAAATTCTTAACATTTAATGGTTGTCGTCAATAATTAACTATATGTAGCATTTGCTGTAGTTGAGTATCTAGGAGGCATTGGAGATACAGATGGAGGTCTGGTTTGTGTAGACAGGCACTGTAGAAAAAATTCTCTGAGACTGTAGAGATAACAATTTTTTTGTTTCAATTAAAGTTCAGTAAATTGTGCTTTTGTATAACAAACATGAAAAAATACCCAATTGCAGTAATTTTTAGCAGTATTAGAATTATGAAACTGATTCTGATCTTGATTTTGGTTTTCCTTTTTTATTCTTATTTTAGGTTCAATTTATGAGCCACTTAAATGTATTAACCTTCCAAAACCAGAGGGGGAAACTCTGTGGGATAAATTAAATCATTACTATAGAATTGGTAAGTTAATAATGCTTGAACTAACCTGGATGTGAGTTAGAATTGATATTTGCATGATAAATACCGGTGCTACGTTATTCCTACTTAAAGATAGTTTCCTAAACTTCTGCTGGAAGTTTGGAAGATGCAAAGAGGAGGGCTGAGTTACACTTCTTGCTGAAAATCAAAATGTCTATTGAAAATCCAGTCCAGCTGTAAGACTGAATTTAGTATTATTTTGCATAAAGGGGTAGCTTAGGATTGGAGCATTGACCAGATACAGCTGAGGAAAAATTTAAATGGACAAAAGCTTTCTTGCAGCACTTGGAGCAGTTTGGTAGGTGATCAGTTAGAAGTTCTTTTTTGTTATTAATGGTGCCATAATGTATTTTTGTGTTGAAATTTAATCTGTTAGCTAATTTCAAGCCAACTTTAGTGCTTTTCTTTTCATTATGAGGCTATTTTACGCCAAAACCATTCAAGAAGCAATGATTGCTTCTTAGATTGTTTTGGGTTTTAGTGTGTTTGTGTTATAATGAAGTCCTGCCTGTATTCTAAAATCAGGGTTGCTTAATGGCTGTGCAACTGACAGTTTAAAATTTAATTTTTACTCAGGTGGGGGTATAGAATAGAAACAATTTTCCCATCACTCTAAAAATGTGGGATGAGACTCCATTCAAATGGCTTTTTGAAGTGAAATCTCAGTTGTACCTGGTTTATCCATAGATGTGTTGCTTTTTTAGATGCATTGCTTTTAGCTCTCTTACAAAGGAGATGTTCAATTTGCTTTTTTAACACTTGGCAGCAACAAATCTGTGATGGTGCTTGCTATTTATCTCAGGCAATTATGCTGCTGCTACAGTAAGAATCACTACTGAATTTATGCTTCATTTTTAATAGTCTATATTGACTTTTTCAGGTCATATTTTATCAAAGTTTTTGTTATAGGGTATCATGACACGGAAGAATATAATGCAAAAAACTGTAAAACCTTGTAATTTTCATTTAAAATACTTAGTTTCTAAGTATTCCACAAGGACAATAAAGAGGCCTTCATAAAATTGATGCTTGATAACAATCTGTGGAAAAAAAACCTGCTTTCCTGTCTTATGCTGAACAGATTATTGTTAGAAAGGTCACATTTGAGGGCATTAAGCCCAGTTTCAGTCTTGTAGCATTCTGGTTATTATATAGCCTTATGAAAAAACAATTCCCCAAATGCAAAATATTGAAGTACAAAAAGAATTAAAAGAATATTTAGTATTTTTCTGAACTCAGTTTTAGCAACTTGAAAATTCCTGTCTTACTCTGTTTTTGTATCAAGGTACTGACTTAAGTAATTGTAGTTGTCCTTTTCCTCACTTACTCCTTTCTACTTCTATAAATATTGATGCAGTTGTCTGGCCTGAATTAAAAATGTAATTATTATGAATGTAGAGTTCTGGAGAGTTTAAGCATTTAACTGACTGGGGGGGCAGTTGACATAATGTAGTCACTTTTTACTTCTGTTTGCATAGAAAGGAAATTACTGGGTTGCTTTGTAGGAATTCTGTACAAAGTGGGTTGTGCTAGAACAGAGTCATAGAAATAGTTTTGAATTCTGCTGGGGTTTTGTGTAAAAAGGTCTAATTTGACTGTAAAAACAATGTAACAAATTTTGTGTGTGTTTCTCCTTACCTTTCTTTCTCTTATTTTATCTCGTGTATGTTCTAACAGGTTGTTCACACCTTGATCTATTCCTGAAAATCTATTCAGAAATGGGAAGAAATACAAATGTTGCTAACAACCTTTTTATTTTTCCTTCTTCCAGTTAAATCAACGTTGCTGCTCCATCAAAGCCCAACCACAGGTCTGTTCCCTACTAAGACTTACGGGGATAACCAAAAGGCAAAAGTCCACGACAGCCTTTACTGTGCTGCCTGTGCCTGGGCGTTGGCCCTTGCTTACAGGTGAATAACTTCTACACTCGTGTCTCTGCCAAGTTACATTCCCTCTCTTACTCAGTTCCCTGGGAAGGTTTTAAAAGATGGAAGTTTATTAAAAGTACATTTGTAAACCTGTAGAGAATGGTGTGTTTCCAAATCTCAATAAAAATATTTATGAAGGTGCTAGGTTAAAAATGTCACTCTACTTTTGGTAAGTAAACATGTTTTCATATAATGTAATTGGTACCAGTATTTGTTACAGAGGAATTAATGCATGCTACTAAAAATAGAGGTTCTTCTGGCAGATTGTACTCAAGGGATACTGCTTGTTTTAAATCTAGTAGGAGAGTTCAGGGCATTGGCAGGCTTGTTGCAGGCACTAAGAATAATTTACTTGCAAGAGACTGGATGTTATAATATCAGGAAGAATTTTTTTTAATTCTTAAATTTTGAAATATGAATGCTTGTGTAAGTCACATAAAAAACCCCTTTTTTTATTATTATTTTTAATAAGAAAGGATGACCAGAGCAGTAAATATGTTGATATGAGTGAGGGCACCACTATGCAGCAACATTAGTTAAATACTTAATATTCCAAATCATTAATGTCTCCTTTTTTCTTCTCCCCCTCCAATGCATTTGCAATTTGTTTTATGAGTTATCTCTCTCACCCAGGCGTATTGATGATGACAAGGGAAGGACTCATGAGCTGGAGCATTCTGCTATAAAGTGCATGAGAGGAATTCTCTACTGCTACATGCGCCAGGCCGATAAGGTAAAACTGTGCGGCAGACGTGAGCACTCGCCTCATTCGAAGGGATTAATTAAACTGGGAAAACTAACTGCTAAATAGAGATCAAATTCAGTGTTTCCGTGTGCCCCAGCTCAGAACAGCTGCTTTATTGTTGTCAGGTCACAGCGTTGTTTTAGGGAATAGAAGACAGGAGCATTTTGGGAAGGAAAGTGCAGTGTACGCTTGAAACTTCTTTGTGTTCATTTTGCAGTTATTTGTCCCATTTAAATATTACACCACTGGTAGTTGTGGGGGGTTTTATGTCTTTTTAGTGATTAAATGGAAAGATGTAGAACTACTTTTTGTTGAGGCTGGAGAGTTTTCTTTGCACTGTTATCTTGGTTATTGCGTTTGCAGTTCTTCTCCTTACCTAGGTGATAATTTTGATTGCTTTGCTTGGTTTCTTTAGCAGACATTTCCCAGCAGTATATTACTTAATGACATAAGTTCACAAAGGCACATGTTTCCAAAATGAGTGGGGAAACAGAGTAATTTATTTGTGTTGCAATACAGTTGATTTACTCAGCCCATAATTCTCTTGTGAGTATACTCTAAATATTCAGGCCTTCTCCTTATCAAAATTTAGGTGTGGTGGATTAATTTTGCATAGTGGTTAGCAGCAGATCTAGAAGTAGTTAAATATATATATTCCATGTGGTTATTTGAAGTTTCAGGTCACTGACTTTTAACTGTATTATTAGAAATAGTTTTCATGAAGCCCATAGCTTCCATTACAGCTGAGCACACAAACTGAAATGGGAAGTCCACAGGTAACAATAATAATAAGCAAGTATTCTATTGCCAGTTGTATTTATGCTGACATACATTTTCTGGGGGGTTGGATTGTTTCTTGAGAGTCTCACATCTTTAAATAATCTTGACCTAAATTGATCTTGTTACATTTGAGCTGCTGTTTTTCTCTTTGATGTACAGCTGTTTGTTTTGGGGATGAGTGCAGATCTGAATAATGAGTGTTAAATTAACAGAGGTGTCACACTGCTGGCACACTGCCTGTCTGGTTTTGCCTTGTTTACTACAGATGCTTTTCTCTTCCTACAGTGTAGTAATAAATGATTTCTGGTACCTAACAGACAGAAGTCAAGCTGGACTTTATTCTGAGTGACTGTGTATGGCCTCATGTAAAAGGAAGATATTTTTTAATAATATGGATTATATATGCCCAGGACATGACCTGAGCAGATTCTGCTGGTTGTAACAAAAATGGCAGATGTTGTGTTCTATTGCCAATGAACATATGAGTTCTGACCTGAAGTGTATTTAATGTGTTTGTGGAGCGGATGTGACAACTCCACAATACAGTATTTGTTTGCTTGTTCTGAGGCACGTGCTGTATGTTTTGTTGGTAGAGAAGAAAATCTCATGAAGGTAGCATCAGTGTTGAAAATACTGTGAAATATGGATCAGGTACTGGCAATAATGGTTAGAAAATTCTAAAATTTGTTGGAGAGTGTAGTGGTTTGGTCCAAAATACTCATTACTCATAACCTATGACAGAGAGCAAAGCATGACTTGAAGAGTTATGGAGTTACCTTGGTTTTATTTAATTGCCAGCTATAAAGTAATTGTTCCGAAAAGATACTGTTGATTGTAAGGTTTACATAGTGGTCAAACGAAGAAATTTTTTAGTTTGGTAGTAATAATAATAATTTAAATAAGGTATATGATGAATTTGTGTTTGCTAAACATACTAAAATGATTCACTTTGCTTTTATGTTTTGCCTTTAATTCACTTTTAGGTTCAGAAATTTAAACAAGACCCCAAACCGTCTGCATGTTTGCATTCTGTGTTCAGTGCACACACTGGAGATGAGGTTTTCTCCCATAAGGAGTATGGTCACCTTCAGGTAACACATGCCTGTAGATGTAAATCCAAGTTTGGCTGATTTTTTTAATAATATTATTGTTGTCTCCATTCTTCTGTAATGCTGCTGTCTCATTTTGGTTTAATTTGTGTTAGATGTGCTGTATGTGGTAAAACTGAGTTGCCTTTTGCATCTTCTACTGAAAAAGACAAGAGTGTTTTGAAACATAACTCAGTGGTATGTTTTGGCAAGAAGGTACTGAAATAACTGTGTGATTGTAGAGGTAGATGGTTGGTTGTTTACTAAGTTGCTTCTTTTTGAGACCAACAGATGGCTGTCAATAAATAATCCTGGCAAAAAAATGTTGTAGTCAGTAAAGTGGAAGATGTAATATAATCGTAACAGTTAATATTAACATTCCTAGCTTAATTTTCCATAATTTTGAGCAATTTTCATTCATTTAATGTACACTGACAACAGCTTTGCCCAATTGGGAATTGTTCACTGCTTTGCATAGTGGTTTCTAGTCAGACTCATTGCATAACTGATTGTTTTATTTTCTCTCATTTTCTAAATTCTAATCTACTCTTTTTATTTCCCCTTCTCTTTACTTTCAGACCCACCTTTGCTTTCATGACCTTGTTATTTTGCATTCCATAAGTCTGCATAGTCCTTTTAGCTCAAAATTTGCTAGTGAAATTAATCAGAACTGAGACAGTAGGTTGATGATTATTTCATTTCATGGTGACAGTATTACTTAAATAGTTTGTACAGTAAATGTTCTGCTTTCAGAAAGTGTATGTTCTGGGAAAAATGCTTTATGAAGTTACCTTAAGTTAGCATTTTGGACTTCTAAGTGGAATTTCCTGAAAAGGCATGTTTTATCTACAGGAGGAGACAATTTGGGGACCTGGGGAGCACTGTATGACAGTTAAAAGTCTGGTTTTTGTGGCAGCTCAACCCTTCCCATAAACATGAATGCACATTCCCATCTGTCATCAGCGTACCTCAAAATTAGAGGGTTTTCAGCTCTGTGGAGACAAGAGTACAGAGTAACTGAAGGGGGCTTAGCTGGAGAAAATTGAATGTATTATGTAGCCCTTATTGCTGTACTCGGTGCTTTTCAGTTTGCATAAGACACTGGAGTCAGTGGTCTTTAAATACTTTCAGATTTTTAGAACTTGGACCTAATTTTTGATCTGCTGTGCTCCAGATAAGAATCCACTTTTTTGTTCTAGATGGTTTCTCTAAATTCCGTATGATGAGATTGTGGTTTATACCTCATACTGTGCTAAACTTACTTTCTCTATTGGAGTTATATAAATTCTGAATTATAGTAAAATTCTGTAATAAAAAACCCAACCAGCAGTTGCCTTTGATTCCTCAGTGAGTTGGCATTATGATGCACATCTGTACAGCTGCTGAAGGTAATTACTGCTAACTATATGTGCTGTGGATGGGTACAAAAAAAAATTAGTTTTTCACATATCTGATAATACCTAAATGTTGTAATTCTCCTCCTGTCAGCTGATAACACCACAATTCCCACTAGGGCTGAAGTGATTTGCTTTCTAGGTGTGCTGTGCACTATTCAATATACTGCTTGCCTTTCTGGTAACCTACTTGCTAGTAAATTGTCATATATGGAAGCACAAAACCAGCTTGTGACTAAAGTGATTACCTAGGGGTCAAAGCAGTGTGCCTAAGGGAAAACCTTTTCCTAGCACAGTTTGAAATTAAAAAATCATAAAGCATCAGAAGTTTTAGAGGACAATGCTTGTTTGTGCCATCTTTTCCTATTGATCATTTCCACATCATTAGATCCAGAATTTTTGAAGGAGCAGAAGTGGGTTACAGTGGGACCATCTTTGTTAGTGAATTATACCATGTTTAGTTTGTTTACATCACTCCAATAAACAGAAAGTTAATTATAGTTTCCTTTCTGTGTTTAATTACTTCAGATCAATGCTGTGTCGTTGTTTCTCCTCTATTTGGTTGAGATGATCTCTTCGGGGCTGCAGATTATCTACAACACAGATGAGGTACAAATCGATTTCCCATCCTAAAACATGCCTCAAATTGTGGTTTTTCTTGTTTTTATTTCATTACCAGCTGTAAAGTAATTGTCCTGAAAATACACTGCAGGTATTCTATGATTTGAGTGGAACTCAGAAAAAGTAATGGAATGAATGGATAATAAAATAATAGCTAAAAAAGTGTTCGATGTGCAAAGAGTATATGTAACATGACATCAAAACTTTTGTAGTTCTCTGCTGTTTCTGATAGCTACAAAGTCAAGAATTAAAAGGTCTGTTAGGATTATTAACTTCTACTTACATTGTTCTCATTTTTCATATTATTTCAAACTCTGTCAGTGCATCCTGTCCAGTGGAAATTCAATATAATAAATAATGGGGTTAATTTTCAGGGAAGCCTGAAGGACTTTATCTTCAAATATAAGTGTATGAGGGTTAAGAAGTTTTGCTGTATCTTTAATTGAAAATAAAACAATTTTATATCTTAGTAAGAGATGTTTGTAGAGTGTGTTAACTCTTCTGTAAATAAGATAATAATAGCCTTGGCTTGAGTACAAGTCATGTCAGGACAACCTGCTGGCCTGCTCTAAAATGAGGTTATGTTTTGAAACTGGAATGGAAAGCACAGATGTGTTTATATATACTTTTTTAATTCTTTTTTTCTCCAATTTTCTTAATCTGGATTTGTTTAAATTTACTCTGTTCTGTTTGATAGTTGCTGCTGTATTGCCTTAAAAAGCTTAAATGCGCTTGCAGTACTACCATTAAAGAAAGGGAGATTTTTCCAGTAATAGTGAATTTGCATTATTTTTCTAAAACATATATATTCAGTAATGATTTTTTTTAGATAATTAGAAAACTAAATATTGCAATATGTCTTCTTTCTTTCTTTCTTAGTTAGATCATATGATAGGTCTGTATTATTTCCTCTGAATTGCCTTTATATCTGTGAGGAGGCAAATGTATATAATTAAGTATTTAATTAGCTTGATATATAATTTATGTTATCCTCCAGATGTTTGCGCTTAATTACAGATTCTGCAGAAAAAGTGCACGTTTATAGACTCCAGTCAGTGGATCTTCTCCACTTCCTTGCCAGGATGTCATTTTCCTAGCAGCTGTCCCGTCTAAATCTCTGCACTATGGAGATTCATAGATTTTTTTACCACAGACCTGCATGTTCTGTTGGTCTCTGCGTGGCTTCAGCAATTGTCAGATCCTGTTAACACCACATAATGATGAAATGTCCAAGGTTTCCCGTGTGTCTAGAGGATGTGGCACTCTGCTGCCCAAACCTGCAGTTGGGTGTCCCTCCCCAGTGCCACCATGGAGGGCTGGATCCAGGCCTTCCCTTGCAGAGCAGCGGTGCTGGCGCGGTGCAGGGTGCTGGCAGATGGGTGCTGTTTGCCAAACCAGCTGTGGGAATGTTTGTACACAGAGCCCTTGGCTTCAGAGGCAGTGCTGCCTCTCCATGGCAGGCGTGGCAGCTGTCACTGAGTTACCCTCTGGTTCATCTGTTGGCAGTGGAAAATTAATTTAATTGCATCTTTGCATCCACAGCAAAGATAACAGTGTATCTTTGTGTGAGTGAATGAATGAGAGCAGTTAGCCACACATTAACCAGCACCATGAGTATTTGCAGTTATCCATGCTGTGTGTGTGCTCTTTATAACGCTTCCATCTCCACGTGCTCAACTTTGCATAAATAAGCTTAACACACAACCCATAATTTCTGTAAGTGCCATAGCATTGGTCTGGTTATAACATTTACATACCTGTCATATGAATGATTTGTTCTCTGAAGATTTTGGTTTGCAACAAGCTATTTGATGGCTTTTTTGCTGTAAATCTGCTGTTTGGAAACCCTAGTTAGTGTCATAAAATGTCTGTAATTGACAATTTTTTTCCTGTGTTCCAAACACCATCACTGGTAAAAAGTAATCAGTAAGGTTATATATTTCTATGTGGTGCTATTTGCTCTTCATATAAATTTCAGTTACTGATAGATGTGGGAAAGGCCACACTTTTAATCCCTGGGTCTTCTGGCATCATTCAGAGAAAGTTCATTTTAATACAACCAAGTGCTAAATTACAGGGATGAATATACTGGGCATAGCTGAAGAGTAAGACAGGGTTTTCTTGAAAGTAGTAGCTATGAAAAGATTTAGTGTGCAGATAATTGTACATGGGCACCCCATGGTGAAATTTTAGCATAGGCATACTATATACAGAGACAAGTGTGTCTAGAATTATAATGTTGCTGCTGGACTGGTATTGGCATAAAGAGTGTATCTGAAATAGTAAATTTTTTAAATTTAAAGAAAAATGGAGAAAAAAGGCAAAACAGAGGTATATACAGGTAACTTAAAATAGAAGCAAGTACCTTTCAGTATAGTCATTAAAAAAAAATCACTTGATTGTAGCATAGTGGATCTTTCTCTGTAGTTCCCCAATATGGTTGTGTTTATAGCCATTGCAATATTTTCCTTTCCACAGTTCCCTAGAATAATTTGGATGGGAGGGAATGGAATCCCTGCTTTGGGTGTAAATCTCGTGCTTGTGGTTAAATTTTCTCTAAGCTCTAATCTGTGGACTCTTTAAAGTGAACTGTAAAACTTATGCTCAATTTCATTTTTCTACGGTCGAGCAACTCCAAATATCTCTTTCAACAGTGTAAATCAGGAACAAATATCTGCTTAAATAAGTTCGCAGCTATAGTTGAACACACCTTAAATACCTTAAAATACCCTTCAGTACTTTAGTATTCAGTTGAAATGTGTTGGTCCAAGAGGAGATTTTAATTATAATAAATTGGTATAGATTTTAATTTATCTTTATAAAAGAGTGTGTTTGAATCTGCATAAATATGTATTATCTGGAGCTAATTTAATAAAATTTTGGCATATCAATTCTCTAAAATTAATTAAGAAAAAGCACCAAGATTTTTGTGTTGTAATTTTGTTTTGGTTTCTGATGTTGTTAGGAGAAATCTTTTTGAAAAGATCAAAACACCACCTTTTTGGAGCTCTTCAAATACGTGTCTTGAATATGAAATCATTTTTATCCCTGCCTTTGTTGGAACTTCTTTGTAAATTCACATTGACACCTCAGTTGGGAGAGCTCTTAACATATTGTGATTAAGAACTGGTTTTAAAGAAAATAATTGAACTTGGGAACATCATTCTTTGGGTTCAGTCAGAAAAGGATGGAAAGAACAGTTACAAGAGAGAGCAACTTCATCTTTTGGATAAAACAGAAAAACTGTGCTTTCATTTTCCTTCAGTCACTTTTCTTTCCTACAGGTGTCCTTTATCCAAAATCTTGTGTTTTGTGTGGAGAGAGCCTATCGTGTGCCAGATTTTGGTGTCTGGGAAAGAGGCAGTAAATACAACAATGGCAGTCCAGAGCTGCACTCAAGGTAGGTGAGAAATTGTAGCTCTTTTAGTCAAAGCAAGTAAATGAATAAAACGGATTCATGGGGTGAGCTAAAAATAATAATGCATGAAAATACTGTTTGAACTAAATTAAGGTTCTCTAAAGACTGAGGGATGTATTTTGGGAAAATGTGAAGATCATTTCATCATGATGTGCATGCTGAAATAACCACACGGATGCTTAGCTGTTTGAATATTCAAATTCCAATAATTATGTGCAGCTGCCTGTATATAATTCTGAAAATTGTGTTCAGAACAGTTCAGGGTCTTGAGGCATGTGCAATGGGATTGGAATCGGATTCATAAAACTGGTTAGGATTATCCTGCTTTAAAAAGGCGTTGAATTATGAGTTGAGATTTTTCTCATCTCCACCATGGTGGGAAGATGATGCTGGACACTGGAGAGCAGCCTAGTGCCAAACGCTTTTCCAGGTTCTTCAGATGCTGCGAGTTCTGAGCCCTGTCCCAGGAGACAGGGAGCAATGCTGGTAGCATTTTAATGCTGGAGTGGTCCTGCTCACCTCACTGGAATTGCTCATGTGCTGTCTGCCTTGAAGGATCAAATCTGTAATCTGACAACTTGATTTTTCTAGTTTTACTATTGTTTTCTTCACTTTGTGACTTCTGAGGTTTTATTAATCATAAAAATGGATATAGATCGGATATCTCAGGATTTGTAAAACACTGTTGACCATCCTAATTATCAAGGGCTTGCAAAGAATACACGTTTCTTCCAGTCTTCAATATTGTCAAACAAATCTGTGGTGTCATTTGAGAATGAATTTTTTTTTTTAGTCCACATGCAGGCATGTATATTTTAACCTGTTGGTATAGTTACATGTTCTTGCAGCAAAACTCTTAATTTAGTCCGTTTTTTCAGGGCTTTTATAGAACATTTGTATCAATATGAGAGCTAAAAAATCCAAGTTGTTGTTCTATAATCTGCTTTATTACTTTGCTGGTTTTGTTTTCTCCTACTGTGTCTGCAGAATTGTCAAATGCCAGACTACATGAGCATTCACATAGAGAATCGAATGCTTCTTTCCACATCTCATCTCATAGAAATGTGCAAAAGGAACACTGAAACTCCTGTGCCTGCTGTTGTTTGCAGCATTCTGGTTATTCAGTATGTGAATTTCCTCCAGGGAAAACTGAGCATCTTTTAAGCAGATGGAAATGGGCATGTTGTTTTGTCTTAATCTAGACTGACATTTATAAGTTGGATTTTTTAAGGGTAAACTTTTGTGAGATGGACTGGGCCAATCTAACAGATCATTGAGCTAGCACAAAGGGAAGCGCAGAGCTTGATCCTAATTTAAGAAGTAGACTTTGGTCATCAGAAACAGGTATTGCCCCTATTTATCTTTCTTTGTGTATGTGTGGGCACTGTGCTTCATTGTAGAAAGCTGGTAGGCAATTTCCCTTGTTCTCATAAATCAGGAAAAATGGACAGGAAACATGCATCAAAAGACATATTTAGATATTATTGAGGAAAGCCCTGGGTACACTGAGATACTCTTTATACTTTATGTTCCAATTGTATCTACCAAAGAGAGCTATAAAAACATTTTTGTTTTAGATTGGTGAAGCAATTACGAGTATCAGGTCTACTCACAAATGATGTTGTGTGTCTTCTGTGGTTTTGGACCCCAGAGTGGTCTCTTCAGGGTCAGTGTTATGGATGGTGCACTCCTGACCCTTAAAGCCTCTGCTGGAAATCTCCATACAGGCTGTGTTTGCTTTCAGAATGAGTAGGGAATTCTTGTCTTTTATTGAAAGAGGCTTTCTTTTCCAAGAGGATATTATACAATTGGAAGTCTGTGAATAACAGCTGCACATTATGGCCCATGATAAAAGATGCAGATATTTTAAGCCTTCACAGCCTTGGTATTCTCTCTTAGTACAGCTCCAAACACTTCTAATAAATGATAAATAGCAAAACACTCTGTGGAGCAGGTCTTCACTGATGTATGTAAATTAATGTCTTTTATTGGTTCAAAGGCAAGATTTTATTGTAGTGTGATCCCTTCCCATACGGCTGAACTTCAGAAAAATGATTTGTCCTGTAACCATTTGATCAAGCTGCTCTGCAGGCATCTGCTGAGTACCTGTGCAAACTGCCTCTGACACCTCCCATATGCACTGTGAGAACGAGGAAATTGCCAAAGTGCAGCATCCTCATATTCTGAATGCGGGACTGCAGAGCCTCGGTCTTGCTCTTCTCTGGAGTGCAGGTGTTACATTGCTATAGTGCTGTCCTTCCTTCTTCATTTTGGGTTATATAGTTACAAAATTATTAGTGATGTAGAAATCTTTTCTTGTTTGCTTATTTTTCACATCCTCTGTGGTGTTTGATATGGCAGTTGAAATGCACAGCACTCGAATGGAGGCAAGAAATTGAATGGGAGGAGGGTTAAGGGTGGATATACTTGAAGGTGTATTTTGATTTATATTTGCTAAGAATATGCGAATTTTAGTGTTTGCCCTCAAGTATTTTACTGAGGAGGTGAATCTAACAATTAAAAGTTAGTGGGAATTATGAATGTTGTTTTAGTGCATTTACTAAACCTCTTTTAGCAAGCTGTAAGTGGTTTCTCTAGGTTAGTCTCATCTTCCCCTGCCCTAAATATGGCTCATGGTCAAATGTTACCCATAGCACTATGATTGCAGGATTGCTTTTGATAATCCTTGACACATTAAAATAATTGGTGGCTCCAGTAAGGTCTAAGGATTGCACCTGGTGAGGTTCAGTGAGGAAATTAAGGAGAAACCTTTTCATTTGAAGCACAGTGAAGGAAAGAACAGGATACTCAAAACAGAACCTCCATTCTTGCAGGTTTTTGAGACTTGTCTAGTTGAGAATGTGGTTTACTTAAATTGGTCTTGGTTATGTTATATGGCTTTGTAGGGCTAGATGAGTTCAATATGTCCCTTCCAGCCAATGACTTACTGATCCTCTGAAATTTTCAGAGGAACGTTTCAAGAGGGTTTGGGTTAGGTTTTGTTTTGGGACCACCTCCAAGTAAGCACCTTTTTCTCCAGGCAGAGTCCCACAAGTTGGTACAGTGTGTTCATAGTGGCTTAATGAGGAGGAATGTATTTATTAAATACATTTTGCCATTAAATCATTTTGTTAAGACACTCCATTTCTTTTGTTACTAAATTGTAGAGTATGAGGAATGTATTTTCTAGACAAAGACATGAGCATAATGTTTATTGTAAAATCTCTTTAGTAATTTGCCCAACAGGAGGGCATGAATCAGTAGGAATGAAATGTGTGAAGTGTGATCACAGTCCTGAAGTGCGCTGTGCTGTGTGATTGTTCACTCTTCTAAAGACACACTTGATACAAAGGCTGTTCACAGACTTCTTTTTTTCTTTCAAAGTTACTTCCTCCTGTCATTTACCCATAAAACTTTTGATAACCCAAGTAGTACTTGTGTCTGTGGTTAAGGGAGTGATTGACAATGTTGGGACATTTATATGGTCACTTGCAAGTAATTGTGACAGTAGTGAAGTCTCCATGGGCTTTCAATAACTAGAGATAGAAAAATGGTGATCAATGACAGTAATTATTAAATTATTCTTACTGTAGAATAATGACTGAGTCTGCAAAGTAGAGATGATTTCAAGGAAGCTATACATATTTGCCTTGAACTTCCCTCAAGCAGTATCATCCTATTTTGTAGACAGATTAAGTAGTTTTATGTTATCTGAATACCAGTTGAACATTTATTACTTCTCTACCTTTTATCAGTAACTTTTTTCTCACTCTGAAAATGTGTAATGTTGGTATTAGTACTGTTACTTGAAAGGGAAATACGAGATTTTAACATGTGATGCAGCCTTCAGTGTGCAGGATTTCTCTGATTTTCATCTTCTGTATATGCAGTTTGATAATAATATTAATTCCTCTGAAAAGTTCTGTTCTGAGTCATCATGTCAATTTTTTTGATTAATTACTAGGTGATAATTAGAATAGAGCAATTTTTTAGAACAATTACATTGTTTTTTGGTATTTGAAACAAAGCCAGAAAAATAATTACATTCACAGCACTTCTGAGTTCAGTTTATTTCTTCATCTCATTCTCCAGCTCTAAAAGCTTTCAGCATCAGAAGACACCGAGGTGAGGCAGCTGCTCAGAGCAGGCTGTGGTTAAGCTGGTCAGCTTTCTCTTGTTGCACCAATTAGAACTGACACCCAGGAGTATTATTTCTGGCAGTGTTTCAGAAAGGAACATGGAGGTTTATAAATGATAAAGTGTGAAATCAGTCTAAAGTATTTCTAATATTAGAATGAATACAGGTAAAGTAATATTTAAAAATACAAATCCTGTAACTGCACTAAATTTTTTTCATTATTTTCAATATTTTCTGTGTAATATTTAAAATTTAAAATTTAAAATATGGGCTAGTTAGTAATTTCATATTTTGGGTTAGTTAGAAATTTCATATTTTGCATTAATAGATAGTAAAAATCAGTTTATTTACAGTAAGGTAAAATGTTTGCTTCCATCTCAGAGTGCAGCATGGAGTATAGAAAAATAAAGATTGAAGCACAGTCCCTGTTTGCAGATTTCTGCCAATTTGAGTCTTGTAAATTTTTTTTGGGGGGGGGGGGGGGGGCGCTGAGTGATGAAGTTGTTTGTCAATACAGTCACAACTCCTCTTCTGTAGAAGTTGGGAATTGTTAGTGCTTATTATCTGAGTATTTACTATAACTCAGTGTTTCATTAGTTATTTTTATAAACAAACTATGCTTTGTTTCACTGGATGCTCTGAATCTGTTTTACCAGACTGCCTAAGAGAATGTAAGAGGTGTTTGTTTAATTAGCTGGGCCTCTGGAGTAATTCCAGGTCGTACACTTGTCTGTAACCACTGAGTGAGCAGAGCAAAGGCCTTTCCCTACCTGCAGTGTTTGCATTCGACAGAACTGTCAGAAACCTGGGACCGCTACACTGGGACTTTCAGGAAATAGCTCATGTAACATTTTACTTTTGGATGCCATGTGACCATAATGTCTGGAATTTTGGAATCAACATGCAAAAAATGTAGTGTTTTATGTGTATGTTAATGCTTTAGTTCCTTACTGCAGTTGAATGGACATAAGTGAAATTGGCCTCTCTGTAATTATATATTCTTTAAAGCTGAGAAAAAGAGAGGAGTGAAACTGAGAGGAGAAGAATGCTTCTTCACTTTTTTTTTAAGTACTCACAAGGAAAATAGAAAACTACACTTTTTTAATGAAAAGACTTTGTTAAAATGTATATTTTTATTTGTACTGTAGAATTTACATGATAGTTAATAAACAATTTTAATATAGAATTTGATTTTTAAATTGTATAGTTATTAGTGATTTTAGTCCATAATGTCTTTAAGTGTGAGTGCTAACTTGAAGTCTTGTTGATAGAATATCTGGGTCCTGTTTTCTTCGTGATGGGGTGAAATAAAAGATGTGGTTCTATATAGTTGACATTGGAAAATCCTTCTCTTATGAATCTGGATTGATGAGTTCTTTTATTATATTGAAAGCTAGAAATCAGTCTTTTGAAGTTTAATGCTTGAGAGCTGGTTTGAAAAATTGTGCTGAAGTAAATCCTCTGTACACTATTAGCAAGACCTTGAAATACGTAATGCCAGATGTCTGATAGCAAGGTGAGAACAGAAGTGCTTTTTTCAGATGGTCTCTGACATTTGAAGGCAAATAAAAATGCTGAGTAGTATTTCAGAGAAAAGAAAAAACAACCTACCACCAAAACAACCCCAAATCTGCTGCTTCATCATTTTATTAACATTAAGGTTAAGCACAAAATGCAAATCAAGAAAAGATCATGGCACTGAAATCTGTCAAGTGTGTGAAGTTTTAGCCTGGGCTTGAATTGTGATATCTCTGTGTTTTTGTTTTGTTCTCAGCTCCGTGGGGCTGGCAAAAGCCGCTTTAGAAGCAATTAACGGTTTCAATCTCTTTGGAAATCAGGTAATAAAAGTGTTTGGTTTTCCTCCTTTTTTGTTAGCAATAATGATTTACAGGGTGGATCAGAGGGTATTCAGAAGTATCTAGCACATTTGTTGGATTCCAGCTTTAAAGTGAGTTAGTTTGCAAACTGCTGCTGTTTCAGGTACAGAATTTATCTGATAAAATCATTAGTGCTCTTACTAACAAGAATTACTTGGGATTTTCCCTTAAAAAAATTCTAAAGCAGTGGCAGCTTAGTCTTAAAAATAATTTTGTTGCCAAAATGGTTTTTTCCTTCAGAGCTTTATCTGTTGCTGTTACTAGAGTATTCCTCCACCTTCAAGCATTGCCTTCCTTTTGTCTGCTTCCTTCACGTGGCTTTTGACCAAGACTTTAACCAAGCTGCTTTTATGTAATCCCACTTTTTAACCTGTTTTTTATTTCAGTGTGTTGCACAGCCATAAAGTCTTTTCTCATCCTTTCATATGGCTTGGATCAATTAGGAAAGCAAACCTTTTCTGAGACGTTTCTGTCTGCCTTGTATTCCCCTTCTATGTGCATCTTTCTTTTTGGTGCTATACCTACAGTAGTCTGTAGCTAAAATAAAAGACTACTCTTCCAAATTAAGGGTTTAGAAAATGCACACATGGAAGAGAGATGCCATACGTTCTAAAAGCTGATGTCAAGTCTTAAGAACTAGGAGCTAGTAAGGATCTTCAATAATGATCAGACACTATACATGCATTGTTATTATTTCACAAATGATATTTATCTATAATCTTTACCTTCCCAACAGTTTCAAGTAAACATGGCTGCTGGGTTTCCAAATTATTCTTGGCTGAGTTCTGAAATGGATGAATAAATTGCTGAAGCAAGACCAGTTTAAATGCTTTGAGAGTTTGTTTCCGAAATCTGTAGTTGGCATTAACAGAACCCATTTTGACCTTCAGTCTGTGCAGAGTTTGCCTTTGTTCTTAGCTCCAGCTGTGTTCCAGTAGCTTTGAGAAATCCCACTGAGCCCCTCAAGAGACTTGTTTGCACCTGCAGCTGCACAGGTGCAACCTGCATAAATCACTGCTGGGGAATCACTACTTACAGCACGAGGAACATGTTAAAGGCTGACCTGGGCAGAGTGGGACCAGTCATTTGTGTATGAGCTGCGTGTCCTCTATTGGTTTGGGCAAAAACAATTTAAAAAGATTTTTTCATAAATCAAGTCTTTGTAAGGTGTTCTTACTACAGAAGTTTACAGTTCTTTAGAGGAGTGAAAAGTAGTTCATTTGTCAAACAAGGTGCTTGTGGGTTTACAAAATGCAAATGAGCCTGCTCCTGAATCCCCAGAGAATCCTTCCCTGCATCACAGATTTTGGAACTGTGTGTGTAGGCAGGTTGTGTTCAGAGTTTGTAGATGAGTTTAGAGATTTGTGAATAATCAGAATCTGGATTAAGAAGAAAGTTAACAAATCATCAAAGCCAATGTGATTATTTGTGTACATTCTTACTGCAGCACTATTCAGGGTATATCTTGCTAGAATGACTGAGAAAACAGATTATATTTTCCATGAGGACAGTGAACTAAATGTTTTGCTTACCCTAGTAAAGCAAAAGCTGAGTATTTTTATATGTGTGTATACTTAGAGTGCAGTTAAAGAGTAAGAATAAAACCCTTTGGAAAGGTGTCTCAGTGGATGGTAGTACTGACACACGAAGAAGTGTGGTGAGGTATTTATGTAGAAACTTCACTGGAAATTAAAGTTTTTAATAAATAGAATGGTGGGCTCTAGAACAGTCTTCCTAGGAAAGTAGTATACCAAAAAAACTGACTGTTGTTTAGAAGAAATTTGGTGGATTTATGAAAATTTCTGGTATTTATGACCTTAGTGGAATGAATTCACATTGAATGTGTCTTCCAGTCAGGGAGTGATCCTGAGATTCGTTATCAGTTGCAACATGTATGAAGATACCTGTTCATTAACAAACCAGAGTTTGCCAGAAGTTGCTTACTGGTAATACTTCTAAATGTATTGATTCTGTTTAAACTCTATCTCAGCCAGGGGGATTGAGTGTTTCAGGAAGCATCAAGAAGTTGACAGAGAAATATAGTGTAAAATTGCTGATTTTATAAGGAAGTAGATTTTGCTAAGGAGCAAAATGTTGATAATGCAGTCCTTAAAATAACTGAAAAGCAGAACATTTTTATTTGCTATGAAAGTCCTTTTCCAAAGCATTACCTGTGCTGAATATCCAGTTGTATGTTTGCTAACTGACTTGTAGTGAAATATTCAGCATCACTGTTTAGAACATTTCCTGCATTCATAAGGACGAACAACCACTTTTGTTTGTCCTTAATACAGGCCTCATTCTTCAAGAATTAATGGAAGAGTTAATAGCTTGAATGAATCATATAATTACTAATCAGTGATCAAACCATCTAATTTTGGCTATACTTCAGTATATTTGAAAACCAAAATATTTTCAACTTGATGTTGTGCTATGTTTTCTGATTAAAATTTTCAGCTATCAAGCAATGACAACACAAATTAAACACAGAACCAGTGAGTTTCAGCAGGATGCACCAACCTTCTTCCCTCTCCCTTAAACAAATGCAATGTTGTGTTCACAGGGCTGCTCTTGGTCTGTTATATTTGTGGATTTTGATGCCCATAACCGGAACAGACAGACCCTGTGCTCATTGCTGCCCCGGGAGTCAAGGTCTCATGTAAGTCATTAAAAGAAATTCACCTCAACAGAGTGTGGAGAAAACGAATGGATGTGAATTTTTAGTTGTATGGTGGACCTTCTGATCTGCCTGATAAAGGTGAAATTTACTTGGAACGTGTTAAATCTTTGCTTCTTAAGTGTCACTGTGATGCAGTAGTTTTTCTGAAGAGGAATGAAAATGGTGTTCTTTATTTTTTTAATACTTAGATTAAAATGTTAACCTCTTGGTAGCTTTCTAAACAGTTTTGAAATAAAATTTGAAATAACTTAAGTGAGATTTGCAGCCTTGGTAATTTGTTTTTCTTTTGGCCTAGTTTCCACTATACACCGTGTCTGCACTTTTGAGACCCTTTGTTTTAGCTTTAATTCTTTGTTTTGTCTGGGAAACAAGCCTTTAAGGTTAGCTTATCATAAATTGCTGAATATGAGTGATTTCTTTTTGTTATAAGCTATTGTTACAAATGTATTTCCTCAGTGAGTAAATCTAAGTGACATAAGTATAGATTAGTCAAAAAAACATCTATTTCAGTACTAGCATCAAAGGTAAATTTGGTGTTAGAAAATCAGTAATTTAAACTGAGTGATAATAGAGTTCTGCTTTTTTATTCATTCTGGAATATAATAGCAGTTTTGTTCATGAAACAGGCTATTAATCTTATACATTAATAGTTTACTTATTGTGTAGAAGAATTACAGCAGAGTTGTAATGTGCTGGATAATTAAAATAAAAGGCACTGTCAGCTACTTTTTTAATAGTCAAATGGTCTTTTAGAACTCTTGTTGTTTGTTATTTGCTGGAGACTTGAAATATTCCAACAGAAGCTGATTTTATAACTTACTTGTCCCATAGAAATCTTTGTGTCCTTTTCTTCCTTTTACGAGTTCGTGTCAGTCATATTGGAAAAAACAGTTATTTTAAACAGTTGACTATCTTGGCTATATCAGCAGAAAAGAATACTTTCTTGTGTGTTTCTGGAAGCTTACCTGTAGAGGTGATGCACTAGTTAGTAATTTTTCTTGTGTTTTTAATTCCGAATAGATCCACATGGTTCCTGAGAAGGTTGCTCATACTTTTTTTTGGAATTATTCTCTTTTCTTCCTAATTGACAGATAGGCTTGTTTGTTTCAGCACCCTAAGAATATTTCTGGAAAAGCTGTTCAGAAATGATGATTTAATCATAGGTACTTTTCAGCATTGCACCTTCATAAAATATTTGTGCTTCTTTTTGAGCATATGATACCCAAATGTTTGTGTTTCCTCCAGGAATAATCTGGAGAATATATTTAAAAAGCAAACAAACAAATAAAAATCCCCAAACACAAAGTGTTAGAATGTTTTCAATTATGCCTGCATATGATCAGCTGTAAAACAGGTGACATTCTGAGTCAAATGGAGTTCTCTTCTAAATTGTGTATCTGCACATTTGGTTTGTAGTTTATCCTGATACTTGCTAAGAAGTCTTATTTTGCACACTATTTCCCTATATTAGTGCTATGATTTTGATAATGTTCCAAATGTGTATTTCACTTAGTGAGTTAAACAGTCTTTGTTTGTGCATCAAATAATTGTCAGAGATCTAATTAAATTTGTAATGTCCTATTTCTCCCTCTGCTACAGAATACTGATGCAGCTCTTCTGCCCTGTCTTAGTTATCCTGCATTTGCTTTGGATGATGAGGTTCTGTTTGGTCAAACACTAGATAAAATTATTAGGAAGTTGAAAGGAAAATATGGATTTAAAAGATTTCTGAGAGATGGGTACAGAACAGCCCTGGAGGACAGAACGCGGCGTTATTATAAACCAGCAGAAATTAAGGTAAAATTCCTGTCCCATGTACCTGACACCCCTCCAGGCCCTGGAATCAGAATTGCACAGGGATTCCTAAAGGCTTCAAGGCAAGGAGATGCCTTCTGTAATTTGCATGTGCAGTTTTCAGAGATTGCTAAGTCAGCAAGTGAGTCATTGGTTTGTTTTGTAATGAATGTGCTTTCATTTACATTTAGGGTACAGTTGATTTCACATAACAAATAAGGAAATTATTTATCATTTCATTTCACAGCTGACTACAGTCTGAGTGTGTGGAAAACAGTTTTGCTTTTGATCACAGTATTTATCAGTTAAGGTTATCTAAATGAAAATTTGTTTCTTTTTTCCCCCGTAGTTTCTCTGTGAAAAATAAAAAATAGATTATTTAAATATTCTGCTTGAGAGCAAGCCACAGCAGACATAAAGGCACAGTTAAAGTGCCCACAGAATTAAGAAGCGATAACCTAAATGTACTAAAATATTTTTGCATTCATGTTTGTCTTTTGTTGCTTAGAAATTATTCAACAGGGTTATTCAGATACATGTCCTTAAATGAAAATGATGAAATGTCTGATGAATTTTCCTTCTTTGCAGCTTTTTGATGGCATTGAGTGTGAATTCCCTCTGTTTTTTATTTTTATGATAATTGATGGTAAGTATAGCTTTACATTCCTGTTCCTTAAAGGCATTAGAGAGATGAGCTTTTAGAGGAAAGATACAAAATTATTTTCCTGTCCTGCCAAAGTAAACCATAATGCAGTGACACTAAACATCTCATTGAGAGTTCTGCCTCCTGGGTTAAAAAACCCCAAGCATCCCTGTATTTCAGCATTTCTAATGTGCACTGGTTTTAGAATGTAACTCAATAAGGGTTTGTTACAAGCTTCAATCTGTGGCATTGTCCTGCATTGCCTTTTAAGCCTAAAAACTTTCAGATGTATCAGAACTTCACAGCAGCACGGGAGAGAACAGGGAGGGAGAACACACTGACATGCTCAATGTGCACCAGGGCTTTTCAAGTTCAGCATTGTGTGGCAATTGAATGAGAATTCAGAAGAGAAGAAAGGGAACCAGGAAAGGTCTAATTTCCTCCTGGCCACGATTTTTCATGTAGTCAGTCTGACTGAATAATAAAATAAAAATCAAAACAAGAGCAACAAAAACAACATTACCTAGCCCTTGACTTGAGGACAGGAGACACACCAGAGAAGTTCAAGGGATGATTTCAGGATAGAAGCTAAAACTTGCATAGAACAGAAGTCTGGGTAAGAAAATGAGTAGGGTTACAACTGTCAAAAAGATTTTTAGATGGAGTAAAATCTGTCCATCTTTTCTTTCTCCTGTAGCATGTTGAATAGTTTTCAGATAAAGACAGCGAGGGGCACAGAAATCTGCCATCAGCCTCGACTCCTCTGTCTGCGGCCACCCACAGACTAAAGTATTGTGTTTGAAGATCTAATAAGGTTTCACAACTGATATTTCTAAAGAAATGTTTGACATTTTTCGAACAGTGAGGCCCAAAACTGAGGAGAAAGGCACTGACATTTAATGCTGCCCACTTGCAGTTTTGAGAACAAAAATACAGTCATCTTCAACTGAAGTTAGCAAAAGAATAAAAAAAGCATTTTACTCTTCTTGTATACAAAAAACCCTAAAAAATACATACTTTGCACATACTGTCCTTGTCCTTTTTGCTTGGCCCACACTTCTAGACAGTAGAACAATTCTGTTAGTAGATTTTGTGCAAATGTCTCCAAAGCCACAGGCTTTCTTAATGCAAAATTTGAAGTGTATACTCAGCAATGGCAAAAAGACAATGACATGGGAGGAGCAGATACTGCTCTTACGTCATGACGATCCTTGAGTGTTTTGAAATAGTCCGGTGTGTCACTTAAAACAGACCCTTTTTTGTGTGCAAACTTTGATTGCATTTGTGTCTCTTGGCAACTATATATACTCCTGTATATACTCAGGAATATTTGAAAATGTAGTGAACAATACTTGTCAAGCTTTGGGTTTGATGGAGCACTGAAGAGCCATGGAAAGAAAAAAAATTTGGTGGTTGAAAAAGGGAATATTAGTATAAGATTTATGATGTAAAGTTTTTATCTAGCTTGTTCCCCTTTAAATGTTAAAAAATATTCTACTTTAAAACATCACCTTGCTTGTCAAATAGATGTGTTTTCTTTGAGCAGAAAAGGGTTTTATATTGTTAATATATATTTTCATTTAAGAACTTTCAATAAACTGAACATTGATCATGCTGGTATTCATCAGATTCATCTTGGGAAGTTCTGCTAAAACAACTTTTAAGGGACTGGTAGTCCCAAGCATACCAGTGCCTCCCAAAAAGCAGCATCAGGGAGTTGACTGTTGTGATCTACAGATCCATCTTTTACTTTTCATGAGCTATTTAGTGTGTAGGCACTAAATATTTAGTTTTGAAAAGTAAACACTGGAATTTTTTTTCTTCTTCTTTTATGAACTTCAAGGTCATGGAAAAATTATTTCTTCCATTAAATCAATTATTGTTTGATTATTTTTAGGCATTTTTAAAGGAAATCCTACACAAGTAAAGGAATATCAGGATCTTCTGGACCCTCTGCTTCAACATACACCTGAAGGTATTATCTGGAAATGGTTCTTCTGAAACACTTGTAGCTTTTTATTGATCTGAAATTATAAAAAAATTGACCTTCCTATTAATGTATATTGTGGTCAGAGCAAAGGAGAAGTAAGAATATCAACATGTTTCCCAATGGCAAAATACTAATTCTAAAATAACCTCTTTTGTGTAGATACATGGCATCATAAAGTGTGATAATAAAAATAACGTTATCTGGAAAAATGCTACTGATACTAATGTAAGATTTACACTGTGCCCACTCATTCCTCCCCTCCTTCACCTCTGCTTCATTGTTTACAAAGTTCACTTTGACTTTTCAGGCAAATATTAACTACCAGCAGTCAGAGTGTTTCACTGTCCCACTTGGACACATCATTCATTGTCACTTAATTCTGAAAGCTTTAAAAAATAATTTGGTATATGCATGTGAAATTGTTTCCAGCTTAGAGGTGGGAAAGTAGCAATATAATCATTTAAATATAAATGTTCTCTTATTTAAATTGTGCGCTTCAGGATTTTTGTGGCACTGCAGATAAGGCTAATAGTGACCTTGTCAGGTACATCCATCCAAAATTTAGTTAAAAAAAAGACCGTAAGTTTGAGTGGGAGGAAAAGAAATGGCCTGAGAACAGAACAATCCAGTTTTAAAACTCAGCATTTTAGTCACCTGTTCTTACATCTGTGGTACAGTTATGCAAGTACATGCAGAATATGACTTGTTCTTTAAACTTTTTGAAGTTAATTTCTTTAAGACAATCAAACATTCCCTTACCAAATTTGCATTATGTAGCAAATTTTTCTTGCTGGTTGGTGCTTTTTTCTGATTATTAATGAGTATTTGAAGTTTTGTGGACACTAAATTAATCTTGTGGCTCCTTTTGTTGAATGTCATCACAAATGCCAGGTCTTAAAATTTCTGGATGTGTTTTGGTGCCTCACTCATTTGAACATTGTCTCTCTAATAACTCTCTCTTTTCCATTTTTTCTTGGCTTCTTCCCACTAAGGTTGTTTTTCTAAGCAAAGAGTAAAACACTACAACTTTATTCTGTTTATCACCTGTTCTTTATCCAAATTAATTCAAGAGTAGAGCCATATTAAGGTGGAATTAAATTATGCGGGAAGCATATTAATTTGCTTTTCAATTTCATGTAATTAGGTCAATCATTTGTAATCATGTCTCACAATTCCTGATGCATGTCCACTTAAAGAGTTTTGATATAACGTTAATTGATCTCCAATGATCAGCAATACTTGTGGCATAATTCTAGATACAAGGTATGTATCTTCCAGTAGAGAAGTTATGCCATTTTGTTTCATGTTGTTTCAAAGTTCAAGTGTTGGTTTTAAACATTTAATGAATAAAAGTGTGCAAAACCAAGTTGAGTTGTTTTGAGCAGGAATTTTAGTTGGAAAGAGTTGTCTGATACTGAGCCTGTGTTAACTGGGGGGCACAATACCCCAAGTGTTTCACTGGGACCCAGCGTTCATTGCTTTTGGTTAAGCCTTCTTAACTGAACTGCATTTTCCTTCAGGTGACTTTTTTAGTTTTAGTTTGCACAGAAGGTGCTGCACAGATAACATACCTGTTCTGGGTAGAAATTCTGAGGAAATGTCTGGTGAAATACAAAGTAGTTTAGTATTGTCCTGGGATTCCTCACTGCAGAGATAACAATGAATGACAATCTCTGTTCAATCAAACTGTTACTGGGGTGCAATTTTTCCTGGTTTGGATCCACTTCAGCTTTATTAGAGGATGCCAGTCAAATAATGAGGAAAGTGATATTTACTTACTGGCTGTGCTTGCTGTCCAATTCTCCAGGGTGCCCTGTTGTCCCCAAGTATTACTACGTGCCTGCTGACTTTGTGGAGCTGGAGAAGAAGAGCCCTGGCAGCCAGAGGAGGTTCCCCAGTAACAACGGGCGTGACGGGAAGCTGTTCCTGTGGGGCCAGGCCGTGTACATCATTGCCAAGCTGCTGGGTGAGAGCTGAGCACCTGCAGCAGCTGTGCACTCTGTGTTCCTCTTGAATCTGAACAACATTCTGGCTTGAGTTTTGAATGGACCTTGAGTGGCTTGTGTGTCCTCTGTCAGGCAAAAATTGCTTTGCAGTCTTTTTTTTTTTTTTATGCCGCCTACTATAAAGCTTAGTGGAATATTTCATAGAGTACTGAAAATCTAAATAAGATGATAGATTTATTTTTTTTCCTGGCTTTCCCTCTTATTTCTTTTTCTTCATGACAGAATATATTAATGTGATGCTTTCTGGGTTAACTGTATCAGCTGCACCTCTACAGTAATGTTTGTAAGTGATTTATAGCATTGAATTAAAATTATTGACTGTTTTAATCAAGACAGGTCGAAACTTTGAATAGCTGCAGTCTCAGAGAAAGTTAATGATTTATTCTTGTGTTATTTTTACCCTTTTAAAAAGAAGAAACTGTATGAGCAATTGAAAGTGTGTATCAAAGTCTGACCATTGAAGGTTGTTACGGTGCATTTCAGTCACAAACTAACTCTCAGTCTTACTTGAAGTGATTTTATTATAGGCTAATGCATAAAGAGTGGTTAATCCAGAAAAATCTTCACAGTTGGGTTTTTTCTTTAGGATTTCTTGTAGGAGAAAGATTTATTTTAACATGATCAGCAGGTAATCAGTAGATGGAGTTCTGGAAACTATTTTTCCCACCAAAGGGAAACAGGCTATTGGTAACAAAAATGAGAAAAATTGAAGGGGAGTTTAAAAATTCAGCAGTTGGCAAGAACAGTGGATTTCTCTTCAGCTATGGAGGGACAGGGTATGTCTGGTGCTCCACCTGTTTGGTTTTGCTGTATTCCTTGCAAAATTCCTCTTTTAGCCAATGTTTCAAAGGAAATGCAGGCAATCCCACTGTTAATTAAAAAACTAATTTGTCTTCTAAGTGTATTAGCCAAGTAATTCTCCAGTGTGTGTGTGTGTAGGTATACTGTAGTAGTTACACTAGTATTGATCTTATGAATATTTGTGTATTTCTGTACCTGCAGAATGCTGGTTAAATAAATTCTATTTATAGTTTGCTAACTGTTATTTGTGTAACATAACATTCTTGTGTTTCAGTTCTTTGCTGAACATTCTTACACACTGCTTTTTCTAAATAGTTGTGCTAAATCTTTTTTTGAAATGTTGTCTTTAGTAACTGTTTCCTTTATTGTTTCAAAACTTTTTTTCCACTTTATTTGCTACTTTTCATTCACCCTCTCTTTTTTTTTCCCAAAATATTCAAAATTTCAATGTAATTTTTTCCCGCTTCTGTCATAATCCTTGCAAACAAGGTTTGGAGATCTTACAGCAATGTGTTCACCACTGGTTATATCAGGAACTCCATTTACTCATACTAATTTAGAATTGGTGCATTCAATTTTGCTCCTTACTGGTGAAAACCTACCTGAATAACAATCTTGTCCTTGATGAAAGTGTTTGTGTGTTACTTTGCTTGTTGGTGGCCGCTAATTAAGCGGAAGCCTGGCTCCAAATACTTTGATATCTTGGGAAGGTATTGGTTTCCCATTTCATTATCCATTCAGAAATCATTGTGTTGCCTCCAGGGTATCAATTAATTTGTGTTTGTTCAGCCTTCTCACTCCTGCTGTGTAGGCAGCACACAGTATCACCTTTGTAGCTCCTGCTGCTGTCTCTGGGCCTGGGCTCTGCCTCTTGAGGTCCAAATATTTCTAAATGCAGCAACACGAACCTGAGTCAATTCTTACCCTCCCACAGAGGGGCAAACAGAAATAGGGAAATCAAAATTTTGATCCTTCTTACAAATGCTCCAAGTAATAGAGGCAGTAAAAGTGCCTGTGTGTCACTGTTGGAAGGCACCCCATGTTTATGCAACTGAAAAACTTGTTTATGAAGGAAAAAAGCATGTGTTTTGCAGGTAGTGATGCTGTTTTTCACAGAATTTCCTTCTTGCTTTGGATGAGGAGGTTTGTAAAACCTTTATGTTAAGGTTCCCATTTTGGAGTAAGGGAAAGGAATCTCAGGTATTCAGCTGAACTGAAAATTCACTCAGTCTTTTGTTTAGTAGCTCTCTTTCCTTTGTTTTTCCTTAGAATTTTTGTATCTTGTTCTGTGGATTCAGTGCTGCCTGGAACTAAGAGTTTTAGTAATATTTTTATAGACCAAATGGATTGAATGTTGTCAGCTTCTGCTGATGCAGATAAGGAGCTAACAAAGGAATCTGCTTTTGCAGTCCAATACTTGTATTTGTGATAATGGTGATGAATATTCACTAGGAGTTAGCTTGTTTTATATTAGTCTATTGATACAGTTCTTTAAATATGAAATTATTCTGACCATATATTTTAATTACTGAGCAATGTAAATCAGTGTTAAAACCAGTGGAAATAGAACATATATCCTGGAAACCTCTCGTTTTTAAGAACTATGAGGCAGAGCCCATTGATCTTGAAATCATTTGGTTAATTTATTTCATTGCATCAGCAGTACTTCACATAATTCAAGTAGTTTCCATTCCTTTAGCCAGCATAAGAATTCTGTGTGGACTGGAGCTTAGATGAGTGGTTTGCTCAGATGTGGTTTGGTAATTCATGTGTCAGTATATTAATCTATTGTTCATAGCAATCTTCTATCTTCTAGCTTTGCTTGGGTTTGTGTTCATGGATCATGGCCCTGCAGGAGCAGTGCAGAGCCAGGAACAGGGTCCTCTCCTGGCTGCAGTCCAGCTGCATGGTCCCAGCAGGAGGCTGAGGACAGGACAGCATCCAGGGCTGGCAGAGCTCCCGGCAGCAGAAGTTCTGGCAGGGCTTCCCCCTGCGCTGCCCAGCCAGGGCCCCTCACTGCTGCCCGTAGGTTTGCTCCCCACTGCCCCATTACTTTGTGCAGTCCTAGCCCTGGCAAGCTTCAGGCAGGGCATATTTTGAGCTTTAAGCTGTTGCCTTCATTTACTCTGTGGTGTAGCATTCAGAAACATTCTGATCAAGGCAGAGCTGGTTTTCTCATGGAGCTGAGTGGAGCCATGAGTCACTCCTGGTTTAGATTAATACCTTATTCCCTTGGGTTGGGGCTTTTAAGAATAGGTACAAAATTGTTGACTTTGAGATAGAAGAAATGAGAATGTGTTTTGACTTACTCTGTAGCAGAAATTAGATGAAGTTTGGACAGTTTCCTGTCAAAATACAATTTTGGCAGGGGAATGCTTATTTTAAGGGTATAATAGCTCATACTCGATTATGAACCTGTATTCCAGGAATTTGCTGAAACTTTTTAATAGTATATTTTTATTGGAGGGCTTAATTTTTTTTTAAGGAGAGGGTTAAAATACTGGGGTTTTAGGTTTGGTAGGGTTTCTCCACCCTCCATGTAAAAAACACCACATAGACTTTGCTAGTTTTCAAATACCTTTAGTTAGGTTTTTTTTCACAATTTCTTCGTGAGATACCATACTGAGAGGTACCTTTATCTCTTGTCCTTTCCAGGATTCAAGTCATGTGATTACCTTGAGATAGAGGCTGTCTGCTTTTCTTCAAAGCTAAACAATTTTTGATGGTCATTAAGTTTATAGTTAAAGCTCTAGAGTAATTCCATGGTTGTGAATTAAGGGCTTTTTACGTGACTTGTGTTGTGGAGTATGTTGTCTGCATCTAATCTACTAACATACCTTTGTGAGCAAATAAAGGTTTGGTTTTATATACTACAGTATTGTAATTAGCTGTAGCAAGAACAATGCTTGAGTCACTCATTTTAAAATTAATGGAATTCTGAATTTTTCAGAATGTGCTTTTATAAGTCAATCTAAAACAAAGCAGAACCAACTACAACACACAAGTTGACATGACTTCTTCACAAAAGCTGCAGAAAGTACTCAAGTCATTCTGTATTTTTATTGTCATTTGCTTTCAGCTGATAAATTAGTGAGTCCTAAAGATCTCGACCCCATTGGCCGGTATGTACCCCCCGAGGACCAGCGGAACATCAGCATGAGATTTTCAAATCAGGTAAGCATTAGCTTAGTATTACAATATTTTTACAGGAAAATTGTCATCTAAGTGCTCTAATATTGCAGTTAAAGTTCAAGGAAAGTATTCAATGTGTGTATATTTTCTGAATTGCTGGAGGAGTGCTTTTAAAAGGAAGATTATAACAGCTGCAGTTTTGGGGAAGTGATGCACATTTGCCTTCAAATTAAGTGATGCAGTCAAAATGATAGATAAAATGTATGTTTAAATAGGTGCTAATAAGTATGTGTCTTTGAGTTATGTCAGGAAGGCAAGAATGAGCCTGCTTTTCTTACACCTTCAAAGTAATTTCAACTGCAACATATTAATATTTTTTGTATTCAGAGCTCCTAAGAGCTACAAGGATGAGGTTCTTTTTTTGGTGTGGTTGAGACACCATCCCTGGAGGTATTTAAAGGATGTGCAGATGTGGCATTTACGAACAGGGTTCAGTGGTGGGTTTAGGAGTGTTGGGTCAATGGTTGGACTGGATGATTGTGAAGGTCCTTTCCAGGCTTAATGATTCTGTGATTCCATGTGCTCCTGTATTTGGATTAAATGCATGGCAGGAGTGAGTGACCAGGGATGGGGACTTCTTGAAACACAGTTAATTCAAATCTGTAGTGGATGGGATAGCAAGATATGAACATGTCTGTATGTAGGGGAGTTCTTTTATTAAAGAGGTAAGAACTGTGTGTATGGAAATGTGTACTAAAAGATGTGTTTCAGCCTTTTTTATTTCTTGGTATGAGGCATGTATATTTAAGAAGTTCCTTGTTCAGCATGGTGAATTTGTTATTGAAGCATAAAAGATGAAGTATTTATCTTAAGATTCACTCCAAGTTCAGAACTGAAGAATGTTTTTCTTGTTCTATCCAAATGCTGCTTATCCCCTCAGTTTCCTACTATTTCCTGTTACCAAGGTAATTCATGTGCCTGGCTGTTGGTTCATTCATAATGAGACTTTCATTGTTCACAGTGCAGCACTTGTGCCATGTTCCTGTGAGATAATGAAAGCTCAGTGATGTCATTTGTTCCTGGTTTCTCTGTTTGTTCTTACATCATGGGATTATGAATGTGACAGAACCTGGGAGCTGCTGGCCCTTGTAGGGGTGCCCTCAGGAGGAGCCTGTACTGAGTCAGGGTTGCTGCAGCCCATCCAATTCCTCTTTCTTTGATTCTTCAAACCAGTCACTTTTAATATGCCACAGCTGAGCACTTTGAAGAAGATGAGGCTTTGTTCTAAAGGCACTCTATGACTCATCAGGAAATGTCTTAGTAGAAAAGTATTTTTACTGCTATTTGGGGTACCCAGTATGTGATAGGCAATTTCCACATCCTCAGAGAGAAATAGCCTCTGCCCTGAGAGCTTCCCAAAACTGAGAATAAATAATACAATGGTAATTTATTTTCTCTTAACTTACTCATCGAGGGCCACTTACTGAGTCACTAGAGAACTTAGTAAAATGCAGCTACCTGGTAAAATTCAGCAATGTAATAGGGACTTCAAAAGTCAACAGTGTTGAATGCATTGAAAATAACTTAAACAGCTTTTTGATATTTTACTTCATCTGCAGACAATGCATGAAGAAGGAAGGAAATTCTGGGCATGCCTAGGTCTGCTTATAGCTCTGTTCTTCCCAGTGGTGATATTCCTTTGCCATAGATGACTGTGCACGTGTTTCTTCAATATGTAAATGACAAAACTATCCAAGATGTGGTTCCCAGTGTGGGTTAGAAGGAAGGGATGCCCTTCTGAGTTAGTGAGAAATGGAGCCTCTGGCATCAGGCCTTTGGCATTGCAGCCTCTGAGCAGCAGTGTGACAGAGATGGTGACCAGAAGGGTTCATGTCCCGGTATGGCCAGCCAGGTGGTTGTGGAATTTCTTTGGGATTGTTTGTACTGAAACAGCTGCTGAAGTATTTTGGGTGGTTTTACTGCTACAGCAGTATCAGGGCAAAATGTTCCTTCATGCAGATGTCAAATGGGTCATCATTAAGAGAAGGTTAAAGATGCAAAAATGTCCTGACATGACTCAGGTGAGCTGTATCAGCAAAGGTCTTCAAGTTCCAGCCAAGAGTCTTGAGTTTGGCTTTTTTTAATCCACATTTTAGATTTGTTTAAACAGTTTGTCTGAATATTTGATTATGCCATTTTATCTAATTGAGCTAATTTATGCAAAATCAGTATCTAGTATTTGCCTTAAAGTGCAGGGAAAATGACTAAAAATACCATACAAAATGAGAACACAGCACATCTTAATGATGTCTTTAGAAATCAAAAGTAGTTTCTTCTCTTTAATGATGTCTTCTCTTTTCCATATAGCTAAAGAATTTCAGTTAAATTGAACAGAAAAGTATTTCCACTTGTATTAAATTTTATTCCTGTAAGCCATAAACAAGGATACACAAAACTTTCAAATACCCATGTATATAAATTTTGTTGTGATACAGTGTTTTGGCAGGAGATGTACCAAAAAGAAGGCTTTTAAAATTTTTATTTGAAACTCTGTGCTGAGTAAATATTTCTTCAAGAAATGTGTTTTCCATGTAGGCATATTTTCATACTGTGGTTGCATTGACTATAAACTCTAAACACTTGCCACTGAAAAAATGTGATTAATTTAATATATTTGTGGCTTTGGTGCCTCTATAAAAATATGTTCGATACCCACATAATAGTGTAGATTTAAGCAAGCAATGGAAAGTATTTAAAATATGCCAACCTTACTTTTACAGCTTGGAAGCATCAATGAAAAATTAGGCAAAGGAAAGTAAGGTAATATAGACCCCCAAAGGCAAAAGTGCTATGAAAACTGTATATATAACTATGTATAATTACAGCTGTGAGTGCATCAGAAAATCAGATCAGAGGACAATCTCATTGCTTGTGGAAAACTGAGGCATCAGTTGAGCAGTACAGTAAAAACCTAATGGCCACTAATATTAATTTGGTCTGTTTATAGTTTGAAGGAAATGTTTTTTCTCCTAATTCAATGCCAAAACCCCCTATTTTCCACTTTCAGGAGGCTGTGTTCATATGCCCTTGGGCAAGTGCCAGTGTGGTTGGTGCCAGAGCAGGGCTGCCTTTGCTAGGTTTTTTTAGTCTGTGTTCCAAAGCACAATGAGGTCTAACAGCAGTCAGAGAGGTTCTTTCTCCTTTGCTTTGCAGCCCTAATGGTCACCTTAGAGCCCATTCAGGAATTTAAAAAAAAAAAAAAATTGAATCATCCATACTCTGTTTGCTTTGAAAGGAGATAATGCAGGGAATTCTCGTTCAGGGTGACTCTGTAGAACTGGATTCCTTAGAAGAGCTTATTTTGTTACTTCTCTTTACTGTCTCCAGATTTGGGAGAGATTATAACTCAGTCTGGGTTGTTGCATTCTGTTTTGGGAGGATGTAGTGTGGAGGAGGGCCTGGATGGTAACAATAATGTTTGAGAAATGAGGTAGGGTGGGGGTTTTTTGGAATTGTTTTGTATTTTACTGGCACATGTGAAAGACGGTTTATTGCTGTCTCATGTTTAATTTCATTTTTAACAAAAAATCATAATCTGACTAAATTGCCGGAGTAGGACTATTTTATCTTCTGAGTTAAGGTGAAATATGTGTTTACGGTTACAATTAATTGACTGAATTCTCTGCATGTGATGACTGTATTCTTTTAATGTTTTGCTGTGTGGAGTTAGCAATCATTTGTAAGGATTTCATTTCAGTTACCGGGAATTAAGATGAATGCCTATTGATGAAGAGAATTGGGAAGAGAATATTCAAAATAATAGACTGCTTTTTTTTTTTTTATTTTCAGGGAAATAGATAACGTGTAAAGAAGGAACTAAAATTATTAATTGTAGGTAGACTGAGATAATTTAAGATTTTTTATGTTTAGGATTAGAGCATGTCTAATTTGGATGGAACCATATTGGATGATTTGTTTTGTCATATTAATTATAAACATATTCTTGCTTTCATTCCTGTTAATTCAATTGTCTACCACAGTTAACACAATTCTAAACCTCCAAACACTCTCTTGGAATTTGAGGCACATAGGTGTGCTGTGTTTGATTTCAGGGGTCTGGTGTGTCAGTGCCAATGGGCACAGGGTGGTCAGCAGTGGTCAGTGCTGCCAAAAGCAACTCAGTGCCAATGGGCACAGGGTGGTCAGCAGTGGTCAGTGCTGCCAGAGCAGCTCTGTGACCATTGGGTTGTGGGTCAGGAGCAGCCAGGTGGGTCATGGGGGTGCAGTGCAGTCTCTCCTGTTGTGAGCTGTTTCCGTTGGCCTCTCCTCGCTCCGTGTGCTTGGAAAGCCCGGTGGGTACCATTTCCATCGGGGCTCTTCAATGCTCTGCCCCCTCTCTCACATGCTCACAATGAATGGGGTTTTTTCAGAGTTCTGAGGTTTCCTGGCAGTGTAAAGCAGAAAGGCACAGTGGTAACATCTGTGCAGAGAGAGTGCAGCAAAAGGCTGATACTGAGCTGCTTTCTCTGCTTGTGCCAGGAAAGGAGTAAGGGATTTTTCCCTTTATCCTACCTCCAACAGTTTATAACCTTGTTAAAAACGATGATTTTTTTTTTTTTTTAAGTTCTTCTTTTTGGAGAGGAAGAACAACGAATCAGTCTTTTATCTTGTTCTTCTGAGGTATATTTATCATCTGCACAGCATGCAGAATGCAGCTGAAACCGACCCTTCTGCCAAGGATCCAAGGTGGAAACACAAGGCAGGAGGGGGAGCCTGGGCAGGGGGGCTGTTGTGGTGTCTCAGGGAGACAGTGATTGATGTTATGGGAATCTGAGCTGGCCTTATTAGACAAATGAGAAAGCCAAGACATTAAAATGGAACTTCTAACAACAACCAGATTTATTTAGTGGAATATTTAGCAGTTTAATGCTTTTCCGTATCTCTTTTTTTAAAAATATACAGGAAATGCTATCTAGCACAATCATTGTTGGAAAGGGTGACTTACATTTTTGAGTGTTTTATCTGTTATTTTGATCTGTGTTTCTCTAGGCCCCTACTTGTGATCCTCCAGGCTGTGACATGTCAAATGACAGTGAAAGTAACTTTCTGTTTAATGTTGCAGCAATCCTGTAGTTGTGCTGCAATGATAGTTACATTTTTCCCACAATACTTTGAAAGATCTAGTAGTTTTTAACACAGACTTTGTGTTGTGCCAGCTGTGCATTTGTGTAGTCTTGGCCTGTGTTAGAACCACCATTTAATGCTGTAAATGAATCCTGTCCTTGGCTGTGTGTGAGAGGCAGAACTCATGGGCTATATACGTTTTACAGGCTGTGGTTACACAGTCCTGCTAAGTTCTTTATTTAGAGGGTAATAATTGAGTCTGAACTTGAAGACCACTGCCCAGGTTAGATGACAGGCTGTCTACAAATCAATAATCTTGGAAGGGGCTCTCTCATTTTCAGGTGGGGTATTTGTTTTATACACAATGATTATGGCCGAGTTTTGGGTTGAGTTTTCCTACTGTTCATATTAATGCAAGTGATAGCACAATGATCTTATTCTGAACACGAAAATCTTTTAATGTCACTTCCAACTTCTTCATCTGGTGTCTTTGTGCATATACTTTCATCAGAAACTTATTCCATGTGGCAAAAAGTCCAAAATTTTTAGTGCAAATGTGTTGCTGACAGACTTCTGGGAAAATGTTACCAAGAATTTCTTCTGCAAATCCCTGAGATCTTTATTGATACCAAGGCTCACAGATGCCTGAGCAAGCAATTGTTCCCTCTGAACTTCTTGTTCTGAATCTTTGTCTACCCTTCTATCATCACAAAAAATGCTGTCCTTTTATACAATTGATAGAAGATGTGTTTAATTTCTGTCATTCATGTTCTGGTAGTCTCTATTCAAAAGCAGGCAAGAAACATTTTTAGCAATGAAAATGTGAGCTGCTCTTTAGTTCTGTCATTTTACAGCCAGTGAATGCCAGAGGAGTGAACAAGGACTAGGGTGGTTGTTCATAGCTCATTCTGCCAGTGACAGAAAAGGTGCATTGCCAGTTTGAGACCCAGGGAGTCAAGTCAATGATCTCACCTAGCATGTTGAATTCACTCCTATTTGCATGGCTTCCTGATGTAAAATGCTAGTATTTATTTCAAACATGAAGTGTCTGTGTAATAATGCAAGGAAATGCAGCTGTCCTCTGTAAAATGTAATATGTCTTTCATGTCACTAAAGAACAGCTGTCTGATGACAATTTTTCAGAGTAAAGGGTTGAAATCATCAGGTCATTATTCATAAGTGAATTTTATTGTTTACCCAAAAAGCTGAATAATTTCACTCATAAAAAAATTATGTATCAAACCTTTAGGTCATATTAGGCATATAGGAGATATATTGATTGGATAAATTCTAAATTTTTGTATGAAATAAAATATTTTCCCCATGTAGTTCTTCTTAATTAAAGAAACGCCCAAACTAATCCAAAAAGTATAATGATTACCAGAAGTCTATTTATTACTAATTCCCAAAATTGTGTCTTGCAGAGTATTATTGGTAGTATTCCTGTAGTCTTGAGGTTTACAAATCTTTCAATTTGCTCACACCATAAAAGAAAGCAATGCAGACAGTGGTGTCTGTCATAGCTGGGAATTGTTTAAATAGCTGTTGTCCCTGGTCATGCTATATTGAGTACAATCTTTAGTTAGCAATGCTAGTTATGATTTTCTCATTATTTTCTAGGGTCCTTTAGAAAATGATGTGGTGGTACATGTGGCCCTGATAGCAGAAAGCCAGCGGTATGTATTTACTTTTGTTAAGTACCTATATATTAAGGAAGGGTTGAACAATACATCTGAAATGGTGTAGAATAAAATACTGCTACTTGTATATATGTGCTTCCAAGAGAATTGTTAAAACTATTCTGTGATTTGTCATTAAATTTATCTGTATTTCATTTCTAGCCTCCAAGTTTTTCTGAACACATATGGAATCCAAACTCAGACCCCCCAGCAGGTGGAACCAATTCAGATATGGGCTCAGAAAGAACTTGTCAAAGTAAGGAATTCTGCATTTAAAATGATTAATCCATCTGTATATTTCTTTTGTAAAAATAAGGATTTATATCAAGCTATTACCCTTGTATCTCCCTAAGCTGTTACCTACATTTTTGTGTTCTCCTCATGCAGTTGCAAGGTGTGCTGGCACTGGAAGTTACAGATGCCTGGAGCTTTCAGGGGAACGTGGGAGCCCATGTGTTCTATGTTATCTGATTAGGCTTATTGCCTGAGCCACTTTCAAAGTATAATGAATGAATAATAAAATTTTAATAATATTAGTAGGTTGGTAAACTAAATGAATCTCAATGGAGAAACAAGCAAATGAGCAATAGTCAAAGAAATGGGTTAATGCAGTAGGCACAAACCATCATAGGATTTCATAGTGCAGCCCCTGTAACAGGCATTATCCACATCTCTGTCACTGTTTTCCCTTGGATTGACTATATCCAGGAAGTTTCGGTTTTGAAATCCTTTTTGGTTTAACTCTTTCGCTGAGCACATTTAAAATCCCACAGTCAGAAATTACTGGGATGAAGGATCATCTTCAGGATCCCCTTCATCCTCCCTGAAGGCCTTGTTTTCTCTAGGGACAAGAAGTCTCCTGAGGGACTTGACTCACAGTCCTAGGCTGGCCCTTTTAGGCCTGTTTGTAGATCAGGTCCACAAAGCTCCTGTCTAACCTTGTGTTGTGCAATGGTCTCACACAAGAGCGATGAATGTCTGGGGGCAGTGCAGTGACAAACTCTCGTTTGTCAGTCCCGAGGTAGGACAGACCACGCACCGTGTGGGGCTCTCCCTCAGAAATCAAGTCACATGGCCAATGCCATGATCTGGATCAGGAGTCTGTAGGACACAGGAAAAAAGTAAACTCACAGATAGAGAATATAGTGATATATTTCAGGTCTCGTAAGTTTGCAAGGATAACAGGTGTACTAAACCTGGCTGTGGCTTATTCAGAAAAATGCTTACCCTAAATAATGGCTGCCACTAACACTTGAGAAGTACTGAAACAGAGAGAAGAGAAATATCCATGTTTCCATTCATCCTTGTTCATTTCTGAACCCATTTTTACTCACTAGCTTTCTTGATAATATATTCCAAAATATGTTCTCTTTGTCTGTATCTGTCCTGGAATTCTGTACCTGAAACTTTGGTTTAACAAATGACTACTCCATAACTTTACCATAGAAGTATATATTGTCTCTGTCATCCATCACTTCTTTAGTTTCCCTGACAAAAAGATGAGACCTTCATTAAGTTTTATTATCAATTAAATTCCTATCTATGAAAATGTCTGTGTTAGGATTTATTTTTCTAAAGCTGTTGAGATATCTGGCAATTCTGACACTTCCCTTATCCTCATGATGGGTAGGTACATCTGCCTCATCAAAATTTACTTTTCAAAGAATGCCATAAAAATATTAATTCATCTGCTACAACACCTCTTCCTAATGGGCTTCTAATAAAGGCTCTAATAAGAGCTGTGAAGTAGAGAGAGTGTTTGGGGTGTTATGAGAACTGGGTTTGATCTCTGGGCTTATGCCAATAATCAGTATGAACCAAAAAGCAAATAAACAAAAACTCTGGTATTATTTGTCATCCTTTGTGGGGAGAGGAAGCCAGTGATGGAGAAGTCATTGTATTTTGGGGAACAGAAGGTTGATCCATGGAAAATATGGATCTCAGTATTTCCTACACTGATGCTGTCAGTTCTAAGGAGTATTTAATTTAATCAGAAACCTTTGAACTGCTCTAAGTAGCACATGATAACAGTTTAAATCTCTGGACTTATTAACAGGCACGTGTCCAAAAAAGCGCTGTAAAACAAATGGATCGGGATTGAAAGTAGAACTTGAAGTCAAGTAAACATATCCACAAAGCGGAGAGAGAAAGAAGAGATAAACAATAAAATGGGACAAGACACACGTAATACATAGGAAAATGTACATCTGGAGTGGAAGTATAGCACAGGAGAGGAGCAGAATACCCCTGGCATGAACTGAGAGGAGGAAAGGGAGCACAGAAACAGATGGTGTGCAAGACCACTGCAGTTTGGTTCATGCTCATAAATCAACCCAACAGCCCAGTCTGCTTTCACAGCCATTTCTTGCTATTAGCAGCTTTAGTAATCCAGAATTGAGGGCTTTTATTTTATTAAAAATAAAAGACCAAAGGTTCTTGAAGCAGCTGGACTTGAATGAAACTGTGCATTGTTACAGTGCCTGGTGCTGCATCTGAGCTTTGATTGTAACAGATCAGGATGGAGAACTATCACTAGAAGAGGAAACTGCTTTAGTAGCCTGTGTGTAAACATGAGGCCTCAAGCTAAAGAGTCTTCAAGGAGAGAGACAATGTCACAACGCTAATGCAGCTCTGCTTTTGTTAAGAAAGCATTTGATGTTCTGCATTCCAGAAAAATGCAGCTCCTTTAAGTGTTAAATTGCCCTGTCTACTGCCATTCTTCCAGTCTCCCTTATTTACCACAGAAAGAGGTTCAGCACTGTTTGGCTTTGCTATGCGCAGATGGGTTATTGAAAGCTATCAGTGTTCCGATGTCTCCATCCTTTCCCACTTGAACACTGTTCCTGACTCTGGATGAACAGGTCATGTGGGTAATTTTGTTTATTTTCTTTTTAAAATAGTTCTTGGTATTAAGGCAGAACCATGTGGTAGGATCAGGAAGGCCTAAAGCTGACAGCAATAGAAAGCTGTTGAGTGTAATGTTTGTTCAAGTGTTTGCTTCCATTTGCTTCTGAATTATCTTCCTATAACATAAAGAAAGATTGGACTTCAGAAAATTTTCAGAATTCTGAATATTCTGCAGTAATGATGGGTTCCTTACCTAAACTGGGCCAAATAAGGAAAAATTACATCTTTCAGTCAGGTTTAGCTGATACATTTACACTCTATTGCTCCCAGATTAGTTGTTTTCTTATGGTTTTATTTTCATACCCTGTAATAAATGAAGATTATTTTTTGCAAAATTTTATCAGTTGAAGTAATGCTAGGCATACATAACTCTAATAAGAATCAAGCTATGAATAATGAGATAGTTCCCTCTTGCTTGTGTTGCTGATGCATTAATTTTCCAGATTTGTACTAACATTTGAATAAAGATCTTTAAAGGATTCTTATGTTACTCTTCTAGTTATGTATCCACACTGGAAAAGCATTACAGAAGGCAAATTCGGCTAGCCAATACATGCAAATGATCTTTAAAAAAATTATTTCAATAAGCAATTTGAAAAATCAATAAATATTTTACTTATGTAGAATAGAAAAGTAATAGGAGCAAGAAATTAAAAAGAAGACGTAATATAGGAAACAAGAAGTGTTTTTTAAAAAAACCAACCCTGAATAGAAATAACAGCCACATTTTCTGAATCATTTTCTAATCAAAGCAGACTGCACACAGCCTTCTTTGTGAGACGTGGCAGGAGCATGAGAAAGGCTGGTATCTAGGTTTATATCAGTTTTCATGGTTCTTTCTCACAGGCTTACTTCCATTTGGGAGTCAATGAGAAACTGGGATTATCTGGAAGACCGGACAGACCCATAGGCTGCCTTGGGACATCAAAGGTTGTTGCAAGAAAAGTTTATATTCTTGTTATTGCTATGTATTTAGATAAACGTTTAGTCTCTGTATGATTTTAACTAGAATTGACATGTAGTGTTATTTTATGCATGTATCTGACTTTCAAGTCCTTGTATTTGGCCCTTATGAATGTTTTAAAGAGAAGATAAATGGAAGTTTTCTCTCTCAACAGATTTATCGAATACTAGGGAAGACTGTAGTTTGCTACTCGATCATTTTTGATCTCAGTGATTTCTACATGTCTCAGGACGTTATGATGTTGATTGATGACATTAAGGTATTTGTAACTTCTCATCTGAATAACTGACAAAAACAGTCTGTAGAAGAATAAACTGTGCAGTCTGATAAAACAGAAGACTGACGGAGGAATGCAGTACAGTGTGTATTATTGTAATACAAAAACTTGCTGCTAGAAAGTGTATTGAGACAAATATCCTGTCAGCCCAGTGTGAGTTCTAGTGAGTATCTCTGTGTGACAAAAAAACTGCCCCCAAAGTGATTGGGAGTACTTCAGGGCAGCAAGCAAATTATCATTTGTTTCTTTGGGAGAACAAACGTTCTTGGCTGAAAAAAGGAACAAGACTGGTGTTTACAGGAAATATGAAAGCCTTACCTGGAGGAAACACTACTTGATTTTGCACAAATAGTAAAACCTGCCCCCCTTCCCTGTAAGGTCAGCAGCAGTGCAGAGCTCACCTGCCACGTGCCCTGGGCTGGAGCAGCGATGTCAGTGCACGGAAGGTGGCCCTGGTGATTCCATGCCCTGGCATTCAAGCCTTGGATCCCCTCACACCCTTTCTAGGTCGTTGCCTGTAGTTCAGAGCACTGCACTGTCTCCTGGTTTGCTCCCTGATCCATACATTTGCTTAGGACTATTTTCAGAACACTTAGGAAATAGCAGGGCTTGACCGCAGCTTGTACCTGTTGCAGAAACCTGTTGGTGCTTTAGTAGCTAAGGTGTTTTTAACCTGTTGGTGTTCTCAGGGCTATCAGTCTTTTACTGTCTTGTACTGTGTGTTCTGGTAGGTTGTGCTTGTTGTGTTGTTTGGGATTTTTTGTGACTGACATGCTTTCCTGCCCAGAACGCCCTGCAGTTCATTAAGCAGTACTGGAAAATGCACGGCCGGCCCCTGTTTGTGGTACTGATCAGGGAAGACAACATAAGGTAGGGAGAGAGAAGAGCAGGATTTGCTGTGTGGGATTTACCCAACTGCAAGATTAATGGAATTCTGTTTCAAATTTCAGAGGGAGCAGATTCAGTCCCATATTAGATATGCTGGCAGCCTTTAGAAAGGGAATTGTTGGAGGAGTGAAGGTTCATGTTGACAGAGTACAGGTAAGATGTTTCTCCTGACTTTTGTGTTCTTACCTTCTGGTACTGGTACATGTATTCTTGCTATTTTTGGGGTTTATGTGACTTCCAAGGATTTTATTTAGTTCATAAAAGTAAGGAGTCAAGACTCAAGACATTTGGTACTATTTTTTTTGTATCAACAGAAACATGGGTTTATTTTAATTCCTTTTGATGAGTCTTTTGAAAGTCATAATCTTCACAGAGGATTTTCAGAAGGGAAAACGGTGTTTTTTGTTAGGCAGTCTTGTGAAATGACTACCAAAGGATAAAGCCACGGTGTCAAGCACTAAGGGATTTCTTTTGATTAGGTAATCACGGAGGGGAAAAAAAGGTGCTTCACATATATTAAAATTCTTACAAGAACTAAGATCTAGTTTCAACATCTTTGCTGTTTGGATGAATCTCAAAGCAGGAACATTCCTTCATTAAAATGTGAAAATTACCAAGACAGGTGCTGATTTTACATAGTCCTATGTGCTAGTTAATCTTAGTTTACACCTATTGAACTATTGGGTTTTTTTTTAAGAGAGAAGACTAAAGACAGAGTAATGACTTCTTGTTCCCTAGAAAATCATTAATTTGTAGAAGAGCTGGGTCATTTGTAAAGGAAATGCTCCTAGCCATGGTGGTTTAAGATATCCTTGGAATCTTTAAGTATTTATGTATTTCTGCTGATCACACATAGGTCGTGTAGTCTCTCCTGGTACAACTAAGTCTTCCTATAGCAAATGCCATTACTGCCCATGGAAAACCTTTCATTTGGCTGCAGGGTTGTTGTTGTGGTTTGGTTGGTTGGTTTGTTTGTTTATTAAATTTAACTGCAATGACTTTCTTGCCTTGCAAGAAAGATTTATCAGACATTTTTCCATCTATCTGTGTCCTTATTTTAAGCACTACACTGGACAGCCATCAGGGAATAAACTTTCCCTTCCATATTCACTGACCTTCTGGAAAGATCTTTTTTCTAATATAATAATTAAGGAGGAGTTTTAAAGGGTTTAAGATGTTGACAGCCACTGGTCTTTGCTTTATTTGTTAGCCATTAAAAAGAGCACATGGGAAAACTACAAACAAATCTTTGTTTGGCTTGAAGGCCAGGGGAGATGGTGGTGGGTGCCTTTCCTGCTGGGATACTGTGTGCTTGCTCCAGCAGCTGAACTGGAATCTCTGTCTTACTGCACAGTTGTCACATTTTATTAACAGTCTTGTTTCATTACAGGGGAGGATTTGGGGAAAAGAACAAGGGACATGTCTAATTCATGGCGTTTTCTTGAATAATTCATTTATTCCAACAAAATATATATTGATCTTTGTCAGTTGTATTCAGCTCCTTCCTTTAGGTGCACATGTTAAACATGCCCAGAGAGAATCTGTCTCTCTAATTGGGTGAATACTCTTTTTTTCCTGTAAAATGTACCAAATCTGATTTAAGATTTTTTATGCTCAGAAGATTTGTGGCTCTTTTCTGATTTTTACCTCCATTGTCATCATGTGTTCAAGCAGATAGGCAAGGCAAAGAATGAATGGCACCAGTAATAAAAGCAAAGCAGGGTTTTTATATTCTGTCATCTCAGAGCGTAACAGATCAATGTTTTACTGCAACTCATGTACAATGAAAATGGAATATAAAAGTTCACAAAACACACTCAGTTGTATTTAGCTAATGAGAACCATCAAAAGCAGTCTTAAGAATGCTGTAGTACAATACATTTCCTCTGGCAGTAGATAAATAGGGAATTCGTATAAATGCAGAGTGAGTGAATTGTAATGACTACATCAGATAAATGCAACACTGCGTTTCAGGTGTGTAATCTTTTGAGATGGAAGTATTTGTAAGATGCATTTGATGTGCAAACTTAGGCCAGGCCTGCTTGGATTAGGGAATGAATAGAGTGTAGGAATGTTCTTTGTAGTGTTTGCCTGAAACATCAGTGAAAATGACAAGAAAACTGCCTGGCCTTCAGCCATCCCTGGAATAATGAGCATTGGGACCCAGAACATGGGGACTGTACAGGTCTCTGAGGAATGCACATCCTCCATCTCAAGTGTTTTCATCAGACTTGGATTTTGGGGGTTGGGCATTGCTCGATGAAGCTGGCCAGGGCAAAAGAACAACAGAACATGACCAAAAAGGAGACAGCAGCCCCAAGAGACTTCTGCTGTCTTAAGCTGTCTTTTTCCTCATGAAAGAGGGAAGATATTCTGAAAGTGTAAAAATATTTGGAACTGTAGATAAAAAAACTACTTTCTCAGTGGAAACCACCAGCAACATACTGAGATGAAAAGATAGCTGTATAGTTATGTACATATTTTAAAATTTGTTTTCAATTTTTCATTTCAGACATTAATATCTGGAGCAGTTGTTGAACAGCTTGACTTCCTAAGAATCACTGAAACAGAAGAGTAAGGCTATGTGTAAATAGTAGTGATGACTTATTTGATAATTAAAATTTTCTGAACTATGAAGAAATTAAATACTTATTTTTCAGGGCTCCTGTATTTAAGAGTTTGGAGGAGCTGGATCTTCCAAAACATTCAAAAGTTAAGAGACAGTCTAGTACTCCCAATGCTTCTGAACTTGAGCAGCAACCAGATGTAAATATTAATGACTGGAAAAACAAGTCAACGTATGAGATCCTGCAGAAACTTAACGTAAGAAAACTTGATAAAAGTACAGTGTAACTTCATTCTCATGAAATAAGAAATTCTGTGCTGATACTCTTTTTACCAGCAGCCTACTTAGATCAGCAAGATCAGTGTTGTGGCACAGCTAATAACATAAAATGTCTGAAGTTCCCCTTCATACTCAGGGAATCTTCCTCTTTATCTTATCACAGAACTTCCTGGCCCTTCACATGTAGCTGTTGGCTCTCAATTCTCCCAGCTGCCCCAATCATCCTTGGTGCTAGTGACCATCTAGGAGGGCATCCATTTGTCATGTGTCTTAAGAATAGATATTTTATTGACAAACTGTAGTTCAAAAGACTTGAGCAGTGGGTATTCACTTGGATGGACTGGAAACTTCTCAATGGCATCAAGGGATAGTTGCAATCTGGCATTTTTCCTGCATCTAGAGGAAAACTACCAGTAACTGTTCTGGATCTAGTGTTTGATACACAAGTATTCTGCTTGGTTCCCTATTTCATTACAAGCATTTCTGCTGTAAGTGACAGGACCTGAGAATGAAAAACCAGGAAACTTTTCCCAGGTTAAATTATTACAACTTAATATGATCCACAGAGAAGCCTCTGCAAGCAGCAGTGACAAGGATACAGCATACATAGGGTATGGAAGAGTTGTGAAATCCCCTTGAAAATAAAATATGTAGACTTTTCCTTAAATTGAAAAGAAAAAAGGCCCTTTGGTTTCACCTGAAATTTTTAATAGCTGTTCTGGTTTTGCTTCAGTGAAAATCTGAAGGCTATTTGTGGTTCTGTTGTTGCTGTTTTTTATTTAAGGACTGCAATTGCATGGCAAGTCAAGCGTTACTCTCAAGTATATTGCTTAAAAGGGAAGGGCCGAATTTTATCACCAAGGAAGGTAAGAACTTCTTCCATTTGACTGTTCTGAGCATTGAGGAAGCAGCTGTGTGCTGAGTTGCAATGAACATGAATAATAGCTGTGCATGCCAGCAGTTGTGTAGCTGTTTTCTGTGCCATTTAAAGCAATTTCTGTGTTAAATAGGACATGCAAATTGATGGTGTGGTGGGGAATGAGCTGCTGGATATATGAACTCTTTTAGATTGTTTGTAGGCCAGTGCTGTATCTGGTTGTAATTTTGAATGCATAGATTAAAAAGAAATAGAGGATTTGACCTTACAAAGAAAATCAAAACGTAAGTCTATATGTCTGTAACAGTCTGAACTATATGAGGCTTTATACTGAATTTTTATTCTGCTTTGATGTAATCTGACTTCAATTCAATGTATCTGTGAAACTCTGTTTTGTATTATGGCTTTGTTTTAAAGCACAGGGTCTAAGTTCCTGTAATATAATTCTGAAAAGGCTACTGAGGCTTTAGGATTTTGTGCTGGAAAGTTTGGTGTTTTATCTTTTCTTCCAAAGACTGCTTTTTAGCTGCCTTTGTATATATGAATACTCCTCAGAAAAAGAGGGCTTATTAATTAAGCAGTAGGACTTCCCACCTCCTGTTACAGAGCCCTGCTTCTTAATTTTCATGTGAGATGGCTGGTTCATGTGGAGAAAAGTTGTCATGTTGACATAAACATACATTACATCCGTATTGCTATGTTAAAAATGTCATAGAATCCATAGGATATCCTGAGTTGGAAGGGACCCACAAGGATCATCAAAATCAGCTCCTGGTCCTTCACGGGACAGCCCAACAATCCCCCCGTGTGCCTGAGAGCATTGTCCAAATGCTTCTTGAGCTCAGACAAGCTTGATGCTGTGCCCACTGCCCTGGGGAGCCTGTTCAGTGCCCAACCCCTTCTGGGTGAAAAACCTTTTCCTGCTATGCAAACAGCCTGCCCTGACTCAGCTCCAGCCATTTCCTCGAAGCCTGTCACTGGTCACCAGAGTGAGAAGACCTGTTCCTGCCCCTCTGCTGTCCCTTTAGAAGATGCTGCAGACCACAATGAGGTCTCTCCTCAGTCTCCTCTTCTCTGGGCTCAACAAGCCAAGTGACCTCAGCCACTCCTCACGTGGCTTCTCTGCTAGATCCTTCACAATCTTCCTGTGTCTCCTTTGGATACTTTCTAATGTCTTTTTATTTTCCTTCTGTTGTGGTGCCCAAAACTGCACAAAGGAGTGGAAAGCCACATAAGGCTGATAACCCAGTGCATTGGTGCAAGTCACGGTTGGAATCTGCACATTAGGCCCATGTAGCCTCTGAAGTGGCCTTTTCCACCAGTTACCTGGAGTGTTGTGAGGCTTTGGGAGCCTCAGGAGCTTTCTTCAGTCCTTTGTATATTGTGTTCCTTACTCTAGAAACACCTCAAGGCAGATTCCCTAACCTCTGTAAGCAAGCAGCATTACCACCTACAACCATTGGATCATGATGATGAACTTAAAAACTGTTGAAACCAATTAGATCCAATGAAAGTGCTGTTGTGCCTCTGAGTATTCAGAGATAACTTGTACAGACCTTTTTGTGCCATCCCATATGAAACAGTCGGTGATGGTAACCTTTTTAATATGCACCCTGTATTAAATGCTCTGAGTCATTAAGACAAAGAGTTCCCTGCATTCCCTGCATGGAGACTATTGAGACTGACATTAAATAATCAAACAATCAATGAAACATAAATCTAAAACCAGAACCTGCAGAACCCTGGGTTCTGCAGTTTGAGGATGCACCTTATGATGGGGTGTACCTTTATAGGCCAAATCTGTATATGGATTAATCTTCCCCAATATATTGTAGGAATAGGTGATATTATAGGTGTCTCTATAGCATGAGCAGGAAATTTAGCCGAAATCTGGTTTGGCTTTTTGAATTACAACATATACTGGGAGACAGAGGACTTGATTGCATCTGAATTTTAGATGTTGAGCATAATAGATAAGTGCTTTACTCAAGCAGATTCGGAATTAACTGGTCTCATCAAACTTGCCTTATTACTGTTAAATTAAAACTGTGCATCTTTTTTTGCTTGTGTTTTGTTTTTCTTTTTTCTGTTAAATGCCTTTAGGTACTGTTGCTGAGCATATAGAAAGAATCTACAGACGAGCTGGCAGCAGAAAGCTCTGGTTTGTATACAAATATCGTGTTCCTTCTGGCTTACACCAATTTTGTTTTCCTAATGTGTTTATAGAAAGTAAGGCTGAATTCTCTCACACTTAAAGGAGGGAAAATGACAGCTTTCCTGACAATTGTATTGGTGCATGGCAGCTGCAGGTCTGGTTTAATAGACTTCAAAAAATTAAGAAGCAGTTTCTTACTGTTTTCTTTTAAAATACGAAAGCAATAGGCTGGTTTTGCACTGAGTGCTATTGCCAATACACAGGCCTCATTAAATTAAAAGAATGTGAGTAGAATGTTAATATTCTTATTTCTTACAGGGCATGATAAAATATTGTCAATAGCTTTATGTAGGATGGCTGGTGATCAGATATAAATCACTTAAGCTGATGCACTAACTCAGATTTATTGCCCTGAAGTAATTTGCTTTGAGCCTGACTTTGACACAGTAACTTTAAAAGGTTTCAGCAAGCAGATTGATATTTACATGTTATTTATTAATTTCTTTGCCCTGAAGCTCAGTAGAAGTTTAATTTCTTTTTATCAAAGTCAAGCCTGTCCTGAACTCTGTTCTCTCACTCTGTAACTATTTGTAACAGGTCAGTAAATATAAAAGCTGTTTTTCATTTTTGTCTCTTTGTACAGTTAAATGGGCCTTTGCCAATAATGAGGTAGAACCAAAATACCTTGGTGGTATTTTTTGTAAATAATAAAAATCAGAAGTATTTTTCGAAACAAAATATGTAAACTATTTTTCATTTCTCTTCCATGATTGCCATGTGACACACATATAGGTTGGTGTTGCGCTACAGTGCTGCATTTGCACAGAAATTTTCTTCTTCTATAACCCCACATATTACTACTTTACTGGTACATGGGAAACAGGTAAAGTGCCCAGAAATCTGAAGTGCAGCTCTGTGAGATTATTTTTTTTTGCTTCTTTGCATTTTGATAGTATCAGCTAATGCATTTTTGAAATGCTTTGCTCTTGATCTTAAGAAGTGTGTAGCAGTTTTCACAGGAATCAACATCAAATGTTTGAGTTTTTTACTAACACCGTACAGTATTACAGCTTGTTCCTCATCTCTGCAGATAAATGGTTTTTAGTAGCCTCAAAATCTGTGCTAGAAAAGCTTAATTACAGGTCTGTTAGGTTTGTATTGTGTCAATAAATTGTTATTAAATATATTCTTATCTCTGACTATCAACTGCATATATGCAAAAATGTGGTTCTTAGAAGTTACAGCTTGTTTTTAACCTAGCAGGTGACACAAGTCTCTTCTTTTCATGCCACACATGCAAAGTATTACCTCAGCATGGAACACACAGCAAAGCCTTGGTGTTATGTGTTGTACTTTCTCTTGCAAAATCTTCCTGACTCTTCCTTAAATAGATTTAAAAATTACCAAAGTTATCTTGCAAAATGATGAAAATGTCATAAAAGAGGAGCTGGGATTTCTTACCTGTCTTTGTTCAAGATGATGTCGAGAAGAGAACAAGAAGCTTTTTATGGAACTGGTAGTTTAATGAGTTCTATCTAAATATATTTTTGATCCATTAACCTGTATCTAAACTAAAAAATGAAAATCTACAGAAGATTGCATAAAATCTGATCTGAATTCCACTTTGTAAATAATGTATGTATTCACTGAGTTAATTTTGAGATCTCTGCTGTTGCAGACTTCAAATTGATATCTGAATTCATTAAACTAGCATGTGATATGTAGTGGGATTGCTCTG